>NC_090348.1:42296583-42603333 GCF_035084215.1 Heptranchias perlo | reverse complement strand
TTGCCTCTATTACTACTACATCGCAGCTACCAGTATGATAACAGAATGAATCTGGTCAGCAATGTATTATTGTCTCAGTATAGTATCGCTTGTAGTTTAATCCTCTGTCAGCATTGCATCAAACACTTAATATGAACTTCAGCATAGAATTATACTGGCTCTGAAATAACTCTCTCAGTATAATATTACTCTGCCTACAATACAGTATTAGTATCACTCTGTTACTATAGTGCAGATTACTCTATAAAGTATTTCAATAGTTTACACCATGATATGGCAACATGATTCTCTCAGTATGGTAAAATATCACTCTTTCAACACAACTCTCCTGGTATACAACAGAGTCCCATTTTGGTACGCCACAGTACAATTCTCTGGGGATAATACAGTACTCCTCTGTGAATCATGCCTCTGTTACAATTCGGGCTTTTTCAAAATGTCTATGTCCTTGTGCAAGCTGCTTGATAACAGTTTCTCCTACAAACTGAAATATGTGCCGTCATGGCTGTACATTAATTTTCTCAGTATAGTACAGGACTTTTGTTTCAATATAACTCACTGAATACAGGGCAGAATTACTCTCTCACTATCATACATAAAACATGAGTATAATTCTCTTCATACAGAACATCACAGTATTATTCTTTCCAATTAATACAATATTGCTCTCATTATTGCTCTTCCAGTTTAACCTTCAGTGTAACAATGTTATTATTTCAGCCATATTCTCTCAGTATAATACAGTATCATTCCCAATAATGTACTGCAATATTCTCAGTGTAATGGATTATCTCAGTATTACAATGTATTCTCTTAGTATAGCAGGATATTATTCTCTCTCCAGTTCTCTCAGTATAGTAATAGTATTCCTCAGTGATATTTTACTAGCCTGAGTTGTACTATATAGAGAGAATAATATTGTATGGCACTGTGTAACTCATACAGTGCCACCAATGCCATGATATATTGAAAGTAATATTGTACTATATGATTGATACAGATATACTAATATCATGATATAGTGAAAGATTACTATTGTACTCTATGATACAGAGATTAATACTATGAAATATAGAAAGGGTAATGTACTATATCAAAGAGTAACACAGAGATAGTAATACTACATAATTTGAGAGCAATATTGTAAGCTATGAAGCATACACCAACACTAATACTGAGAGTAACATGGTACTGTTTGAGTTATATTGATACATTAAAATTATATTATGCAGATAGAATGGTGGATGCTGGATCAATTGACATTTTCAAGACTGAGATCGATAGATTTTTGTTGGGTAAGGTTTTCAAGGGATATGGTACAAAGGCAGGTAAATGGACTTGAGGTACAGATCAGCCATGATCGAATTGAATGGCGGAATAGGCTCGAGGGGCCGAATGACCAACCTGTTCCTATGTATTGTATGGTGATACTGTTGTACTGTTTAAATCATATAAAGACCAATGCTGCATTATACTGAGGGATTGTATAGACATTAGAACATGGAAACAGGCCGTTCAGCCCAACCAGTCTATATTGGTGTTTATCCTCCACGCGAGCAATAGTCTTAATCCCACGAACCTGCCCTTTTTCCATATCCCTTTATCCCCCTTTCCTTTAGCCACCTATCTAACCTATTCTTCAATATAGGCCTGATGGAGGGGGGTAACTTTCAATTTTGAAAGTCAGAAAACTACTGGTCTTGGATTGATGGAAAGAAAAATCGGGCCGGGTATATAAGGAAGGGCCGATCTAATACCACCAGATTTCCACCCCACTGAAGTTGAGAGTTACCCACTGGTCTCTGCTCCAATAATGCATTCCACAGCCTCACAACCCTGTGTACAAAAATGTTTCTCCTGTTTTCTGTCTAAATCTCTTATGTTTAATGTTATATCTATGTCCCCTCATTCTAGACCTCCCAGTCACTGGAAATAATCTGTTTTTATCTATGATTTCCATTTCCTTCATAATTGTGAACACCAAATCACCCTGTGAGCTCCTCTGTTCTAATGAAAACAGCCCCAACTTTCAAGTCTTTCATTGTATTTCTCATACCATGATGTGGAGATGCCGGTGATAGACTGGGGTGGACAAATGTAAGCAATCTTACAACACCAGGTTATAGTCCAACTGTTGGACTATAACCTGGTGGTGTAAGATTGCTGACATTTCTCATACCAGACAGCTTCCCAGTAAATCTGTGTTGTGCCCTCTCTATTGCCTCAACATCCTTCCTCTTGTGTGGGACCAAAACTGCACTCCAACTATGGTCTCATTGAGGTTTATACAGATTCATTATTACATCTCAACTTTTATATTCTATACCTCTTGCCATAAAACCCAGTATTCCATTAACTTGTTATTCATGGCCTTATCCACTTGAGATGCTGCTTTTAATTCTTATTAACCTGAACACCCTCCCCCCTCCCAAATCCCTCTGATCTTCCACCTTTCCCCATTCAAAATAGAATTACTGTATTACCTTTACTTTTTTAACCAAAATGTAGCATCTCACACTTACTGATATTGAATTCAATCTGCTGCTTTTTTTTGCCCATTTCACCATCTTATCAATGTTCCCCTTGCAGCTTCCTTTGATCCTCAGAATTATTTACTATGCCTGGTATTTTAGTATCAGCTGTAAATTTGGACACCACTCCCTCTAGCCCTATATCCAAGGCATTGATGTACACAGTGAACAGAAACAGTTCCAGGACACCCTGTGGGACACTATTACACATTTCCAACCACTCTGGGAAACTGCCCTTAGTTTCTACTCTGTTTCCTTGCTTCCAACCAGTTTTTAATCCATTTTGCTACCCAATCCGTTAACCTTCTCCAATAGTCTCCTGTGTGGTACAGGGCTTTGGTGAGGCTTCACCTGGAGTACTATGTACAGTTTTGGTCTCCTTATCTAGGAAGGATATATATACACCTACCTTAGAAAAGGTACAACAAAGCTTCACTAGTTTGATCCCTGGGATGAGAGGGTAGTCCTAGAAGGAGAGATTGAGTAGAATGGGCCTATACTCTCCGGAGTTTAGAAGAATAAGTGGTGATCGCATTGAAACAGGGGGCTTGACAGGGTAGATGCTGAGAGGTTCTTTCTCCTGGCTGGAGAGTCTAGAACTAGGGAGCATAGTCTCAGGATAAGGGGTAGGCCATTTAAGACTGAGCTGAGGAGGAATTTCTTCACTCAGAGGGTTGTGAATCTTTGGAATTCTCTACCCCAGAGGGCTCTGGATGCTCAGTCATTGAGTATATTCAAGACCAAGATAGATAGATTTTTGGACTCTAGGGGAATCAAGGGATATGGGGATTGGACGGGAAAGTGGAGTTGAGGTGGAAGATGAGCCATGATCTTATTGAATGGAGGCGCAGGCTGAGGGGTCTTATGGCCTACTCCTGCTCCTATTTCTTGTGTTATGTACCCTGTCAAAAGCTTTCTGAAAGTCCATGTACACTGCATTCACTGCATTTCCCCCATATGTGTCATCATCTCAAAAAACGATATGAGGATTACTATAGTACTGCATGAGAGTAATATTACCGGGTGAGAAAGTCATACAGATACACCAATCGTGCACTAGACTGAGGGAGCAATGATTTTGAGAATAATACTATACACAGAGAGAAATATTATGTGATACAAAGATACTAAATATCAATGGTACTAAGAAAGTTTCTACTGTACAATGTAATACTACATTGAGAATAATATTGAAAGAATAATGCTGGATTCTACAAAGCAAATTACAATGGAAGAACACTGTACTATACTGAGAAAGTTTTACTGCACATGTTTTTTTAAAATTCGTTCACAGCATGTGGGCGTCGCTGGCAAGGCCAGCATTTATTGCCCATCCCTAATTTCCCTTGAGAAGGTGATGGTGAGCCGCCTTCTTGAACCACTGCAGTCCATGTGACTTGGAGGGGAACATGCAGGTGGTGTTGTTCCCATGTGCCTGCTGCTCTTGTGCTTCTAGGTGGTTTGGGAGGTGCTGTCGAAGAAGCCTTGGCGAGTTGCTGCAGTGCATCTTGTAGATGGTACACACTGCAGCCACGGTGTGCCAGTGGTGAAGGGAGTGAATGTTTAGGGTGGTGGAAGGGGTGCCAATCAAGTGGGCTGCTTTGTCCTGGATGGTGTTGAGCTTCTTGAGAGTTGTTAGAGCTGCACTCATACAGGCAAGTGGAGAGTATTCCATCACACTCCTGACTTGTTCCTTGTAGATGATGGAAAGGCTTTGGGGAGTCAGGAAGTGAGTCACTCACCACAGAATACCCAGCCTCTGACCTGCTCTTGTAGCCACAGTATTTATGTGGCTGGTCCAGTTAAGTTTCTGGTCAATGGTGACCCCCAGGATGTTGATGGTGGTGGATTTGGTGATGGTAATGTCGTTGAATGTCAAGGGGAGGTGGTTAGACTCTCTCTTGTTAGATGATGGTCATTGCCTGGACGCGAATGTTCCAGGATTTTGACCTAGACGACGATGAAGGAACAGCAATATATTTCCACGTCGGGATGGTGTGTGACTTGGAGGGAGAACGTGCCTGCTGCGAATGTTATTTGCCACTTATCCAGCCCAAGCCTGGATGTTGTCCAGGTCTTGCTGCATGCCGGCACAGACTGTTTCGTCATCTGAGCGGTTGCAAATGGAACTGAACACTGTGCATTCATCCCCATTTCTGACCTTATGATGGAGGGAAGGTCATGTGATGAAGCAGCTGAATGATGGTTGGGCCTAGGACACTGCCTTGAGGAACTCCTGCAGCTGAGATGATTGGCCCCTGTTTAAGGTACACACTCCAGCCACCAGGAGAGTTTCCCTGCGATTACCATTTTACTCGGGCTCCTTGGTGCCACCTATCAGGTCAAATGCTGCCTTGACGTCATGACAGTTACTCTCACCTCTATTTGTCCATGTTTGGACCAAGGCTGTAATGGGGTCTGGAGCCGAGTAGTCCTGGCAGTGGACCCAAACTGAGCATCGAGTGATCAAGTGCCAGCTTGATAGCACTGTCGATGACACCTTCCATCACTTTGCTGAGGGGTAATTGGCCAGATTGGATTTGTCATGTTTTTTATGGACAGGACACAGCTGGGCAATTATTCCACATCTGTCAGATAGCTGGGAGTGTTGTAACTATACTGGAACAGCTTGGATCACCACTCGTCCTGGAGCACAAGTCTTCAGTCAGGATCCATGGCCTTTACTGTATCCAGTGCACTCTTTGATAGCAGGTGGAGTGAATCAAATTAGCTGAAGACTGGCTTCTGTGGTGCTATCAGGAGGAGGTTGAGATGGATCATCCATGCAGCACTTTCTGTGCTTCAACCTTGTCTTTCGCACCTCTGCCATCGATGCTGACAGAGCCATCTCCTCCCATTAGTTGTCCACCACCATTCACAACTGGAAGTGGCAGGGCTGCAGAGCTCATCACCTCCCACTAGAGGTACTAACCAAGCCATTCTTGGTGGCAGTATATTGAAGTCCCCCACCCATGCCCTTGCTACCACCATGGAGAAGGACTGAGTCATCAGCTGAGGGAGGTTTCCTTGTCCATGTATGACCTCCCAGGGCCGCTACTAGTGGTGGGTCTGTCTTGCTAGTGGGACAGGACATACCCAGGTGGAAATAGTAGCAAAGTCAACTAGCCTTTGTGATTAGTCTGATTTTATTTTAACATCATATAAGATTAGATTGGTCAGACAATCCAGTAGTTTTTTAAAACTAGTTCTCCCCCCCAGATTTATTTAATCGAATTATAAATTCCCCAGCTACTGTAGTGGGATTCGAACTCATGACTTTGTCTAGACCGCTGAATTACTGGTCCTGTAACGTAACCACTATGCTACCATATCCGTGTTGCGGTAAATACTCAGTATGTCATTAGATCCATTCTGTCAGCAGCAGTCTCTCGGAGAGTATAATAAACTAGTTTCATTCGGTATTACAGCAGAGATTAAAAAAAACTGTGAATGCTGGAAATCCGAACGAAAAACAGGAAATGCTGGAAGTGTATAAACTACTGTCAGCACTTGAAATTCAAAAGACAAATTAATATCTCAATGCCTTCTCTCTAGAAACACGTTCAATTATCTCCTGAACCCTTTTACACTCCACTTCAATTGCCTTCCCTGGCAACTTATTCCAAAGCTCTCTTCCCCTTTGGGTTAATAAATTCTATTTGACTTTCCTTCTTACTCCAAACTTTCTAATTCCTAACATGTATCCCGGGTATTTGAATTCTTGAATTTGGCTGAATCAATCTTGAAAACCTCAATTAAATTTACATCGGAAATATTTTTCAGCGTCAAACTGACTCCGCGTTACTGTCGACAAGGTACAGCCAATTCTCGCACGATATCTCCCTGCGTGTAAGTGTGTCACTCGGCCCAATATACCGAAATATGTCTGAGATCTGCATTGCACGAATCCTTATGGACCCCTGCTGGGGAGAGGGGGATTGAGTCTTGTTCTCTGTGATTTAAAGCTCTGTTATTATTTTTGCGACGTTACATCACTTGTAAAAGCGATTGTGTAAAATTAAAGGTTTCAGGTGGAAATATAATTTATAGATTTAAATTAAGCACGTTTTAATGCCGAAGAGTAGAGGTAAAATATCGCCCCAATCGTGCGTTTAACATTGGGGAAATGTGCCTGGACTGTTCTTTGCAATGGCCTTAGTTTCTTCCCGGTCTGGTGCGTTGCAGCGTATGGCGAAGCCCACGTGGGGAGAAACAGCCCGCTATCTTACAGCGGGCAGTCAAAGACGGGCCCCCCCTCTCTGCAAATGCACATCATTGGAGCTCTGTGCTGGAAGCACCATCTCTGCACGAAGAGACGGGCCGTTTTCGTTCCAGACACGTCTCGGAGAATCACAATCCCCCCCCACTTTCCCCAAGGAGCAACTCGGTGGCGTTTCTGCAGAGTTTGCAAGTGGCGTCTCACCTGTAGGTGTCGTTGCAATGCAGGGATTCAGGCAGCGAGCGAGTCTGCTCACCGCCTCCCGGAGATACACTCACTCACACACACACACATATACAGTGTATCCGTTTACACTGCGCCACCACCCCCGCTGCTTTATCTCAAATGCAATTGTTGCATCTATTTACGTGTGTGTATTTTTTTTTTAAAACGCATTTTCTCTTCGCAGGGAACCACTGTGTATTTTGTTAATGGAGGCGGCGTCTTAAAAGTTGAGGTACGTCAAGGAGCGGTGGAATGTTGAAACATGCACCAAAGTTGTTACAAATGTCCAGGAAGCTTCGGCCAAGGTAATGGTTTGGGTTAAATTGGGAGCTCGGCGGTCTGCAAGTGCTTGCTTTAAACCACAATGATCCCCATTTGTTTTCACTGAAAGCGGTGGCACGGCTGATGGTTGATGGAGAAGCAGAACCCGCAGTGTCAGAGCACAGCAATACATTGCTGGGACCCGGAGTCTCTGAACAACCCCCCACCCCCCAATAAAAAGGGGGATTGTGATCATTTTTTTTTCTAACGTTATTTTGATGTGACACCAATCACGACTATAATGTTCACTAATAATTGTAATACGTAATGTCCATGGTGTTTTATGCAAATAAGGAATTTGGTTAAAAGTTAAGATACTTGAAGGGGGAAAATTTACAGGGCTATGGGGAAAGGGCAGGGGAGTGGGACTAATTGGACAGCTCTTTCAAAGAGTCGGTACAGACACGATGTGCCGAATGGCCTCCTTCTGTGCTGTTTAAATTAGAGGTTAGAAATTAACTTTTTTTTAGAAAACTGGAGCTTAATGTTATACCTTGAAAATCTGATTACTCTTTAAAACTGTAATTTAAGAAAAAGAGGTGATTATATGAGGTAATGGTTTTTGTAGAGAACGTAATGAGGGAGTGGTCAAGAAAGTTTGTACCGAGGAAAAAAAATCAGCAATCTTAAACCCCGCAGTCTTTCCCCTAGTTTTGATATGCCCATTCAAAGATTATTATATAAAGTATTGCAGCAGCTCCATTGCAAGTAAACTTGATTTATAAATGCCGGCCACGGGATCGTGAATAATGGTAGATGTTATTTCTGATAACCACAGTTATATTTTTCTGCTGTGAAACAGAGCTGGAAATAGCACAATTAACACAAAAACTAGTGGTGACTGTACGTCACTGTAGTGTAATAGCGGCACCGAACAGTGTAAAAACAAGGCAGCCACTCGCTACCTTGCTGCGCCTTGGCGATGGTTAAATGCAAATAGGCTCTCACACTCACACACACACTTGGCTTTACGTATTCAAGACAAAGTTGGTGTCTGCATTTTTTTTAATCTTCGATGCACGAGTCTGATCCTGCGACAGCAGCCCAGAGGAAGAACTCGCTCTATATATTAAATCGCTGCTGGTATTTCGCCGATTGAAACGCAGGTTGCTGAAGAGCAGGACGAGGTGGCAAAGGTACCGGAGGAGGAACCGCTACCTACCAAGAAATGTTCATGAAGCCTTGACTACAGCTCCCACCCCCCCAAAAAAAACTGCACGGAGGTGCTTTAATGGCATTGCTGATCGGAGCACCGAATCATAGAGAGGGAGAGAGAGCGCAATAAGGAACAAGGAGCTGATGACATTCTACCTTCATTTATTTTCTTCAGTGGGTCTGCTTTAAGTAGATGAAGATCAAAAAAGGTTTCCCTATATGCTTTTTTTTGGAGGGGGGGGGGATATTTCTGAAGTGCTGCCCAGGATTCAGTTGCGATTCCTTCCCTGTCTTTGCAGTGTGTGTCAATGCGGCGTTGCACTGATGCAAACCAGGCGGCAACCGAGGTAAGTGAACCGTGCAAGCCGGTAATGGGAAGTTTAGCTGCACCAATAGTGTCAGTTTCAATCTCATTTGCAAGTAATGAAATACTAATACTAACAACCCACCCCCTTAAAAAAAAAACTGGCACTAAAATTTAACGCTGTTGGATTCACCAAGATCTTAGCAATCCAGACGGGTCGACTTCTTCTTCTGGCTAATTGCTTACTGGTAAGGTCTATTTTGCAAAAAAAAATCCTTGCTATTTCAGTGATAGTTGAGCTGAGGACAAGCATTCTGTGGTGTCAGGCGTTTGTTGCCAGTACCTTGCTGCAGGTGGCAATGTAGATTCGTTGTGTTTTCTCACTCATTCGCTTCTCGCCACAAACGCAACTCTCAGCTTCCCTCTCCGGGAGGCTGCTTCCTGTTTATTGACTGTCAATACTTCCAGGAATATTTTTCTGTCTCCACAGTTCAAAAAAAGCTGAAAGGTGCAGTGACGTGATGTGTCTGCATGTCTGTGTCTGCGATATGTGTGTGCCAGTGTGTGTCCTTGTGTTTTTGTAGGTGTGTGCCAGTGTGATGAGTGCCAGTGTGTCCTTGTGCTTTTGTACGTGTGTGTGCCAATGTGATGTGTGCTAGTGTGTGTCCTTGTGTATGTATGTCTGTGTCAGTGTGATATGTGTGTCCTTGTACGTATGTGCTTGTGTATGACTATGTATGTGTTTCTGAATATACCGTATACGAATAATGTGTCTGTGTATGCACGAGTATGTGCATCTGGACATATGTGTACCTGTTTTTATCTCGCAGTATTTCTTGCTGGCTGCGAGACGCGGGATTGCCCGTGTTGGTTACAGGTACGAGCAGCACACGGCTCCACTCCCGCAACGGAGAGAGACTCTCCCGCTGCGTCCTAAAGCCCGCCGAACTACCTTGTAAAGAAAACGTTATTTGAGGACTAAAATGGGGCGGGCGGGTGAAGCTTTTTTTTTCCAAAGAAAACTGAAAGGCGCGTTGAGAAAGTCTGGACAGTAATGACAGCATAAAATATAAAGCAGCGATCCTGCGTGTAAAAGGAACTACAGATTGTAGATGTTCACTTTTTCACACTCACTCACTAGCTCATCTACTCAACCTGTCTAGGGGTCTATCCAGTCTGCACACCCAGACCCGAATAAAGGGGTCATTTTTCTCTCTCCGTTCAGCTGTCATTCACTCCACCCGTAGCGAGCGAATCACTGCTGTATCGCTTGGTTATTGGTGTCCCACGGTACGCATTTCGTGAATGACCGGGCGTAATAGTACAGTCCAGATAGTGGGTCCGATACAGATTCAATTCATTAAAAGAGGCGCTACTTCCATCTAGCAGTTCTACCGGGATACGCTTTACCCAGTCGTCTTCACAATTATATTTATTATTGTTGCGATATGGAGACTGTAACCAAGGTGCAAGGCGGGTGAAACGGTGCGAAATCGAAAGCTGCGTTGAATTAAGTGAATAAGCCAGGTAAGTGACGTTTTACGGGGCCAGTGCAGTCCTGTTGGTGGGGAAAAGGTTGAACGATGAAGGAGGGGGAGCTTGCGGAAGTCTTAAGCACTGCAGAAGGAGCCTAGCGATTAATAACGTGATGAATAGTGGGTTCATTTAAAGATGAAGGGATAAAGTGAGTATTGCCCTGCCATTTACTCGCGCCCTGTGCCCGTGGGTATGTTTCATTTAGTGAAGACCATTGATCTCTGTGAGAGAGAGATGACCAGGCTTGTCCATGATAACCGCCGTCCAGTGCCGCTGGAGACCAGTACCTGAAATCATTCACAGGGAGTGGGCCTTAACAGACCCTCTTCACTCCTCACTAAACCACAGTCTGGACTAACTCGTGCAGTAACTCTACACTCTTCCGTCTCCTGGCGATAGAGGTTTGCCTTTTGTCGCGTCTCTCGGAAACCTCTCATACGATGAACTCATACTTTTGAAGTGTTATGGAGGTAACACGGAGCTCTGACTCATTCCTGGGAGAAGATGGTGTGTTCAGCACCTTCTCTATACACGTGGTCCCCCTGAGAACTTTCATCTATCCGCAGTAAAATAAACTAATTTCTGTATTTGCCCATACGTGACAGAGAGAGAAATATATGCCGAGTAACAAATCCTAATAATGAAATTAAAGGCTAATGTTCTATATTAACGTAATTAAGACGATTAATGGTAATGGGTGAAATATACTCCATTGCTATCTTAGTTTAATAGATCATTAACTTCGCATCTTAAAACTGGCTTTTAATGAACTTTTTAGATAACATGAAGACAGTTTTCACTTCAAATACCGCAGTAAACGCTCGGATTATTTGAGCCAGTCCCTGATTTTCAGTCGTCCTATTAGCTACGGGTTCTTGCATTAAATAGGATCTGGTTCGATATTTGGATTGAAACAGCCACTTCCCAAAGGGGGCTGGTATTCGCTGTAATCAGATTAACAATTTAAGTAAATCACTCCCGTAGCTAGGTCCTTGGTCACACTGTGTGATGTGAGATTTATTGAGAAGTGACTGACCACAGCTGCGGAGCCTTTATGAAAGGGAGAATCTCTCACACACACTTGGGAGGTGTTACAGTTTCTAAATACTGTGGTAGGAATTGTGTGGGGGAACAGGACTAATGTTTCAGTAATGACCGTAACTCTGACTACACTCCCAGACTGACTCTATATGGGGGGGGGGGGGGGGACACGGAACCACCGTCCCAACACGGAGTGGGCACCGTGCCTTTTCGAAAACTCGAGCCGCCGCCGCCGCCGCCTCCTCCTCCTCCTCCTCCAGTCCGGTGCGATTGGGAGTTGTAGGGAATTTGGCGGGTTGTGAAGGACGCACAATCCATTTTAGCATTTCTAATAAATAAATCGAATCCAACATTTTTGTTCCCAATTTATGTTGGATAGGAGATTGATTGAAGGGTTTTGTTGTAGATTTAAATATAAAGGGAGTCGAATGTAATTTAGTTACATCAGATGTTTGGTCAGATTAAAGGATTCCTCCCATGACTGGAAATTGAAGCCCAACATTGTATTTAATCGGCGCTAGGACCCAGGTGCGGTTTTTTTTCCCTAGCCCTGCGGCAGCACGAACCCATCTCCCAGTCGTCGTTTCCCCTCCTTCTCTGAAGATTGAACCTGTTACAGGGACTTTGCTGCAGGAGTGCTCCGCATCGGTAACGGCGAATGGCGGGGCTGACAATACTCTGGCTCTCCCCACCGGTGAGTTCAGTGCAAATACAGCGGGCGCTCGACAGATGGGTTATCGCCAATACTTTTATCAGATTTGGTGAGTTCCAGCTCCCGCTAGTCTTTCCCCTCCGTCGAGTGCAGCATCTGCAGGGTCCTAAAGCCCTGAGATTAATACGTGCTGGGAGGGCAAGGAAGTGGATGTAACTTTCGGTAGTGAAATGCAAAGAAAAGAAACGTGGCGAGCGTTAAAACATAAAATAACAGTTTTTGAACAAAGTTAAATTTACAAAAGTTGAGACTTTTCATTTAAGAAGTTGCTAATTTTGTAGTATAAATCTGCCCAGAACAAACGTGAAAGTTTGCAAAAAAAATATTCATCTGTAGAATTTGTTATTCAATATGACTAGTAACCACTTTTCAAGGATTTAATGATTAGTAATAAAACGACTTGGTTAGGAACAGTTAACTATACAACTGCCTAATTCGTAGTCAAACTCTGTGTAGAGTTAACATTGGGTAGATTGCAGACTGCGATTTAAACCGCTTCGGATGCAGAATGACTGGCTGGGATCCTGAGACAATCCCTTTTTAAAGGGTGTGTTAGGTGGGCGGAGTGGAGGGCGGCATTATTTAGGAGTGGGGTCATAATTAACATTTTTAAAAACTTGATATAAAAGCGCCAGCATATCGAGTATCAAGACTGTACATAACATAGTATGTTTAACCTACATAACGGCAGTGACTGCACTTAAAGTAACTCATCATGTGAAGCGCCTTGAAATGCTTTAAATGCATTTATTTCAATACGCGGTTACACATAACCGTATGGGGGAAAACTCATTGTGATTCTATATATTTACACTGTATAAATATTCTAAATAGTTATAATTTGTGATGTTTTAAACTAAACAAAGTTAATTCTCCAATAAGTTCGGTTAAAGGGGATTGCCATAGATTTTCTTGATTTGGTCTATTCTGGAATTTCACAGTAAGAGTGGGAAACGCAGCGATAAACTGGTCAGCTTTTAGGGGATCTCTTCCTAAGCCCATGGCCCGTGTTTCCGGCGTTCGAAAGCAGAATATTTGCATTTATACCATCCCGTTGAAAATCTCAAAGCGTTTTAAACAAATTACTTTTTAGAGTACAGTGAATTATTGCGTAGGCGACGAAAACACACATCTTTCATGAATAGGATGTATACAAAATATATTCACACATTACACAGCCCAGTGCGCGTGGCTTCTTGAGAGTACGGCTCGAAAAATGTGATTTCCAAATCCTCTTTTTAAGAATAACTGCACCGAATTCCTGTTATATCTGGCACCTCGCTCAGTTTCTAAATTAATAACGCCGCCGATCGCCGATTCCTCGAGATTTGGATTGATTTAGTTCCTCTTGGAAAGAAAAAAAAAGTACTTGGATTGATTTGGAGAGGGAGCGCTCAGTGACACGAGGGTGGAACAACAAACACCCACTTTGTTCAATTATCTAATGGGCAATTAAAACCCCTCCAACCCAATTAGATGGAAGTCTAGTTATAAGCTGTTTCCTGAGATCCATATAACAAAACACAAGTGAACCAATAAAAAGGGATGCAATGACCACACACAAATGAGCGGGCACATTTGGTGGGGATTTCAATATTTAATCTTGTACGAAAAGAATATGCTTCGCGCCGTACCAGACAGGGTACCTGCAACAGACTGCTGCTCGGGTTAGGTGAAGTAGGGGAGGAGAAGGCTCGTATGGAGCATAAACACCGGCATGGATCTGTTGGGCCGAATGGCCTGTTTCTGTGCTGTACATTCCATGTAAGGTAGCTATTCTGAGAAGTCTTCCACAACTCTGTACATTTGGATAGTATTGGATATTGAGTGTCATTGCTTCGCAAAGGGGGCTTGGCTGTAGCGGGGAGGGGGACTGGGGTTGTGTAGGAGGGGGGCACAGGACAGGTTGGTCACTGGAGGGGGCACATGACATGTTAGTCAATGGGGTTGTGTAGGAGGGGCGCGCGGGACAGGTTGGTTACTGGAGATGGGAGCACAGGACAGGTTGGTTATTGGAGATGGGAGCACAGGACAGGTTGGTTACTGGAGATGGGAGCACAGGACAGGTTGGTTACTGGAGATGGGAGCACAGGACAGGTTGGTTACTGGAGATGGGAGCACAGGACAGGTTGGTTACTGGAGATGGGAGCACAGGACAGGTTGGTTACTGGAGATGGGAGCACAGGACAGGTTGGTTACTGGAGATGGGAGCACAGGACAGGTTGGTTACTGGAGATGGGAGCACAGGACAGGTTGGTTACTGGAGATGGGAGCACAGGACAGGTTGGTTACTGGAGATGGGAGCACAGGACAGGTTGGTTACTGGAGATGGGGGCACAGGACAGGTTTAAAAAGAGTTTCACCGCCTGTATTATATTAATCATCAGTTTTTTAAAAAAAATACTGATGACCTTTGCAGCTCTGCCTTTCAGTAGGAGTTAAAGGAGCCTCTCCCCATTCTGTGCAGTTTGTCAAAGACTTGCGGAAATTCACTTCTGAAGAGGGTAGGAATATTGCTTGTGTTGTCCATCCAAATTGTAGCAATGAGTTCGGAACTCGTAAAGGTGTTTGTATTAACAATACAGTTAAATATCTAAATGTACTCAGTTTCAACACATTCGGATTGATGCCGTTAAAGTCCCAAATTTAACAGTACAGTTTAGATGCCGCATCTAAAGTTTTTAAAATTTTTCTCCCCCCGACCTACACAGGGCTCTCATGTACAAAGTAATACCAGTAAAAGAGGGAACATAAATTTGATCGAAATCGAAGCAAGTAGTAATGCAAAAAGAGTGAGACGGCGCAAAAGTGCCCGAAACCAACGGGCGCCTCCCCAAACCTTTTCAGCGGGATGTTTATAACCCGACAGGAAGGTCGTTCAATAGTTGAGTCTCAAAGTAGTCATGTTGTATCAACAGTCATTATGAGTTGATGCTTTTCGGCAAACATGGGGAGTTTTAGGACCCAGTGAAAGCCATTTTTGTCAAACTTTCGCATGTCGATTGGGGGAACTTGACATTGTGTGAGACCTTTCTCCTTTTGGACTTCAGATGTGTGGAGGCAGGAGTTGGCCCTCATTCCCTGACTGACTTATTGCCCTCCCTGGGCGGGACTCGGACTTGGCTCTGCTGATGTGTGTTACAGTGTGAAATTGACCGGACGAGCTAAAAATACCGCGCCCCGAAGTTGAAGTTTTTTTCTTTCATCCAAAGAATCAGTCTGGGTCCCAAAAATCTGCCGGAGAAGGGTCAAGTGACCTTTCGAAGTCCCCCTTTTCAGGAAAACGGCCCCAAAACTCGCGAGGATCTCGGAAATCTTCAATTTTAATTAAGTATTTCATTACAGAACTGACTGGAATCCCAGTCACTAAAATCTCAGTCACTCTGTATTGGACAGAATTACACTTTAAAAAAAATACAGATCAGGCATCCTGTCACACACATAGGCAAGGTTTTCATGAATATATAACAATCAAAGGAGAGTGTCAACTTCCCCTTTAAATCTTAAATAGTGACATTACTTTGTGGAAATTGGTGGCTCCAATTTGTGTTAATTCACAAAATGAAACTACCATGTTTGGGTTTGGCTTATCTGATTACAGTGTGGGGGGAAGCGACTCGCATCTTTGGCAAGGATTCAGCGGATGACTTTTCTCGGATCCTGCCAACAATTGGCCGGGCTTCGGGTCCGCTCTCCGTGCCTGACTGCCAGGGCTGATCCTGTGTACTGCGAATCATCCGCAGAGAGACCGGGGCTCGGATGAGCGGCGTGTTCTTGAAACCCGAAGCATCGGGAAAGGTTTCATTTTATTCCGAACGCTCGCGTTGCGACTGTCCCATGGACCATTTCCCCCGCCACCCCTGTTTGTTCCCGATTTAGCGCTCGGACCCGACCCGACCCACTGCAGGTCGAACGGTAACGCGCTAATGCTCTGAATGGTATTGGGAGGGTTTTGCCTCCCCGGGAGGACCGAGGTTGTTGGTTCCCTGTAAGTGTGAGCGAGGATACTTTGAGAGCCGTTCCTCTTAATCATGAAACAAGACTGGGATTGTGATAACTCTTGGCAAACTACAGCGGTGAGATTATACCCTAATCACCCCCTTTTATTATAAATTACATTAAGATGATTTAGGGCTACGCTTTCTATCCGGAAGGTTCGTGGTAGCTTTTATAAATATCCTGTCGATCTAGATGGCTCTTTCAAAAGAGCCAGCACAAGCAAGATGGGCCGAATGGCCGCCTTCTGTGCTATATGATTCTATGAAATAATCTCTAGTAATGTGTGACGTTGGTTTATTGAAGCATCATGTTGTATCCCTATCTGTATCCCTATCTGTAGCTGCAATATTTATGTTGGTTTATATATTTTTATCAGTTGAGGTATGACGGATTGTTGGGTAGATCCTTGACTGTAATCGTTGAACAGCAAACATGTGCATTCTTCCTTTTTTTTAAAAAAAAAAGTGAAAGGCTCTGTTCGGAGGCGGGCGGATAGTCTAATTAACATTTCGAAAAACCAACGAGCGCTGAGACGGGGCCAATATCCGCCCATAATGACTGTTTAAAAAGCAAATCAGAGCTCGATGTGGGTGGTGACCACAGCTCAACGTTCGAGCTCTTAAAGCTAACACTTCAGACCCGGGGCATTGGAGCGGGGATGAGGTAAAGGTGGGACAGAGAGCTTGTTACCTGCAGGTGTTGTACAGAAGGACACGGAGCTTCTGAAGGTTGGCATTAATCTGGACACATTGTAGACCTCGGCCGGTTGCTTTGCTATTTATTGATTGGGATATTCTAAATAGAATGAATTGAAAGTAAATTAGTACCTGAGATTTTTTTTTTAATGCAATGTCCTTTATAACCAGCATTGAATAATTATATAATTTACTCAAGACTTTAGTGCAATAGACATTGTTTTAAATGAAGGTTTGAAAAATATGAAAGTTCGCTAAACGAAGTAATGTTATAGTTTCATTTACCTTTCTTATATTAAGACGGATCGCCGTGTGATGAATTGCTGAAATGTCCATTCTTAACTCACTGATGGAGCTGCAACAAGGGTGCTGTCCGTTCCTTGGTCAGTTCCAGGTGGAAGTTAAGCTGCCAGCTCTCTCACTGCATCACCTGTAGGGTTGAGAACACAGCAGCAGTGAGAAACTTGGTTGAAAGGAGTGAGGTGTCAAAACATGGAAAGAGAGAGGGAGGCCCAATAGTAATAGGGAATGGAGACACATACTGGAGGGAGGGAAGGGAGACGATTGGTACCAAGGAGAGAGGCTGAGAAAGGAAGAGCTCAGACGGAACATGCCAAAATACTTTACCCCCCCCGTGAATTACATCACACAGTTACTGCTCTGTGGGCAGTGAGGAACACACAGTTGGTTCCTCCTTTTTAAACATTTCTGTCTTGTTCCCTTTCAGGGCCGCGATGCTGAGGATTGGACGTGTACACGTGGGTAGATTTTAGCCGGGTGCCTTTTTGCTTGACCTTTTCAATTGGGATTTTTTTTTAAAAAAAGGGAAGAGCCCGTCCCAAGAGAGAAACCCCAAACCGAACAATGGCAGCGGTCAGATGGAATCGGAGTTGCCTCATCTTCCACTTAGTTGTGATCTTCGCCTCTTCCTCCTCCTCCTCCTCCTCCTCCTCATCCCCCTCATCCTCCACTCGGCGGGTAGTCGTTAACCAGGAATACAACACTTTTAAAACCGACAATCCGGACTGGCTCTTCAACCACTTGGTGGTGGACCAGAGGACGGGCAGCGTGTACCTGGGGGCGGTCAACAGGATCTACAAGCTGTCCAGCGAGCTGCAGCATCTGGTCACCCACCAGACGGGTCCGGACGAAGACAACCCGGACTGTTACCCGCCCCGCATCGTCCAGCCGTGCAGCGAGCCGCTGCGGCTGACCGACAACGTCAACAAGATGCTGCTGATCGACCAGGGGGAGCGGCGGCTGATCGCCTGCGGGAGCCTGTACCAGGGCATCTGCAAGCTGCTGAGGCTGGACGACCTCTTCAAGCTGGGCGAGCCGTCCCACAAGAAGGAGCACTACCTGTCCGGGGTCAACGACAGCGGCTCGGTCTTTGGGGTCATCGTCTCCGACCAGGGCTCGGACGCCAAGCTCTTTGTGGCCACGGCGGTGGACGGCAAGCCCGAGTACTTCCCCACCATCTCCAGCCGCCTGCTGGCCAGCAACCCCGAGGCCGATGAGATGTTCTCCTATGTCTTCCACGACGAGTTCGTGGCCTCTCTCATCAAGATCCCATCCGACACCTTCACCGTCATCCCCGACTTCGACATCTACTACATCTACGGCTTCAGCAGCTCGGCTTTCGTCTACTTCCTCACCCTCCAACCCGAACTGGTCAACGCCGGACCCGGCTCCAGCCGCCAGCAGGTCTACACCTCCAAACTGGTCCGCTTGTGCCAAGCCGACACCACCTTCAACTCGTACGTGGAGATGCCCATTGGGTGCGTCAAGGACGGGGTGGAGTACCGCCTGCTCCAAGCCGCTCACCTGTCCAAAGCCGGTCCGGTCCTGGCCAGGTCCCTGGGCATCAGCCCCGACCAGGACTACGTGCTCTTCGCCGTCTTCTCCAAAGGTCAGAAGAGGCGCAACAAAGCGCCCGACGAGTCCGCCCTCTGCATGTTCGTGCTCAGCTCCATCAACGAGCGCATCAAGGACAGGCTGCAGTCCTGTTACAGGGGAGAGGGCTTCCTGGACCTGGCCTGGCTCAAAGTGAAGGACATCCCGTGTGTCCCCGCGGTAAGGGTCAGAGTGTGAAGTGTCTGTGTCCCAGACAGGTCTGTGTGGGTTGTGTTTAGAGAGAGTGTGGGTTGTGTTTAGAGGGTGTGTGTGTGTGTCCCAGACAGGGCTGTGTTTAGAGAGAGTGTGTGACCCAGACAGGTCTGTGTTTAGAGAGAGTGTGTGACCCAGACAGGTCTGTGTGGGCTGTGTTTAGAGAGAGAGTGTGTGTCCCAGACAGGTCTGTGTGGGTTGTGTTTAAAGAGAGTGTGTGTGTCCCAGACAGGTCTGTGTGGGTTGTGTTTAGAGAGAGTGTGGGTTGTGTTTAGAGGGTGTGTGTGTGTGTGTGTCCCAGATAGGGCTGTGCTTAGAGAGAGTGTGTGACCCAGACAGGTCTGTGTTTAGAGAGAGTGTGTGACCCAGACAGGTCTGTGTGGGCTGTGTTTAGAGAGAGAGTGTGTGTCCCAGACAGGTCTGTGTGGGTTGTGTTTAAAGAGAGTGTGTGTGTGTCCGTCCCAGACAGGTCTGTGTGGGTTGTGTTTAGTGTGTGTGTGTGTGTCCGTCCCAGACAGGTCTGTGTGGGCTGTGTTTAGAGGGTGTGTATTTCAAGTTCCATCTGGCAATTCTACATTAACATGTATGATCTATTTGAGGCAGGAAAACATGTACATTATATTAAGTGTGTTATATGCTAAAACTTGCACTGAGTAAATATACTCAATTGGAGGAGGGCCAATTTCAGTGGGATGAGAACAGACCAGGCCCGGGAAAATTGGAATTAAAGATTGGCAGGCAAAACTGTAATTGAACAATGGGTAGCCTTTAAGGAGGAGATGGTTCAGGTACAGTCTAGATACATTCCCACGAGGGAGAAAGGTAGGGCAACTAAAGCCAGAGCTCCCTGGATGATAAAAGAGATAGAGAGCAAGATGAAGCAGAAAAATGGGGGGTTTGACAGATGTCAGGTTGATAACACAAGAGAGAACCAGGCTGAATATAGAAAGTTCAAAGTGGAAGTGAAAAAGGAAACAAGAGGGGCAAAGAGAGTATGAGAATAGACTGGCGCCCAACATAAAAGGGAATCCAAAAGTCTTCCATATACATGTAAATGGGTAGTAAGAGGCGGGGTGGGGCTGATAAGGGACCAAAAAGATCTACTCATGGAGGCAGAGGGGATGGCTGTGGTACGAAATGAGTACTTTGCATCTGTCTTTACCAAGGAAGATGTAGTTGAGATACGGGATGGGCTAAAAATTGATAGAGGAGGTACTGGAAAGGCCAACTGTACTTAAAGTAAATAAGTTACCCGGTCTGGATGGGATGCATCCTAGGTTGCTGAGGGAAGTAAGGGTGGAAATTGCGGAGGTACTGGCCATAATCTTCCAAACATCCTTAGATATGGGGGTGGTGCAAGAGGGCTGGAGAATGGCGAATGTTACACCCTTGTTCAAAAAAGGCTGTAAGGATAAACCCAGCAACTTTAGGCCAGTCAGTTTAACCACAGTGGTGGGGAAACTTTTAGACACGATAATCCGGGACAGAACTAGCAGTCACTTGGATAAGTGTGGATTGATTAGGGAAAGCTAGCACGGATTTGTTAAAGGCAAATCGTGTTTAACTAACTTGATAGAGTTTTTTGATGAGGTAACAGAGAGGGAAGATGAGGGCAATGCAGTTGATGTGGTGTATATGGACTTTCAAAAGGCATTTGATAAAGTGCCGCATAATAGGCTTGACATCAAGATTGAAGCTCACAGAATAAAAGGGGCAGTGGCAGCATGGATACAGAATTGGCGAAGTAACAGGAAACAGAGAGTAGTGGTGAACAGTTGTTTTTCGGACTGGAGGGAGATTTACAGTGGTGTTCCCCAGGGCTCGGTATTAGGACCACTGCTTTCCTTGATATATATTCATCACTTGGACTTGGGTGTACAAGGCACAATTTCCAAATTTGCAGATGACACAAAACTTGGAAGTGTAGTGAACAGTGAGGAGGATAGTGATAGACTTCAAGAGGATATAGATGCTGGTGGCATGGGCGGACACGTGGCAGATGACATTTAATGCAGAAAAATGTGAACTGATACATTTCGGTAGGAAGAATGAGGAGAGGCAATATAAACTAGAGGGCACAATTCTAAAAGGGGTACAGGAACCGAGAGCTCTTCGGGTATATGTACACAAATCGTTGAAGGTGGCAGGGCAGGTTGGGAAAGCAGTTAAAAAAGCATACGGGATCCTGGGCTTTATAAATAGAGGCATAGAATACAAAAATCTGGAAGTCATGATGAACCTTTTATAAAATACTGGTTTGGCCACAACTAGAATATTATGTCCAGTGCTAGGCACCACACTTTAGGAAAGATATGAAGGCCTTAGAGAGAGTGCAGAAGAGATTTACCAGAATGATTCCAGCGATTAGGGACTTTAGTTACGTGGATAGGCTGGAGAAGCTGGGGTTGTTCTCCTTGGAACAGAGAAGGTTGAGAGGAGATTTGATAGAGGTATTCAAAATCATGAAGGGTCTAGACAGAGTAGATAGAGAGAAACTGTTCCCATTGGCAAAAGGGTCAAGAACCAGAGGACATAGATTTAAGGTGATTGGCAAAATAACCAAAGGTGATATGAGGAAAATCTTTTTTGCAGAGTGGTTAGGATCTGGAATGCACTGCCAGAGGGGGCAGTAGAGGCAGATTCAATCATGGCTTTCAAAAGGGAACTGGATAAGTACTTGAAAGGAAAGAATTTGGAGGGCTATGGGGATAGGGCGGCGAAGTGGGACTCGCTGGATTGCTCTTGTATAGAGCCAGCATGGACTCGATGGGTTAAATGGCCTCCTTCTGTGTTGTAACCTATGATCCTATGAGTGTGTGTGTGTGTTCATGGGCATGTGTATTTACTGAGTGAGTGGTGTGCGTGTCTCTCTCCTCCTTTTAAGACATTCTTTAAAACCTACTCCTTGAACAAGTCACCTGTCTGAATATCTCCTTCTTTGACTCAGTGTCAATTTTTTGTTTGATAACGCTCCTGTGAAGTGCCTTGGGATGTTTTACTACGTTAAAGGCGCTATACAAATGCAAGTTATATAAGGAGGCTTTGAGCATGTTTGTGCATAATCTATGGATTGAGTGTATATTTGTACACCAGTGGATTCCAAACATTATTGTGTGGGGAACCACCTGTAAATATTCACACTTTTCCACGGATCACTTGTCTTACGTTCCAAAAAGTTACCCAGAAACTATCACTTCAGAAAATGTATATGTTGTTCTGATCTGGAATCTGGAATGTGCTGCCTGAAAAGGTGGTGGAAGCAGATTCAGTAATAACTTTCAACAGGGAATTGGATAAATACGTGTAAGGGAAAAATTTGCAGGGCTATGGGGAAAGAGCAGGGGGAGTGGGACTAATTGGATAGCTCTTTCAAAGACCTGGCACGATGAATCAAATGGCATCGTTCTGTGCTCTATGATTCTCTGATAGTAAAAGAGTACACCAGTATACAACAACAGAAAAATGCACTGGTATATCAACAAATACAGAAATCTGATGACCTGATATAGCCCCTTGAACCCTATTGCAGATCAGGGACCCCAGATTGGTGTATACTAATGGTTACACAGAGTGCTAGTCACTGTGGGGTTGGGGAGTGTGGGGTAAATAACTGCAATTAAAACAGCTAGAAATACCCTTTTTTTTTAGGTTTTTAACAGGTGATTTGGATATGCTAAAATCAGTGATACCCAGTGTGTACATACTGGGATGTGGTAAATGTCAGAATAAACTGCACAGTGCTGTAAGGTTTCAGAGTGGGGAGAATAAGAGAGGAATAGATGAGGAGGGAGAGGAAGAAGAATCAGGTGTAGAAAGAGAAATATTCCAATAGTGGCAGCTGAATTCCATAACTCAACCTGATCAACCCTTATGTGTGGAGTGATGGTCTATAAATTGTACAACCACTGTAAGCTTCCACAACAGATGCTCTGAACCATTCCTACAAAGGCCATGGGGCTGATTGAAAAGCAGTGTGGTGGTGCAGCATCTGTCCCAATCGTCCTTGCCATGGAAAGCTAGGATACGGCCTTCCAGCAGTGACATGCCTTTTGTCGAGTTCTGGATGTCAGTAGTAGCATCGTGAGTGGTGCCGAGAGTGTGGTTTGGTACTTTCCCCGCCGAAAGAAAGAGGGGAAAAGCATTAGATTTCCAACGCCCCCCTCTTAGTGGGATGACCTAGATTCCAAACTTTCAGTGTGGCGAGCCACAGCCTTGTATTCATTGCCAAAACAAATTACAACTCCAACACAGTACAACTGTGTGTGGGTCCTGAAAGAATTGAAGTGCTGTATTCAAGGATGTTGTGGGAAGGGTATGAAATATAAAAATTTAAAAGATAAACTCTCAGCCTCCCTCCTGCCCACCTCATTCCCCAATCATGCACTCTGTGTGTAGTCTGGCACTCAGAATACAGGACTGAGTTGGCCTCTCCTGGTTGGAGTCAGGGCACTTAAGTTGTTCCAGCCTGGGCGCTCTCTTCAGATCACAAGGCAATGAGCCCCTGTTGAAAGTGAGACTGAGAGAGGACTGGGTCGGACTTAGCTGCGATGATCCCAGAGCTAACACTGCCAACACTCGTTCTCTGGGCATGTGCGTGAAAAATGGTCACTTGGATGAGACATTGTGTGGTTGTGGAACTGTACTCCCAGCATCAATCCCAGGGAAGGTGAGAAACTGAAGGCTCTTAAAACAAGAATATCATTGCTAACTAAGAAAGAACTTGCATTTGATTAACATCATTACTCAGGACACCCTCATGCAATGAATTACTTTTTGAAGTGTACTCAATGTTGTTACATTGGTTTAAAACAACCATTTTGCCCACCAACATCAATAGACGAATGACCAGTTAATATCTATTTGGTGGTGTTGGTTGAGGGAGGAATGTTGGCTCGGGCACCACGCAAACTCTCTGCTCCTCTTCAAATAGTCCTTTTCAGTCGGCGGATGGGGCAATGGTCTAACACCTGATTCAAAGGATGGCACCTCCAGTGTTTTACCTAGTAACTACAGCAGGCCGTTCTGCCCAACTGGTCTATGCCAGTGTTTATGCTCCACATGCACCTCAAAGGGGAGTGGAGTTAGTACTTCACTGAAGTGTTGGCCTAGATTATGCACTCACATCCTGAAATGGGGCTTGAACCCACAAACTTCTGACACTGAGGGCAGCTGAGTGTGAAAAGTGCAGAGTAAATTCTTCATTTGATGGGTAATACTCGTTTGCATTGGTACATGACCTCATTTCTGCAGCAACAAAATATGAAGCCTATCTTTTAATAGCCACTTGGCATTTCCTGATTCATTTTTCTAGTTTGAGTGAAGAAATCAGAAACCTTATTAATTTTATCGTATTTGAAACTTGAGAGGGATAAATAGAAAGTCTTCAGATTAAGTGTTTTTAAAAAATCTCTACTTGTGAAGCTGATGGTGACTCATTTGTGACTTTAGGGCTTATGAATTATGCACACAGCACCAGACATAAAAATTAAAGTGGAATGTTGGGCTTTCTGATGGCTCAAGGGGGTAAATGCACCAAATGGTGTAGTTTGGAGTCAATAGATCAGGAAGAGTATGGATGTCTTGTGCTGTGAGTGCACCTGCCTGGTTTATTTGATGACTATTTTCAGTTAACTCCACTCCCATTTTGTTGTTTAATGCTGCAACTACAGTGTTTCATTGTCTGCTCATACATATGTATTGGCTGCCACTGTAGGCTTGAGCACCTGTGCCTTTCTATCTGTCTCCGGTCTCGTTTGGCTCACCTGCCTCCCCCTTCTCGCCCTGATTCACTGCACCATGCCCTTGCCAATGTTCTACACTATGTGCCACTTAACTCCTATTGTGCCATCATCCCAGCTGTTCAGCTCACCTGGACTGGCCAATGGACTGCCTCTGCTGCAACCTAAGCATTCTCTGCCACATCCACTGTGGCCCATGCTGATGTCTCTGAGCTGCCTTGTACCTCTTTCCTGGAACCTACTCAGTCTGCTCATCAATTGCCTTGCTTCCATTTTTCATTCTTGCATTTTCATCAGATCCTGGATAGTCTCTCAACCCTACTGCTTCACTCAAGCCATCTCTGTGTCCAAGTCCATAGCTAGATGTTGGACTGTACGTGGCATGTGACTGCTGAGCTTGACTACCTCAACCACGGATTCCTCTTGCTTTCCATGGCAGCATCTTCCTAATACTACAGGGTTACCCTGGAGGACAAGGACAGCCCCAGATGCCTCTTTGTCAACACTAACTAACTTCTCCAACCTCCCTTCCTTGCACTCTACCTCTTCATTTGCAATTCTATATATGAGTAGCTCATGGAACGTTTTGTTTCCAAAATCAAGGCCATCCACTTGGGTGTCTCTGCTTCCTCCAGTCTCCCTGCTTGGCTTCCTACCTCCATCCTTCTCAAACATAATCTAATCCAGTACTTTGGAGCCTGAGTGCTCCCCATACTGAACATCCTTGACCAGCTCCCTTCACTTCAGTGGATCGACTTCAAGGTCCTTGTCCTTATTTTCAAGTCCTGCACAGTCTCGTCTAACCCTATTTGTGTAATCCTGTGCAGATATATTATCCTGTTCATTAAAACCCAATTCTTTGGTTGTGCCTTTGTTTCTCCATTCCTACTCAGTGTTGACTTCTTCCCCCTATGAAGCACTCTGAGACTTTCTTTTATGTAAGAATGGTACATAAATAATAAGTTGTCATAGCTGATAGTGGCTAGGGCACTAAATTAGCCTCAGTGTTTCTGAGATAGAGACAGAAAATATAAAGGAGTGTCCTGCTCCTGATCGTGAACTAATGACTTCTCCATGTCTGGTGGATGTCAGGTGAGGACTCGATTGGGGTCAAATTGTGATCCTTACATGATGGAATAGCTTCCAAAACTCACGGTCTGCTCGTTCTTTACGGCTGGGCACTAGGGAAGGGTAGAAGAAGGCTACTGGTGCCCATGGAACCATAACCAACAATGAACTTTAGGAAGGAAGGGGGGGGGAAATTGTCGGGGGAAAATGAAATTTCACAGGGCGTCATAGGACTTGATTGATTGGCAACCCATCCACCACCCTAAACATTCACTCCCTTCACCACCAGCGCACAGTGGCTGCAGTGTGTACCATCCACAGGATGCACTGCAGCAACTCACCAACGCTTCTTCGACAGCACCTCCCAAACCCGCGACCTCTACCACCTAGAAGGACGAGGGCAGCAGGCACGTGGGAACTACACCACCTGCACGTTCCCCTCCAAGTCATACACCATCCCGACTTGGAACTATATTGCCGTTCCTTCATCGTCGCTGGGTCAAAATCCTGGAACTCCCTACCTAACAGCACTGTGGGAGAAACTTCACCTCACCGACTGCAGCGGTTCAAGAAGACTGCTCACCACCACCTTCTCTAGGGCAATTAGGGATGGGCAATAAATGCTGGCCTTGCCAGTGACGCCCACATCCCATGAACGAATTTTAAAAAAGGACATCTATATATAATAGCAGCATCAGCATGAAGCGTTCTTATTTGAGATACAGCATTGGTCAGAAATGCAGAACAAAACTTCCACTGCTGCAACCCCAATCTCATAAGAGCTATTAACTAAATGTAATTTGTTATCAATTTCTCACCCTGGCCATCCTGTTGGCCTCAATTGTCCAATGGGTTACCGCACACATTGTGGGTTGAGCCTGCCCATATCTATTACTTAGGAGACTTCCAGGCAACAGAGAGAAGAAACTCTCATCCCAGTTGGAGTTGAAGCTGGATCCAGAAATGATCAGTGTGTTAACTCACTGTGCCAACCAGTCCTACGTCAGTGAGATCTGTCATTGTTCTTTCATTGGTGTAGGTTATGGAAGGTTTAGTTTGTTTTACTCGCACTTGTAGCTACCTTGTGAATCAAAGATTGATCTTTCATGGTCATTTGATTTTCCTTTTTTTCTCTTCCCTTCCCCTGGGATATTTTCTGCATTAAAGGTGCTATATAAATGCAAGTTGTTTTGTTTTCATAATTTGTGAGAAAAATAATAGAGCTTCTACCAGTTGCTAACCTTATGGTGTCCTTCACTGGTATTAGTGCTGCCCCATGTGCATTCAGCGCAGTCTAAAAAAAGGCAGTGCAGACATAAATGGAAGTGAAAGATTAATCACTCCATGAGCAACAGGTGTTGGACATTGTCTTACAATTGGGTGATGAGTAGCATATAGTTCGATTGTGCGACGAGGGACTGCTAAGTTCTAGAATCAAATCGGTGATCCTCAAACTCATTGGAAGCAAAATTTATGTGCTTTTCGTGCTGTGAAGCGAAGCCTGTTTTTGTTCCGGGCTTGATATCCTGTGCTTCCTCACCAGTCATGGGATCATGATGCTCTTCAGTTGAACTGCCAGATGGAGTACTTTGTAGTTGGAAAGTGCTGCATTTCAGAAGAGAAACCTGACCATTCCTCACCCACATAATGATGAGTATGGCAATGGAGAGGCTCACAACCCATATTGTCCCTCCTTTGGATAGCTGACGTTCTGGTGAACATGTCCATTCAGTTCTGCATTGTCTGCTATTCTTGAAGGAAAGAACTTGCATTTATATAGCTCCTTTCACCACCTCAGGCGTCCCAAAGTGCTTTACAGCCAATGAAGTACTTTTGAAGTGTAGTCGCTGACGTAATGTAGGAAATGCGGGAGCCAATTTGTACATATCAAGGTCCCACAAACAGCAATGACCAGATAATCTGTTTTAGTGATACTGTTTGAGGGATAAATATTGGGCAGATCTCCCATGCTCTTCTTTGAAATAATGCCATGGGATCTTATCCGTCTACTTGAGAGGGCAGATGGGGCCTCAGTTTAACGTCTCATCCGAAAGACGGCACCTCTGACAGTGCAGCACTCCCTCAGTACTGCACTGGAGTGTCAGCCTAGATTTTGTGCTGAAGTCTCTGGAGTGGGACTTGGACCCACAATCTTCTGACTCAGAGACGAGAGTGCTACCATTGAGCCACAGCCGAGGAACAATTAGAGCAGCGTTAATCTCTAAAGATGATGCCAGGTTTAAAATACTGAAAGATAGTCCCCTTCCCCCTTTAGTTATTTAACACTTCAATGTGATTAATTTCAAGAATGTAAAAGATCTGCCTGTTGCATGATGGTGGTGTCACACCTCAAACACACTGAAACTGATAAGACTAATAGGGTATTGATTAGTATTGTAAGTTAGAATTGAAGGCCCATCTCCTAAATACACAAGGTTTCAAATTGCAGTATGAGCCAATAATCTATTTATAACCCACACTGCTTCAGTTTTGGAACCATAGCTGCTTAGATGCTCCAAAAAAAATTATCTTTGGAAGGCTGACACTCCAGTGCGTACTGAGAGAGTGCTTTACTGTCAGAGATGCCGTCTTTCGGATGAGCTGCTAACCAAGGCTCCGTTTGCCTCCTCAGGTGGATGTAAAAGATCCTATAGCACTATTCGAAGAAGAGCAGGGGAGTTCTGTCCTGGCCAATATTTATCCTTCAACCAACATCATTTTAAAAAAAAAGATTATCTGCACAAATGCAACTAGCACAAGTTCTGGTTGGTGTCCATCTGCAGTGTAAGCTCCTTTGGGCTCTGGACTCTATACCCTGGAGTGCATTGTGTAGTTGTACACTGTGGGGAAAGCCAGAGCCTGTGTGTGCTTGGGGGAAAAAAAATAACCAAGTCAAAGTATGGATTCTGTTCCTGGTGCAGCCAAAACCATTTTGGCTTCTAGGTACCAAATGGTATCAGACTCGAGATATTATATACAGGGGTAGAATCCAATAGTTTTTCAAACACTCACAGGTAATGAGCATTCAGCTTACTGGGGCAAACAAACTATGCATCACCAATAATGTTAAATATTTTTTTTGGTTGAGTCTTGCCTGGCTAAGATTTCTTTTGCCAAAAATTAGATATCAGTGGAAGGAAAATCTCCCTATAAACCTGTTTTCTCCCGGGCACTGGTCTGCATGGAATGGGGTCAAACTAACATCCGTTCACGTGCTTAGACAATAACAACTTGCATTTATATAGTGCCTTTAACATAGTAAAACATCTCAAGGCACTTCACAGGAGCATTATGGAATAAAATTTGACACCGAGCATATAAGGAGATATTGGGACAGGTGACCAAAAGCTTATTCAAAGAGGTAAGTTTTAAGAAGCATCTTAAAGGAGGAGGGAGAAGTTTAGGGAGGGAATTGCATAGCTCAGTGCCAAAGCACCTGAAGCCATGGCCGCTAATGGAGGAGCGATGAAAATCGGAGATGTGCAAGAGCCCAGAAATGGAAGAGCGCAGAGATCTCGGAGGGTTGTAAGGGTGATGGGTGAACGGGACTTGGTGCAAGTTAGACCGAGGATAAATACACATTAATGCCCATGTTTATTGCTGAGAAACCATTAACGTTTTCATCTTGCTCGCAGCCTGTTCCGATTGACGACAATTTTTGTGGATTGGACATTAATGCCCCATTGGGTGGCTCCACGCTCATGCAAGGCATTCCTCTGTTCTCCGAAGACCGAGACCGGATGAGCTCAGTGATTTCATACGTGTACAACGACCACTCACTGGTGTTTGTGGGGACTAAAAGCGGCAAGCTGAAAAAGGTAGGAAGATTTGTTTTTTTCCCCAGGGTGGGATGTTGATGTGTGAGGTGGTGTTTGCAATGACCAATGTTTGGAGCTAAAAGCTTTTGTTAAAGTGCATTGAGTACTGAGTGTTGATGCACTTTCAGGCTGTATTCTACGGCATATGGGGACCAGCAATTGCGTTTGTAATTTACCAAAAATGTACTGGTGGCAGGCTGTGAGAGGGGATGTTGAAATGAAAACAAGTAATGTTGAGGCAGTGGTAAACTTAGCAGTTATACTCTTGTTTGTTTTTTAAAACCAAAAATTGATGAATCAACTTCTTGGAAAAGTCTGTCCTCCAACAAACAGACTAAAGGAAGCTGCTCGACAAATCTGAATGGTTAATTCCTTGGGTGGAAATGTTTTGTGTGTGCCAGCTCGGTTGGCACCACAGCTTGATAATTGGATGAGCTTAATGAAATGAATTGAACAGCAAGGTTTCTGGGCATGATCGTGTCTGAATGGCTGACAGTTGAGTTCACAAGCCTGTGGCAGGGACGTATTGAGCATGTAGAGTCCATGGTCAGCGGCTTCTGATGACTATGTCCCAAGGAGTGCTGTCACTCTGAGCGCTGGTTCTCTGGCCTGGCCCCACTCCACAGAAATGCCAACCAAGTCCGTAAGCACACGTTACAACGCAGTGTGTGTATGAACTCGAGCTGTGTACAGTGATATCCTTATAGATCTTAAGGCAACGTCGTAACTGATGCAGGGCACATGTGGTCTCTGGTGCGCGTGCCTGTATCTTACTTAGTGAGCACGTAACATGGTCTCCGAAGACCAAGTTAAGTTAAAGAACTGTTGATGCGCAGTGTGGGTGGGAGAGAGAGAACGTTCAGACTGTTTATAAGTAATCTGTGGAGGATCAGCAATGAAGACCACTGTGTTTGGAATTTGTAATCTTTTTTTGAGGTGCAGAGGTCCAGTTAGTGCGTGGCAGTGTTCCACATGCAGATAGCTGTACAGTACCAGTGAAAAGCATCGGAGAGAGAAGAGCCCTGGGTTGGAGAGCAGGAGATGTGATTTCTCACAATTATGAGGGATGGAAAAATCAGTGGCACAAAACCAGTAGTGAAACGAGACCCACTGGTAGCTGTCAGCATGGCCTGTAATTGGGTATGGTTTTAGATAGAACTACAGACAACCAACAGGACTGTGGGCAGTCTGCCTAAATCGGTGTTATGTATTTTTCACACACACCTATTTACTTTTTAAAGGAGGTCCTTCCCCTCTCCTGGATGTTTCTCTTTTTTTTTTCCTGGTCTCTCCCGGGCAGTCTATCCCTCGGTTGCCACTAATGTTGGCAACTAGGGGGTTGTGCAAGTCCTTTACCCCCAATCCAGCTGCCCCCCCCCCCCCAAGAGAGGCTGAGAGCTGGATCCGGGCAGGGCGGCCGGCTCAGCACCTGTGTGCCACACTTGGACGGTGTGCCAGAGCGAGTTCCGCCCTTGTGCCGCTCCACACAACTGCCTCCCAGCGAAGGAGCTCCAACTTCATGCCAATCCGCACGCTCTCTGCAGCCGTCTCCAAAGAGCTGATCATTTGTACCACTTCAGCGACCAGCTTTGGAGGTGACAATCCAATAGTAACCATTCAAAAAAAAAAGAAAATTAGGCTACTGTCTTTGCAGGGGAATTGATTTCAGGAAGTCAATCCGCCCTTTATCGAGTGAGCAATAATTTACAGAATAATTGTGGGGTTTTTCAACAATTTTAATCGAGATTGATTCATTGAAACTGCTGAAAATAATTGTTACCAAAATTATGTCATTTAACCATAATCCTGTATTATCTGAGCAGCATGTGTGAATGGGAATTAAAAACTACTCTTGTAAAACTGCTGATTCAGAAGGTTGGGGTAGGAATGTACATCCTGGATGCTACATCAGATTTTCAGTGTGCTTACCCACCACAGCACACCACACCACACCACAACCCCCCTCCCCAGGTTTGAGAGGACATCTGTCCTTGAAGCCACCGTTGCTGAAGAAGTCTGCTCAATCCCAGCATCGGGTTATTACATAGACTCCCAGTAAGCATAATTAACATGCAATTTTAATGTGCAGAATTGGATTAATCTTCAGGAGGCCTCAACCGTGGCTGCAAAGAGAGGATGTTGTCCTAAAATGTTCACATGCTCATTAATTAAAATACGATGGTGAATTAATCCCGCAGTTTTATTCCCCCTTTGGAAACTGAATGATATCTAGATTATGCTGCTAAAGTCAAGTAAACAATATTTAATTTTGAGATAATTATAATGACTCTTTTAAGTGTCAGGATTAATTGTGTTTTGAGATTTCAGTGACAGCTTCACTATTTTTTTGTGGTGATTAATGTCTGTTGGAGGTTTCCACTATTTGATTTACATATTAAATAGACGCTCATAAAACAAAAGTGAAAGCAGAACGTGTGATCCTAGGCTCCGAGATGGTCCATCTTGGCTGCAGTTGGAAAGAGTTTTCTCTCTTGAGATTTTTGGTCACAGAAGAGGATTGAACTATGTTAGAGGGATAGTTCTGTAGCATAAAGCAGAGCCACGTATCGATGGTGAGGTAAGGTTTAACATTAGGAAAAATATGCAGGAGAAACAAATCCTCTGCTCTGTCGAGTATCTCCATCCCTATGCCTTGTACTCCCAAGAGTGGTCTTCATGAATATTCTTCCTGGTGCCATATGGATCAACCTGTGGGCTGCACTGACACAAGCGAGTACACACAAGGCGAAAATTGCAGGGCTACGAGGAAAGAGCAGGGGAGTAGAAATAATTGGATAGCTCTGTCAAAAGAGCCGGCACAGACACGATGGGCCAAATGGTCTCCTTCTTCTTTGCTGTATGATCCTATTAAAAACATGCTCTCTATTACACAGACACTGTTCCCCCTCTGCTCACCCACCAACCCCAGACCCTAGGACTTTCAACACTGCTCAGCAGCAACAAGAGTAGCTTGTGCAGTGTTCTGACTCTGAACGCAGTGTTGTTTGAATTGTGCATCCCAGAGCTCTCAACAATTAGGAAACTCCTTCAGGCGCCACTAATCGGGGCTTGCGATTAGCATGATTTGTAATTTTTAAAAAATGCTTTGTGTAGAGTGGGGGGGAAAGCCTTCTTGAAAATGGTGCAACAGGGACGCAGCTCAGATTTGCATATGGTGTTGCAGTAAATAAGTCACCCGTGGTTACTCTGTTTACACGGTGCATATCACTCGCCCGACAGTGTATGTTGGTTGATTTGAAAACCAACAGAGTATTTGTACAGGTGCTTGCTGGATAGATTTGACTCTGCTTTCAAGCCTTGTAATAGCTCCTGCTATTCTCTACAGATAAGCTGAATGGAACAAAAAGAAATTCAAACACCTTTTTCAAATATATATTTTCAGGCCAACAATAAGTTTTAGAGCTGGTCTTTATGGAGTGGTGATTTGCCGCCCCCCTCCCAGTTTTCTCTCCTCCTCTCCTGAAGGCTTTTTAGGGCATTCTATCTGTGAGAAGAGGGGAGCATATCCCTTCTCTCTGTTTCAATGCCTATCTTCCACCACTATTTCTATGTTGCATCTGTGGCGCCAAGTGTTGGCTCTGAAATCAGTTACTGGTCTCAAGCTGGGACCTGTAACTTCCAGCTGGATATGGGTGGGTCCATGGATGCCCATGGTCCTCTGGTACCCTACTCAGCTGGTGATTCTTCATGTCTCGATCTAGTTAGTGAGGCTAGTCTGTAGCAGGCTGTTTGATCATGGGGACATTAGGGCTTGATTCTGTTGGCCAAGCTCGTTTTCCAGCAGGAGTCACTTAGATAGTGACCTTGGGTGGGAACGCTGTCTGGATTTTGTTTTTTCCCCCCGTCTCCCTAAACGAGGGGAACTGAGGGCCAGTGTAGCACCTCCTATCACTGCCCTGACTGATATCAGCTTACCGAGGACCTTTCACTCTTTATGCCCCAGTTCCAAACTAAACGCCAGTATTCTCATTGAACTGTGAATACTCTTAAAGACACTATTTTCAAAAAAATCTATACACAAAAAATATTCCATCGGCAGTGAAAGCATTTTTCATGTACTAGTGCTAGCCTGACCAATCTCCTTAAGGCCATTGTTCAAATGCTGTCTGTTCCTCCCAATTCTATAGTGTCACAGTCAGAGGCTAGGAAATGGTGAGTGGTTTGAAGAGATCTGAAGATGGGGCAGGGGAGCGAAAGTATGGGAGTTGTGTTAATGAATTGCAGTGGACTTGGTTACCCTTTAATGTTGCATTTAACCTTAAAAACTGGAAAAAGCACAGCAGGCCAGTCAGCATCTGAAAAGGATGAGATTTTACTTAACTTCTGATGAAGGAACCTACCAGAAATGGTTAGCTGCCTTTATCTTTCAGATGCTGATGGACCTCTTGTGTGCCTTTTTTTTCCCCCCAGAATTGGATATGACTTGTGATGTTCTGTAAGTTGGGAAAAGAGGGTCACTGCACCTTTAACATTACTGGGAGCTTCACCTTTAAGAGTGTACCTGGTGGTCTTTTGTCAAGGGAGGAGCCCCAGACATCACTCATTCCATGGGATGATGTCTCTAACCCTTAACCCGTTTGTCATTGTTGTGCTCTCTTGTTTCTTGTGTATGAACCTTGGTTGTGTTGGAGGGGGCGACGGTCAGTTTCTGTTTGTGCTTTCCATGATGAGATTGGGCTCGTTGCCCATAGAGAGCGGGGTGGGGGGAAATCATCCATAGTCCTGCTTTATATAGCTGCCCAGTGACCCTTGCTGAAAAATGGATATTGGAGATGTTGGATGAGGGTCAAATAGCCTGTTAGCACTTGAAGTCTGGGCTCCAACATAAACAATACACAATACTGGGAGCTGCACCTTTATAAGAGTGTACTTATCTGTTGATGAAGATTTATAAGTAAGAAGAATACAGTGATGGCTGCTCTGGTGAGGCTAATGCACTTGGCAGTCCCTTTTGGCTTAGAAAATCAATAAAACGACCAATTAACTTTGGGGAAAACAGGAAGTGCTGCTGATCGATGCTTGTTTTTGGGAATTGGAATTTTGTTTTGTCAATGCAAGCCGGTAATGCCCGTCCCTCAGAAGCTGATGGAATAGCCAGGGGGGCTCCTAGGGCAGGAAAGAGAGAGGAGATGAACTGTTCTTGTGATGTGTTTCACTGTAGTGCTTTTGAGAGGGGCGTGGGGCGGGGGTGGATGACAGATGGAATATTGATTCAGGAGAAAGCAATGTAAACAGTCGAGTTTCGGGCAAGTCACCGCAGTGCGTAATTGTTGTTCTTGCACTTCTTTTTAAAGTTACAGTATCATTTTCTGGGACCACAGCCAATCAAGAAATGGTGCAGCTGTTTTGTGTTGGTGTTGCCACGGTGATGATACTCTCTCATTTCCCTACCTCCCTAATTTTCCTTCATTGCTCTCCTGACTCCAGTGATTTATAATCTGTATATTATTAAAAAATCTTGCACGGGGCATCCACTTCCTGTCCACAAACATTAACTTCCTGTTATCATGATTTTTGGTCACACTTTTTATGTCAACAATTTCCCATTTTGTAAATTGCCATGTCAACATTCCCTGTTCAGTTTTTCTACGTCAACTGTCGCAGGCTGCAGTCACTAGGTGCTCGGGTGAGATCCAGAAATGTCTCTTCCCAATTCCCTCACCATCTTGTGTATGTTAAGGATACATCTATTCATCAACTGACCATGGAAAACACCGCAGACAATTTACTGAAACTGGGCACAGTACTCACTCAAGCATAAGAACATAAGAAATAGGAGGAGTAGGCCAAATGGCACCTCGAGCCTGCTCCACCATTCAATAAGATCATGGCTGATCTTCTACCTCAACTCCACTTTCCTGCCCTATCCCCATATCCCTTGATTCCCTTAGTGTCCAAAAATCTATCGATCTCAGTCTTGAATATACTCAACGACTGAGCATCCACAGCCCTCTGGGGTAGAGATTTCCAAAGATTCATAACCCTGAGTGAAGACATTTTTCCTCACCTTGCTCCTAAATGGCTGACCCCTTATCTTGAGACTATGATCCCTAATTCTAGACTCCCCAGCCGGGGAAACAGCCTCTACCCAGACAAGCCCTCTAAGAATCTTATATGTTTCAATGAGATCATCTCTCATTCTTCTAAACTCCAGAGAATGTAGGCCCATTCTACTCAATCTCTCCTCACAGGACAACCCTCTCATCCCAGGAATCAATCTAGTGAATCTTCTTTGCACCCCCTCTAAGGCAAGTATATCCTTCCTTGGGTAAGGAGACCAAAACTGTACTCAATACTCCATGTGTGGTCTCACCAGAGCCCTATATAATTGCAGCAAGACCTCCTTACTCTTATACTCCAACCCCCTTGCAAGAAAGGCCAACATGCCATTTGCCTTCCTAATTGCTTGCTGTACCTGCATGTTAACTTTCTGTGATTCATGTACAAGGACACCCAAATCCCTCTGACTACCAACATTTCTTAGTCTCTGACCTTTTAAAAAATATTCTGCTTTTCTATTCTTCCTACCAAAGTGGATAATTTTACATTTTCCCACATTATACTCCATCTGCCACCTTCTCGACCACTCACTTAACCTGTCTATATCCTTTTGCATCCTCCTCACAGCTTACTTTCCCACCAAGCTTTGTATTGTCAGCAAACTTGGATACATTATTCTTGGTCCCCTCATCTAAGACATACATACATACATTATACATACATACATACATTATACATATATACATACATACATACATTAAACAGCTGAGGCCCAAGTACTGATTCGTGCGGCACCCCACCAGTTACAACCTGCCACCTGAGAATGACCCGCAAGGAGGCTGTTCCGAGAAGCCACAAGACTGATCTCTAGCACAGGAGGACCAGGGCATGAGGAAAGACTGGAGATATTTGGGGTTCCAGTATTGGAAGAAGATGAATGAGGTGACCTTTTATAGGGGTACATAAGATAGTAAATCAGATAGAAAAAGTAGATCTGGAACACTGTGTTCAAATTAAACCATGACAGTAGGACCATAGGTGCAGGGACAAGCTGGTGAAAGGCAAATTTAGAACTGTGTCAGGAACTTTTTTACATCAACCATGATCACATATCCTTCTGCATAGGGCAGAGTTGGCAAAAATCTTGGAATTATTAAAAAATACAGTTGGATGCTCTGGTGGGGAACGATAGGGTCTTTTTAGCTTCATGAGATAGGATAAGTTGAATGCCTTTTCTCATCTGTGTCTATCTTGTATCTAGTAACGGCATCAGGTACCCGTAGGTCAGGTATAACATGGCCAAATGGAGAGTAAAGTTCCCTTTGCATTGCCATAACAATGTGCTTTAAACCTACCTTCAGAGACCTTTTCCATTGCACTAGTGTGACTTTTCCATTTCCCACACTGCCTGTTCTCTTGAGGCCCCTTTGCCAATTGGGGCTGAATTGCAGGCAATTTTATGCTTAACACTTGTGGCAGTGCAAACTGAGTTGAGACTGTCAAAACACGCAGGACCGTTGAACCCTGTAGAGAGAGGAGACTTTCATTCTGTTGGCTGGGTTCAAACCCAGGTCCTGGAGGTGAAAGGAAGATGTGCTTCACCTACTGTGCCTGATGCTGCAAAGAATCTGGCAAAGTGCTGCCACTGCCAGCACCAACACTAAGAATAGGAAGAGGTGTGAAGCAATAATATATTGACTTGAATGGTCACACATTTCTTCAGCACTGATGTGTCTGCATCTTATGATGGGCCAATCCACACTTAGACTCAGTGCGAAAGGTTTCTGTGTATCCACTTTACAAGGTTTCAGTCGTGAAAGGTGCTGTTAGATGTGTTGGATAAGACACTTTGGGAAAGTTTGTAATTGGACACGTACAATATGAGATCGGCAACATAATGAGTGTTAGGTTGCCATTGTTGTGCCATCATTCAGCTCTGCCCTGACAAATGTTGAGAGTCACAGGCATCCAAATAAGTTGGCTAAATATCATCGGCCTTCATTTACAAACCCACCGAAACAAAAGATAATAAATATTTAAAGATTGAAAACTAGGGACAACACAACACAACATCCCTCTTCTGCGCTCTCATGCTTACATTGGCCAGTAGAAGCTTGTGATTGGTGGGAAGTGCTGTAAAAACTCTTCAGGGTTAAAAAAAAATCTGCAGTCCAGCCAATCCATTTACTGTTGATGGCTGTTGTGTTCTTCTCTGAACACTTCCAGGTGCCAAGCTCTGTTAACTGAAATATGTTTAACAGGGGATTAAGATAACCATCCATCTGCTTGGCCACAAGTGTAGCTTTCTTTATCTGTCCCTGGGATCAGTGTATTGACTCTCTTACTCAGTGTCAAACACAGCCAAGCACAGATTCACTTTATGGTGGCTTGAAACTAACAATTTGGATTTTATTTTGTTAATCAAATTTTCAAGAGATTACATATAGATAAATATTTTGCAAAGCCATTGAGCATTTTTATTGTATAATGTTTGTGGGAGAGCATGTTGGGTTTCTTGCCGAGCAAAGGAGCAATGCATATTTAAGGGATCAAGGAATTAATTAGTTTAGTTATGGCCCATGGATTCAGCTAGGTCTGGGGGAGAGGGTTGTGCAAAGTGGCTACGCCTACATTGTGGGGGTTGGGGCCATTGTTCTTGCCTGAGTACAGGTGCTTCTCTATTGTTGTCTTATTATCCTTGTTGTGGTGGTTATGGGGGGGGGGGGTGGAGGTGTGGTCTTTTGTCAAGTATGCGGATAGGGAGGAGACCCGGACATCACTCATTCCGTGGGGAAATGTCCCTTACCTTAATCCGTTCATCATTGTTTTGCACTCTTATTTCTTGTGTCCAAACCTTAGTTGTGTTGGCGGGGCCGACAGGTAGAATGGTCAGTTTCAGTTGTGCTTTGCATGATGTGACTGGGCTCAGTGCCCATAGGGAGGGGAGGAAAAAAAAACATCCAAGGTCCTGTTTTATATTGGTGCCCAGTGACCCTTGCTGAAAAATGCATAGTGAGGATGGGGGTCAAGTAACCTGTTCACACTTGCAGTCTGGGCTCCCCACACAAAGAATGGGCGCTTGGGTGAGGTATCAGAGACTTTGAGGCATCTTTGGAACAGTGCACAGTGTGACTCACTGCCTTCAGGAGAGGAGAGAATAAATTTAGGGTTGGAGGAGGAAAGGAGTGATTATATATTTGCAGTTTTCAAAAGATCTCCTTGCATTTGGAAGAGATTATTTCAGTATTGTACTCTAGTTAATTGAATTACAAAATTACACGTAGCGTTAACAGACTGTGAATGTCATGACGATAGCATATTAATTTTCTAAATGCCTGTTATTGAACAGTTGTTCAATAACTTGATTGTGATTTGATTAAAGGACAATGGCAGTGGGAATGTGTTTGTTTTTGCTAATAATTATCTTGGTATAAAACAAACCAGAATAGAGTCTGAAACACCAATTGTATTTTCTTAGTTGAGTACTGACGGAAAGAGTTTGTTGATATGTGGGCGATGGGGGGTGTAGTGTGTGGAGCAGTGGATGCGGCTAGTGGTGCAGTTGGTAGGAGATGCCACTTGACAGTTGATCTCACTCACGATGACCACTCGTGTCAAAGCATTGAACTTCTTCCTGCACTGCAACCATGTTCATGGTGCTATGTGCCTGGCATTGACGTCGTCCCCTACTGCCTTCCACTGCCTCTTGAGCATATGTCTGGAGGATCTCTTGCCCCCCAGCGGATATAGGATGCCCCTCCTTCTGTCCACCTTTTGCACCAAGGCCTCTAGTGCATCAGCAGAGAACCTTGGTGCACGCTCTCTCGCAGGCCTGGTACAAACTCAGATCGGCAGATTGGTGAGGTCTGGCGTGCAGATTGGAGGATGTGGGGTTTAGTAGTGCGCAACCTTTATTCAATGTTTTAATATAACTCAACAGTTTGTAAACATAGACGCGACCTGCATCTTTGTTTTACATGTGCGATGTCTGATCTCTGTTCAGACTCCTTATCTTATATTTTGCACATAAGAGGTGCAGGCTGCCTTTGGAGGTGTGAGCAACTCGCGTGATATCTGGGTCCCAGATATCATGCAAATGTCCTACCCCTGGTGAGAAGTGCGAAGCTGGTGAGAACATCGGAGCATTACAATCAGGTAAGTGAGGAGGCAGCTCAAATCTCACGTGCTGCCTGCATTGGAACTGCTGGGTGCGCACTGCGATGCTCGCGCCCAGATTCGGGGGGATAACCAATTTACACCCCCCCCCCCCACCCAGCCCACATGTCTTTAGGAGAAAAGGTGGGAGGAGTCTGGAGAGGGTTAGGAACTCATCCCCCAAAAGGCTGTGGATGCTGGGTCAATTGAAATTTTCAAGACTAACATAGAAAATAGGAGCAGGAGGAGGCCATTCGGCCCTTCGAGCCTGCTCCGCCATTCAATATGATCATGGCTGATCCTCTATCTCAATACCATATTCCCGCTCTCTCCCCATACCCCTTGATGCCTTTTGTGTCCAGAAATCTATCTAGCTCCTTCTTAAGTATATTCAGTGACTTGGCCTCCACAGCCTTCTGTGGTAGAGAATTCCACAGGTTCACCACCCTCTGAGTGAAGAAATTTCTCCTCATCTCAGTTCTAAATGGCATACCCCGTATCCTGAGACTGTGACCCCCTCGTTCTGGACCCCCCATCCAGGGGAAACATCCTCCCTGCATCCAGTCTGTCTAGCCCTGTCAGAATTTTATATGTTAGATAGATAGATTTTTGTTAGGTAAGACCATCAAATGATACGGAGCAAAGGCGGGTAATGGAGTGGAGGTAGGAGTCAGCCTTGGCTCAATGGCAGCACTCTCGTCTTTTGAGAGAGAATGTTGTGGGTTCAAGTTCCACTCCAGAGACTTGCACAAAATCTAGGCTGATACTCCCAGTGCAGTTCTGAGGGAGTGCTGCAATCTTTCAGATGTTAAACCGACGCCCCATCTGCTCTGTCAGGTGGACACAAAAAGATCCCATGGCACTATTTCGAAGAAGAGCAGGGGAGTTCTCCCTGGTGTCTAGGCCAATATTTATCCCTCAACCAACATCACTAAAACAGATTATCTGGTTGTGTATCTCATTGCCGTTTGTGGGACCTTACTGTGTGCAAATTGGCTGTTGCATTTCCTACATTATAACAATAACTACACTTCAAAATTACTTCATTGGCTGTGAAACACTTTGGGACGTCCTGAGGTCGTAAAGGCGCTAATTAAATGCAAGTTCTTTCTTACAGATCAGCCATGATCTAAGAGTGTCAGAGAGTGGAACTTCTTTACCCAGAGAGTGGTTAGAATGTGGAACTCGCCATCACAAGGAGTAGTTGAGGCGAATAGCATCGATGCTTTTAAGGGGAAGCTAGATAAACGCATGAGGGAGAAAGGAATCGAAGAATATGCTGATCAGGTTAGATGAAGGAGGGAGGGAGGAGGCTCATGTGGAGCATAAACACTGGCGTGGACCAGTTGGGCTGAATGTGTTGTACATTTTATGTAATTGAATGGAGGAAGAGGCTTGAGGGGCTGAATGGCCTCCTCCTGTTCGTAATGTTGTTGGCTGCTAGTGTCACGTTGCCTTGGGTGACAATGGGGACACAATGGAAGGCTTTCATCCACTCAAAAATACATGACAATGGGGTATACCTGAAGAGATGGAGCAGAGCCCGAGAGATAGAGAACGGGACAGCAGAGACACGCAGAGTTTAACTTGTAATGATGCGACATTGTATTCCAAACTTCGTGACTGGAGGCCTGACTCAGAATTTTGATGGAAAGCTCTGCTAAAAATTGTTCTGGATGATTATCAGAATATTTCTAATTTAAGCAGTCTGACCACCAATTATAACCCAGAACAGAAAGTGGGAGACCAGCATGCTAACAAGGGTCTAATAAATGATTTATTTGCAGCAATTAAAGTATCTCAGGGAACACAAAATCTTTTTTCAAGACTTTGCAGCATAAATAAGCAAGGAGAAGCTTTTCTAGTTGTGCGGCTAACCTGACAGTCCAACTTTAGATCTAGAGAAATGTTGCATTCCCTAAAGGCCAGATTCATTCAGAGGCAGGATTTGGAGAGCATTGATATTGAGGGTTACATGCTGAGGGGGAAGTGCAGAAGCACAGATCAGTTTTGACTGTGTTCTCGACTCATCTCAACAAGCCTGTCAAGTCAACAGCAAGGATTGAGGATAGGCGATAGAAAAATATCAACACTTCAGCCCTGAAATGAGGGGAGACCTTGCACTAAGAGGAATAGGAAAGCTAAATCCTGAGAGCTTTTTTCCAAGACTCCAGGACAAGAGGGTGTTGGTACAGACTGATGCAAGGCAAGTTCAGGACTGAAGCCAGGCAAGTTAGTGGAGGCAAAAACTCTAGAATCATTCAAGAGAAAGTTAGATGCAGTAATGGCAGGGGAGGGGGCTCATAGGATGCGAAGCAAGGATGAGTTGAATGGTTCCCCTGAACTCTACTAATCTCGATGAGCAAGGATCCTTTGAGTAGACAATGGATTATGTTGATCAAAACTTGCTGCTGTCTGGTGACTATTGTTGGGACATGTCCATGTGTTTGGGTGTTGGGTGAAGATGGGGTCAGGCTCAGTCCTGACGTAGCCCACTGTCAAATAGCCAGATTTCCTGTTCCTGATTGGCGTCCAGTGACCCTGCTAGAAAATGTCTGTGGCCATCGGCTGAAGACTGCACCATGCCCGGCTGTCGCGTTGTCCAAGGGTGTGCGGCCTGCTTATCCCCTGTAGAAATTACAGCACAGAAGGAGGTCGTTTGGTCCGTTGTGCCCATGAAGCTCTTCTCCAGCCATCGACTTGAATCCTTTTTATATTCTTTCCTTTCAAATACTTATTCAATTCCCTTTCCAAATGGTATTTAGTCTCCGCTTCAACAGCCACTTCTCATCATGCGTCATGTCCTGACAACCCTCTGTGAGAGATTTCCTTCCAATTTCCACCCCCCCCCCACCCCTTTGATTTAGTGATAACAAGGAGGCATGCACGAGGTTATCAATTTGTCAACCAATGGAGACAATCTTTTATCTATTCATCTTCTCAAGAGATTCCACTTGACCTTCGTGCTCCACTAGAGATAATAAACCAGGGATGGCCATCAGAGTGAGGTACCGGAGGGTGACTACGGCCCTGTGGATTTACACAAAAGATTACTTTGAATCTGGCCGGTTACCAAAGGACACAGATTTAAGCTCATTTGCAAAAGAAAGACAGATGAGGGAAATGTCTTTTATGCAGCGAGTTGTTATGATCTGGAATGCACTGCCTGAAAGGGTGGTGGAAGCAGATTCAATAGTAACTTTCAAAAGTGAATTGGACAAATACTTGAAAAGGAAAAATGTGCAGGGCTATAGGGAAGGAGCAAGGAGAGTGGGACTAATTGTATAGCTTTTTCAAAGAGCCAACAGAGACACGATGGACCGAATGGCCGCCTCCTGTGCTGTAAGATTCTATGAATTTGTTTTAAAAGTAACAACATTAGAGTTGATTTTCTACTTTAGAAATGGAAATATTTTAAGGAAAGATGCAAAGGTTGGGGAGTGGCTAATGCAATGGATTAGTGCACTGGTTTTTCACCTGAATCGAACCCAGACTAATGGGATGAAACTGTTCTTGTCTTTTGGGCTGTTTTGTCTTGGGGCCCCACAAAATGCAACAAGTCACCAGTTTTGCTGAAGAAAGGTACGTGGATCGGTGATGGGAGAAATGGAAAAATCACACAGTGGGGGGGATGCTATTCTGAGGTCTAATCTATTAAATATTTTGTGGTGGGGGGCTGCAGATTAAGGGGAGTTTTCGCTACCTCTGGCTGTAACACACCTCGACCCGGGAGTGCTCAATGCTGACGCTACAAAAAGTGTTTGGGGGTGGGAATTTCCACTCCCTCCCCCATGTAAATTATCTGAATGAGCATAAAATTCATCCAACCCCTGTCCCCAAAAGAAAACGAAGACTGAGAGTGAAACTGTCTTTTTTTTAAATTGAGGGAAAGATTATAATTGTAGATTTCAGTGGATCTTCACATCTTGCGAGGGGGGAGGGGGTGCTCTCTGATGCTCCTCGGTGCTTACTGTTTAGGCAGGAATATCCGGCTTATGAAACTGAATGCGTGATGACATTATCCCTTTAAGACACAATATTTCTTTATTAATCAACTTCAAAGTGCAGAGTGCTGTATAACCCCCTGTCGACAGACTAGCTTCTGTTCCACTTGCAAATGTTTTCAATTTTTTTTTATATTGCAGAAGTGGTGGCCCAGGCTTTCATCTGAATTCACAGCTTTGGGAGTTAACTCTTTCTCTCCGGTGCATGGATTTCCTCCTTCCCTCTTTCTCCCCAGTGAACTGGTCACATTGCCGCTTGCTCCAGACCCTTTGCCACACCAGGCAGTTAGCAATGCCCTCCAAAGAGGGTCAAATGTTCCACTTCATCCCTTGACCCCCATCCTGGAGGCAATTCTGACTTCCTGCCTCGTGCAATGTTCGATGGAGAACAGAAATCGGGAATCTCCAGGGCAAACAGTAAAGTCATTCATTCGTGGCCAGTTATCAAACGCAGTTGTTTAGTTTATTGCAGTTATGGTTTGTCAAACTGAGTAATGCAAATCAGGTATGAAATCAGCCAGTCCGATTTGGGCAGGAAATGTGAGACCACTTCACGGAGGGAGTGTCACTTGACCTCTTTGCGACCTTCTAAAACCTCATACAGACTCTCCAATGTGAGCAGAGAATCAACTGGTCCTGTCGGCTCTTGGTTGCTGTTAGGTGTTAGCCTAACTGGCTCAGTTGGTAGCACTCTAGTCTCTGAATCAGTCCCATGCCAGAGACTTGAGCACTGAGGGAGTGCTGCATTGTCGGATGAGATGTTAAACCAGGGTCCCGTCTGCCCCTCTGTAAAAGATCCCATGGCACTATTTCCAAGAAGAGCAGGGGAGTTCTGGTCAAAATTTACAACCGACATCAATTTTTAAAAAAAAAATTGCTGTTTGTGGGATATTGCTAGTGAAAAGACCCCCAGCTGGCTCAGCCTTTCCTGGCTGGTGTAACCTCTCAGTTCTGGTATCATCCTCTTGAATCTTTTTTTGCACCTTCTCCAGTGCTTCTATATCCTTTTTATAACATGGAGTCCAGAACTGTGCACGGTATTCCAGGTGTGGTCTAACCAAGGTTGTATACAAGTTTAACATAACTTCTGTGCTTGTCAATTCTATCCCTTTGGAAATGAGCCCCAGTGCTTGGACTGCTTTTATTTTTTATGGCCGTATTAACCTGTGTCACTACTTTTTACTGATTTGTACATTGAGCCTTTCCTGATAAGTAGAACCTCTGAGTTCTGGTATCATCCTTGTAAAGATGGCAGCTATTGCTGGGATTTCATCCTTTGATGACATGCTTTGTGCCCTCTTGCTATGGGTCGTCTATCAGACCTCTTGTGATGTGCACACAGCTTTGTGGCGTGACTAAAATCAGAGGCCCCCCTCAGGATGCGATAGAAGCCCTGACACTGAATGGCTGACTTTGTTGCAACACATGACTTCAGTGATGCAATTAAAAAAAAATGTAACTGTAACAAAAACTTTTTTGTGATCTCGTGGGTCGAGGCTCCCCGGAGGCCGAAATACTTTGTTGGTGATATCACGGAGGGAGAGGGTTAGGTGGATGGGTGGGTGGGTGGGTGGGTGGAGAAATCCGGGCTTGATGGGGGGGCCAAAGGTCAAGGCGCATTTTTGGGAAGGGGTCGGAGTGATGTGATCCAGGCTGCTGGCATGTTGAAACCAAGGACAGCCGGTGCGGCCCACACAATAATTGGGGGGGGGCGGGGTCAGGAGCAGCAATGCTGTTCAAGGGGTCCAGCAAGGGGTTAATGATTATTCATTTCCTGAAGTGCTTGATCTCTTACTGACCTCCTTCCCCCTCCCAGCTCTCCTCGGGGCCTGTTGCATGCTTTTCATGCAGGACTACAAGGCGAAAAGGAAAGTGTTCTGCCTGAATATCAGGACTCTTGGTTCTCTGCTCCCTGCCTGCTAGTACATTTATAATAACTAGACAAGAGGGGTTTGGGGGGGCGGGGGAGCACTGGCGATAATCCTCCTTCTCCTAAAGCGGTTGGGTTTTAATTATTTCTCTTGATTTTTGTTCACAGCTGGGATTTCTCCCTTTTTAAAAAAAATTCTCTCTCTCTTCTCCCCCACCCTGGCTATTTCTCTCCTGAAAGTGCTGATTCATGTTGTGTTACTGGTTCCACAGTCGTCACCACCAGCCCCCCCCCTTCCCACTACCCCGATATCTTAACCAAGTGGCTCTTTTATATATAAAAAAATGTGAGGGGAGAAAGTGAGTCTTGATCAGCTGCATGTTCATGGTGAGGGGAGAGGGGAGCGAGCAGCCCAAATTTGTGGCCAAATTTGCTGATGATACAAAGATAGGTAGGAAAGCAAGTTGCGATGAGGACACAAAGTGTCTGCAAAGGGATATTGACGGGTTAAGCGAATGGGCAAAAATTTGGCAGATGGAATATAATGTGGGAAAATGTGAAGTCATCCACTTTGGGAGGAAAAATAATAAAGCAAAATATTATTTGAAATGAGAAATACTACAAAATGTTGCGGTACAGAGGGATCTGGGTGTCCTCATACATGAAATACAAAAAGTCAACATGCAGGTGGCGCAAGTAATCTGAAAGGCAAACAGAATATTGGCCTTTATTTCTAGGGAGATGGAGTATAAAAGCAGGGATGTCATGCTATACCTGTATAGGGTGCTAGTGAGATCACACCTAGAGTACTGCGTACAGTTCTAGTGCCCTTATTTAAGGAAGGACATACTTGCATTGGAGGCAGTTCAGAGAAGGTTCACTAGGTTGATTCCGGGTATGGCAGGGTTGTCTTATGAGGAAAGATTGAACAGGTTGGGTCGATACTCATTGGAGTTTAGAAGAATGAGAGGAGATCTTATTGAAACATCCAGGATTCTGAGGGGACTCGATGGGGTAGATGCTGAGAGGATGTTACCCCTCATGTGGGAATCCAAAACTAGGGGGCATAGTCTTAGAATAAGAGGTCGCCCGTTTAAGATGGAAATGAGGAGGAATTTCTTCTCCCAGAGGGTCGTGAATCTTTGGAATTCTTTATCCCAAAAAGCTGTGGAGGCGGAGTCATTGAATACATTCAAGGCTGAGTTAGACAAATTTTTGATCAGCAAGGGAGTCAAAGGATATGGGGAAAAGGCGGGAAAGTGGAGTTGAGGTAAAAATCAGATCAGCCATGATCTCATTGAATGGCGGAGCAGGCTCGAGGGGCCGAATGGCCTACTCCTGCTCCTATCTCTTATGGTCTTATGGAGCACCATGCCCCCCATTGTGTGTGTGTGTGTTCCCTTGCAAGATCAGGTGTAGCTATGATGCTTCCTATGGTCGAGTAGCCTTCTGCCTTTCAGGAACAGTGAACATTTGGGTGACATACTGTGGAGCTATCAGCAGCCAAGCAAGAAAAGAGGGGAAGAACTATGTGGGGTGTGTAGTTGGAACAAAACTGGAAGCTGGTGGTGGTGGAAAGGGGGGGAAGAAAGGAACAGAAATTAAGTATTTAAGATGGTGGATTGAATGGGATTCCCCCAAGGCAGAGAGGAGCTGAATCTATGAAGTACTTTGTGCAGTTGATGTAATGGAATTTTCATTACTAACAGAACCATCCTTTTCAAAATAAACTACAACAGGGAAATAAGAAACTTTACATTTCTGCAATACAGTAGGAATTCTCTTTTCCCTCCCGAGCCCCCCCAAAAATGTTTTTTTTAATAAAAACACTTAGCATATATTCCAACACATTTCTTTCCAAAAAGCTAGTTCATTGCCCCCAGCTTATTCCCTTTGTAATCCTCGCCAGGCGAAGCCTGTGACTGAAATGAATGCCTGAGTGACTGAACGCACATTAATGAGGTTTAATATTTGCTTGCTCCACATAAGAGGGGTCGAAGAGCAACAAGTATTAAAGAACAGTGCAGGTAGCACTTAAATGGCTAGTGGAAAGACATTACGATAGTGCACTGTAACTCTGCAAATCAACAGTCAGTCGAACAAAGCAATGAAGAGGCCGTTTGGTGGCTAAATAGCTACTTGATGTCAAATGCGGCCAGTGCACTTACATGATCCAATGCTAATTTTTGTTGTTGTTTAACAACCTAAGATCAGTATATTTGTATTTAAAGGCACATCGTAATCAACTGACTGATGATGATGATGATCTCTGCGCTCCTCAATTCTGACCTCTTGTCCATTCCCAATTTTAATCGCTCCACTATTGGCGGCCGTGCCTTCTGCTGCCTCGGCTCTAAGTGCTGGAATTCCCTCCCTAAACCTCTTTACCTCTCTCTTTCCCCCCCCTTTTTAAAATCTACCTCTTTCCCTGTCCTAATATCTCTTATGTGGCTTGGTGTCAAATTTTGTTTGATAAACGCTCAAGTCTATGGAGTGGGACTTGACCCTACGACCTTCTGACTCAGGAGAGAGTGTTACCAACTGAGCCACGCCTAACTCCTTGGATAGGAAAATCTGGTCCCTGCTCCCAGTCACTATCACTAGCCTTGACTTTTTTGTCCCTCCAATTCTCTCCTTTGTTTTCCCCCGTTGTCAGCAGCTCTGTCATGAGAAAGGGGATAGGCGAGAAAGAGGGCAACGTGACTGACCCTGGTCCTATCCTTACCTGACCTCCTGTTCTAGCAGAAGCCACTGGATGGTGATCAAGGTGGGGAACACTCTCATTCTTAACTCTGCTCCAACTCGAAAGTATGGTGCTCATCACCTCCTTTCTACAATCTATACAGGTCTTTTAAAAACCAAGCTCAGTGTCATGTAGCTACTACTTGATTTATGTCATCTTTTCTCTCACTTTTTTTCAACCACATTGATGACCTTCACAATAGACCTCTCCATCTACCCAGAGCTCAATTTATAAAATGCAAGAAGGCTAGCGAAGCTGGGCTTGCTCTCTTTCGAGCAGATAAGGTTAAAGGGGAGATTTAATAGAGATGTTCAAAATTATGAAGGATTTTCATGGAGCAAATAAGGAGAAACTGTTTCCATTCGCGGGAGGGTCAGTAACCAGAGGACACAGGTTTATGGTAATTGGCAAAAAGATCTGGAGGGGAGATGAGATTTTTTTTAGGCAGCAAGTTATGATGACCTGGAATGCACTGTTTGAAAGGCTGGTGGAAGCAGAGTCAATAGTAACTTTTTCAAAAGTGAATTTGATAAATACTTGGAAAGGAAAAATTTGCAGGGGAAGTGGGACTAATTGGGTAGCTCCTTCAAAGATTCGGCACAAGTAGGATGGACCGATTGGCCTCCTGCGTTGTATGATTCTAAATGATACAAAAACAGCGCTGCAACTTTTCTTGGTCCAGGCTGTGAACATGCAGGGTTGGATGCAAAGAGTCCTGCTTTGCTTTGTACTTCTTGTTTTTTTTTATATAAAAAATCGTCTTTCAGATTTGCTGGCATTTTATTATCGGCAGGGAGTTTCGAGTCCTGCCAAGGAGAGCTCTAATGTATTTTGATATTTCCTCTCAACTCCCTCGTGGGGGCAGTTGGCTCAGAAGAAAGTCACCATCTCACTGATGATTACTGCTCTGTCAGAAATTCTGTCTGCGACCGGATTTATCACAGCCGTCTGGGCATCTGACCATGTGCAGTGGCCACTACACCACATCTCGTGGCTGTTTTACATGTGCCTCACTGATGTAATTAAAAATCAGTGACAATTGGTATTAAATGGGGTGCATGCAGTGCTGGGATAGATGTCTTCAGACGTCTTGAATGGGAAAGGGGAGCCTGAGCTGCACTAGAACTTGGTAATGAATGGTGGGGTGGGGGTGAAGAAGAGGTATGGGCGGCCAAGGTTGTTGTATCTCCTGGTACAAGGTCAATTGGGTAGTGAAGTGATGGTGTTTGTGGTGGAACCAGATGATCACATGCCTCTGAATTGCAGTGAGATACCACATTTACTCTCTCCAAGAATGCAAACCCAGCCGGGGGGGTCATTTTAACCTAACTCGCCGGGTGGGAAGCCCACGGAATTGGATGGAACGATGGTTTTACATACCCCTTCCCACCCACCCAATATTACTCTCCGCTGATTTCAATGGAGAATAAAATCCCTTGGGGTGTCCAAATAGCATTGCACCTGTGAGTTTCCCAACTGGTGGGTTAGGTTAAAATTGCACCCCCCCCCTGGATCTAGCCGTGTAAGAGGGTGGGGGGAGGGGGTGTAGGGTAGTGGGGGGGGGGAAGGGGGTGTAGGGTAGTGGGGGGGGAGGGGGTGTAGGGTAGTGGGGGGGGAGGGGGTGTAGGGTAGTGGGGGGGGGAGGGATGTAGAGTAGTGGGGGGGGAGGGGGTGTAGGGTAGTGGGGGGGGAGGGGGTGTAGAGTAGGGAGGGGGTGGTGGGAGATCTGAGGAACACCGTGGTCTATATATTTTTAAAAAAATGTTGGAAGCAAACCTCCTGTTGTGCTGGCGCCGTCCGATCCCAGCCTTGAAGGGACCCCTGAGGTGAGTCCGGGAGCCGGCGCTCCCAGAGTGCAGCCACGCTCCCAGGCGGAGCTTCTCGGGGAAAATGGCGGGCCTGCGACCTCGATGGACGACAACCGACGGGCTGTCCACCTGCAGCTTCCCGAGGTGCCTCTGGTAAAGTACTGGTCCCAACTCGATCATGGGAATTGTCCGTTTTACATATAATTTTACTCTGTCTGTCAGTGATATGATTAGTGATGGATACGGATGAAGAAAGCCATTTGTCCAATCCAAACTCATCCATTCACAGTCCCCTCATCCGAGCATCCAGCTGTTCCTTTAAACCATTCCAGGTTATTTTTTTGCCTCCACCCGCCATACCTGAAATCCCACTTCAAGTGCCACCCACCCTTGGTATGAAAGGAGAACTTACTGACTTCAGTCCCAAGTTTGCATTTTGCTAGCCTTGAACCTGTGTCTCCTTGCCCTAATTTTAAGTTTGGCGTCTCCTGTGGTCAAAATTAAGCCATTTTTAAAAAAAAAATGTTTTTAAAAACTTTTCTTCCCCTGATTTTAATATAAAAAGTTGCTATAATTGATGCTGCGGAAGGTAATTGAGGTGGAAATTCCGATTGGTGAATGAATGCTCAATGTGCTCATAGTTTTGTCTGCACTATATAGTCTAGTGTAAAAATAGCACGCGCAGAACTGTGCATTAAGCCGTCGTGTGTAATCTTGGCTGATCAGAATTTCTATTCTTAACATCTGATTTTTATCTAGTAGTCAATATGGCAGCTGTGTGAGCTTTTCATGGGTTGCTTCCTCTCTGCTCTAGGAGCCGAAAATGCCTGATATTTTCTTAAAGGGACGACAATGCCCCTTCAGTTTAAATAGCGAGGGACTAATTTGGTTGAGTGTAAGAGTGACCCTACTTTTGACCCCCCCCCCCCCCCTGCTATGTGGTAGTATGTATCACTGCTCAAACATCCTATGCCAACACACCAAATCAGCTAATTAAAAAAAAATGAATGAACAGCTATAAAGGAAACTTTAAAAAAAATCAAGTGGTATTGCTCCGTTTATTGACTTCGAGCAGCAGCACACTCGGGTTGAGATGGGTAAAGTGTAAATTAAATCTGGATGCTTGCTATTGAATTTCAGTCTAGACCTATGCTACTCATCTGTGTGAGCCCGAACAGTAATGGCTAAATAGAATGAGGTAATAAAAGATCATAACGTTTGCATTTTAACCCCATGCCCTCGATGTATCTGAAATGATCTGTTCAGTATAAAAGGAAGATGACTTTAAGCTGAATTGTCCCTTTGTCTTTCGCAAGCTGTGGCCTGATGACTGTAGATATCATGTGCGCGTGTATGTCATTTATATATCGTATAATCCACATTGGCCCGCCCATTATTCGCTGCCCATTGTACAGAATTGCAGCAGTAACTCAGTTCCCTCCCGAGATGAGTTAACAGATTTGATGAAAGGATGAGTTACATTGGATCTTGATTGCAGTGCAAGGGAGAGGGTGCAGGACAGTGTATTTGGAGCTTAGCAGGAGCTAGACGACACAAAAAGCATACCAAAAATAGTAGGGAACCAAGGGGTAAATGAGTGATGAACTTAAAACAATTAATATCACTAGAGAAAAAGTACTGGACAAAATAATGGGACTAAAAGCTGACAAATCCCCTGGACCTGGTGGCCTACATCCTCGGGTTCTAAAAGAGCTGGCTGCAGAGATAGTGGATGCGTTGGTTATGATCTTCCAAAATTCTCTAGATTCTGGAACGGTCCCAGTGTACTGGAAGGTAGCAAATGTTATCCCGCTATTCAAGAAGGGAGGGAGAGAGAAAACAGGGAACTATAGGCCAGTTAGCCTGACATTGGTCATCTGGAAAATGCTCAAATCCATTATGAAGAAAATGGTAACAGGGCACTTAGAAAATCATAATATGATTTTAGGTAAAGTCAACATGGTTTTATGAAAGTTTTTTGAGGATGTAACTAGCAGGGTAGATCAAGGGGAACCAGTGGATGTAGTATATTTGGATTTTCAAAAGGCATTCGATAAGGTGCCACATAAAAGGTTGTTACACAAGATAAGGGCTCTTGGGGTTGGGGGTAATATATTAGCATGAATAGAGGATTGGCTAAAGGACAGAAAACAGAGTAGGGATAAACGGCTCATTCTCAGATTGGCAGGCTGTAACCAGTGGGGTGCCGCAAGGGTCGGTGCTTGGGCCTCAGCTATTTACAATCTATATTAATAACTTAGATGAAGGGACCGAGTGTCATGTATCCAAGTTCGCTGACAATACAAAGCTAGGTGGCAAAGCAAGCTGTGAGGAGGACACAAAGAGTCTGCAAGGGGATATTGACAGATTAAGTGAGTGGGCAAGAAGGTGGCAGATGGAGTATAATGTGGGGAAATGTGAAGTTATTCACTTTGGTAGGAAGAATAGAAAAGCAGAATATTGTTTAAATGGTGAGAAACTATTAAATGTTGGCGTGCAGAGAGACTTGGGTGTCCTCGTACAAGAAACACAAAGTTAATATGCAGGTATAGCAGGCAATTAGGAAAGCAAATGGCATGTTGGCCTTTATTGCAAGGGGGTTGGAGTACAAGAGTAAGGAAGTCTTACTACAGTTGTATAAGGCTTTAGTGAGACCTCACCTGGAGTACTACATACAATTTTTTTGTCTCCTTATCTAAGGAAGGATATATTTGCCTTGGAGGCGGTGCAACAAAGGTTCACTAGATTAATTCCTAGGATGAGAGGGTTGTCCTATGAAGAGAGGTTGAATAGAATGGGCCTATACTCACTGGAGTTTAGAAGAATGAGAGGTGATCTCATTGAAACATATAAGATTGAGGGCGCTTGACAGGGTAGATGCTGAGAAATTGTTTCCCCTAGCTAGAGAGTCTAGAACTAGAGGGCGTAGTCGCAGGATAAGGGGTCGGCCATTCAAGACTGAGATGAGGAGGAATTTCTTCACGCAGAGGGTTGTGAATCTTTGGAATTCTCTACCCCAGAGGGCTGTGGATGCTGAGTCATTGAATATATTCACAGCTGAGATACACAGATTTTTGGACTCCAGGGGAATCAAGGGATATGGGGATCGGGCAGGAAAGTGGAGTTGAGGTCAAAGATCAGCCATGATCTGATTGAATGGCAGAGCAGGCTCAAGTGGCAGTATGGTCTACTCCTGCTCCTATTTCTTATGTTCTAGACACGTATGGCATTTTAAAAACCTGTGGCTCAGCGATGAGGGAATGGAGAACGATTCAATGCTTGCAATGATAGTTGTACCAAAGGAAAAGTGTCCTTTTTCCTTGTGCTTTCAGACAGGCCTGGAACAGTCTGCTCCAGAAAGGCCTAATGTTAGCCACTGAGGGAATGTTGGTGCTGCACTACCACAACGTGCATTTATATAGCGCCTTTAACGTAGTGAATCGTCCCAAGGCGCTTCACACAAGATTGCCACACCAGTGATCTGCCTGCCAATTTTCTTATTGCTTCATCAACAGCCGAGGGCACTGATGCGTAATGGTAACTAGAAGGGCATGGGCAGTGGGGCTGGGGTGTGGTCCCGCTGTGCTATTGCTGCGGTAAAACATGGGGATTATCTCCGTTTTGTTGCAGTGTCCTTTTCAACCCTACTGTGCAGACCTATAATATGTAGGCTGCTTCTTTAACCAGAGGCATTGACAGAGAGTCTGACTAGCCCTGAGTTATTCCTGTTGAATTCAGCCCCTGTTCCACTAAATGCTGTTTTTCATGCTTGTTGCTTGCATCAAAGGCGAGACCCTTAATGCACTCGTCATTTAAGCCAGAGTGCACCCGATGTGAAAGGTCCATTATTTTGACAGCAGCCATTTCCACTCCCCTTCAACAAACAGGAGCGATGTTCTTCTGTGACAGTTCAAAATGGACACTGGCCAACCTTTTACACCCTCTCTGCCCTGCTCCCTCTTCCCACGAGACTGTTCTATTTCACTTAATGCCATGCTGAGTGCTGCTCAAACATGGTTTAAGTCACGATAGGCCTAGATCATCAAACCCTTTCAAAGTGATGGACTGTCCCCGCGCCTAAAGTTTTTGGCTGAGAAACCCCCTAGGTGAAATGTCAAGATTCATACTGCTGGATACCACCAAGGCTGAGAAGAGGAGATAAATCAAGAAGCAGGGTTGTAGGCAACACTGACCAATAATGGTTGCATTTAATGTCTATCCCGAGTTGCCCTGAGAAAATATTTGTTGGCCTTCTCCTTGAACCACTGGTAGCATAGTGGTTATGTTACTGGGCTAGTAATCCAGAGTCATGAGTTCAAATCCCGCCACGGCAGCTGGCGAATTTAAATTCAATTAATTAATTTTTTAAAAATTCAATTAATTAAATAAAAATCTGGAATTAAAATACTAGTATCCGTAATGATGGCCATGAAACTACCGGATTGTCGTAAAAACCCATCTGGTTCACTAATGTCCTTTAGGGAAGGAAGCCTGCTGCCCTTACCCGGTCTGGCCTATATGTGACTCCAGACCCACAGCAATGTGGTTGATTCTTAATTGCCCTCTGAAATGGCCTAGCAAGCCACTCAGTTGTAAAATCTCGCTACGAAAAGTCATAATAAGAATAAAACCGGACGGACCACCCGGCATCGGACCACTAGGCACCGGACACGACAACGGCAAAACACCAAGCCCAGTCGACCCTGCAAGGTCCTCCTTACTAACATCTGGGGACTTGTGCCAAAATTGGGAGAGCTGTCCCACAGACTAGTCAAGCAACAGCCTGACATAGCCATACTCACAGAATCATAACTTTCAGCCAACGTCCCAGACTCTTCCATCACCATCCCTGGGTATGTCCTGTCCCACCGGCAGGACAGACCCACCAGAGGTGGCGGTACAGTGATATACAGTCAGGAGGGAGTGGCCCTGGGAGTCCTCAACATTGACTCTGGACCCCATGAAATCTCATGGCATCAGGTCAAACATGGGCAAGGAAACCTCCTGCTGATTACCACCTACCGTCCTCCCTCAGCTGATGAATCAGTCCTCCTCCATGTTGAGCACCACTTGGAGGAAGCGCTGAGGGTAGCAAGGGCACAAAATGTACTCTGGGTGGGGGACTTCAATGTCCATCACCAAGAGTGGCTCGGTAGCACCACTACTGACCGAGCTGGCCGAGTCCTGAAGGACATAGCTGCTAGACTGGGCCTGCGGCAGGTGGTGAGCGAACCAACACGAGGGAAAAACTTACTTGACCTCGTCCTCACCAATCTACCTGTCGCAAATGCATCTGTCCATGACAGTATTGGTAGGAGTGACCACCGCACAGTCCTCGTGGAGATGAAGTCCCGTCTTCGCACTGAGGACACCATCCAACGTGTTGTGTGTCACTACCACCGTGCTAAATGGGATAGATTCAGAACAGATCTAGCAGCTCAAAACTGGGCATCCATGAGGCGCTGTGGGCCATCAGCAGCAGCAGAATTGTATTCCAGCACAATCTGTAACCTCATGGCCCGGCATATTCCTCACTCTACCATTACCAACAAGCCAGGGGATCAACCCTGGTTCAATGAGGAGTGTAGAAGAGCATGCCAGGAGCAGCACAGGCGTACCTAAAAATGAGGTGCCAACCTGGTGAAGCTACAACTCAGGACTACATGCATGCTAAACAGCGGAAGCAACATGCTATAGACAGAGCTAAGCGATTCCACAACCAACGGATCAGATCAAAGCTCTGCAGTCCTGCCACATCCAGTCGTGAATGGTGGTGGACAATTAAACAACTAACGGGAGGAGGAGGCTCTGCAAACATCCCCATTCTCAATGATGGCGGAGTCCAGCACGTGAGTGCAAAAGACAAGGCTGAAGCGTTTGCAACCATCTTCAGCCAGAAGTGCCGAGTGGATGATCCATCTCAGCCTCCTCCCGATATCCCCACCATCACGGAAGCCAGACTTCGGCCAATTCGATTCACTCCACGTGATATCAAGAAACGGCTGAGTGCACTGGATACAGCAAAGGCTATGGGCCCCGACAACATCCCGGCTGTAGTGCTGAAGACTTGTGCTCCAGAACTAGCTGTACCTCTAGCCAAGCTGTTCCAGTACAGCTACAACACTGGCATCTACCCGACAATGTGGAAAATTGCCCAGGTATGTCCTGTCCACAAAAAGCAGGACAAATCCAATCCGGCCAATTACCGCCCCATCAGTCTACTCTCAATCATCAGCAAAGTGATGGAAGGTGTCGTCGACAGTGCTATCAAGCGGCACTTACTCACCAATAACCTGCTCACCGATGCTCAGTTTGGGTTCCGCCAGGACCACTCGGCTCCAGACCTCATTACAGCCTTGGTCCAAACATGGACAAAAGAGCTGAATTCCAGAGGTGAGGTGAGTGTGACTGCCCTTGACATCAAGGCAGCATTTGACCGAGTGTGGCACCAAGGAGCCCCAGTAAAATTGAAGTCAATGGGAATCGGGGAAAACTCTCCAGTGGCTGGAGTCATACCTAGCACAAAGGAAGATGGTAGTGGTTGTTGGAGGCCAATCATCTCAGCCCAAGGGCATTGCTGCAGGAGTTCCTCAGGGCAGTGTCCTAGGCCCAACCATCTTCAGCTGCTTCATCAATGACCTTCCCTCCATCATAAGGTCAGAAATGGGGATGTTCGTTGATGACTGCACAGTGTTCAGTTCCATTCGCAACCCCTCAGATAATGAAGCAGTCCGAGCCTGCATGCAGCAAGACCTGGACAACATCCAGGCTTGGGCTCATAAGTGGCAAGTAACATTCGCGCCAGATAAGTGCCAGGCAATGACCATCTCCAACAAGACAGAGTCTAACCACCTCCCCTTGACATTCAATGGCATTACCATCGCCGAATCCCCCACCATCAACATCCTGGGGGTCACCATTGACCAGAAACTTAACTGGACCAGCCATATAAATACTGTGGCTACGAGAGCAGGTCAGAGGCTGGATATTCTGCGGCGAGTGACTCACCTCCTGACTCCCCAAAGCCTTTCCACCATCTACAAGGCACAAGTCAGGAGTGTGATGGAATACTCTCCACTTGCCTGGATGAGTGCAGCTTCAACAACACTCAAGAAGCTCGACACCATCCAAGATAAAGCAGCCCGCTTGATTGGCACCCCTTCCACCACCCTAAACATTCACTCCCTTCACCACCGGCGCACTGTGGCTGCAGTGTGTACCATCCACAGGGTGCACTGCAGCAACTCGCCAAGGCTTCTTCGACAGCACCTCCCAAACCCGCGACCTCTGCCACTTAGAAGGACAAGAGCAGCAGGCACATGGGAACAACACCACCTGCACGTTCCCCTCCAAGTCACACACCATCCCAACTTGGAAATATATCGCCGTTCCTTCATCGTCGCTGGGTCAAAATCCTGGAACTCCCTTCCTAACAGCACTGTGGGAGAACCGTCACCACACTGACTGCAGCGGTTCAAGAAGGCGGCTAACCACCACCTTCTCGAGGGCAATTAGGGATGGGCAATAAATGCCGGCCTCGCCAGCGACGCCCACATCCCGTGAACGAATAAAAAAAAAGTCCTTGTGTTGATGGTGCTCCGGCAGTGGTGGATACAGGAAAGTCTGATTTACCTACCCTTTATTGTCTAGGCTCCCAAATGTAGAATGGCCACTTGGCACTGATGGATAGTACAATCATTGTGAATACACCTGGATTTCAGGATACCTGGACTACCATAGTTTTTATAACCGATTCAGAAGCAGACTAGCCGAGGGATTAAAAAAATCCAGCAAATCCAATTCAGACTTGGGTTTTAGACTCCTATATTTGGATCTCCAAATCAGTGTCTTGGTGGGATAGTAATTGTTTGGAATCTGCAGCTATCTACTTTTTAAGTAGACTGTTGTAAGGGAGGAGTCGTCCATTGGGCCAACACTCATCCTCTTTGATTTCCTGGAACCTTCTAGCTTGAACTGGTGCAGCTGTGGTTTGCACATCCCAGAAGTTGCAGACCACTGACTGCTGTAAAGTTCCGTAATTCTGAGAAAACCCATCAGTCTTGCACTCAGCCCCTTAATCTCTCCGCCTCGCAACCCCTCTCTCCTCTTCTAAGACGCTCCTTAAAACCTACCTCTTTGACCAAGCTTTTGGTCACCTGCCCTAATCTCCTTATGTGGCTCGGTGTCAAATTTAGTTTGATAATTGCCCCTGTGAAGCGCCTTGTGACGTTTTTACTACGTTAAAGGCGCTTATATAAATGCAAGTTGTTGATATCTGCTATAATTGACTTGGGCGCTCTTGGTGCTGGCAGATTTGAAGTATCTCATTCTCTCTCCTCTGAAGTGAGAGATCTTTCGGGAAAGGTCAGGATTGGAGCATGACTAGCATAGATACATTTTAAGGGGAAGTTCGATGAACACATGAGGGAGAAAGGACTAGAAGGTCAGATGTGTATTGGGGGGAAGGAAGCTGTACAGATACATAGCACAGGTACACAAGCCTCAGTAAATCAGGCAAACTCCCATTCTCTCCAGAATGAATGCCTCTGTGAATAATTGCTTTGACTTTGCTTTCAAACTGTTCCGATTTCCCTCGACCCCATTTCCTCCTCCTCCTGGTCTACAAGTGCCAGCAGCCCAAGGGACCACTCTTCGTTTGTAAGCCCAGGCAGTATCAGCCAGCGATTCAACCTTGAGTAGCAAAACACCCAATTTACATCGAGTCTACAGCACAGAAACAGGCCATTTGGCCTAACTGTTCTATACCAGCGTTTATACTCTACATGAACCTTCTCCCCACCCCTCCTCATCTAACCCTATCAGCATAACCCTCTCTGAGTCAGATGAAAGAAAGGAAAGATGTGTATTTATATAGCGCCCTTCACGACGTCCAAAAGCACGTTACAGCCAATTATTCCTTTCTCCTTCATGTGTTAATCTAGCTTCCCTTAAAAGTGTCTATGCTGTTATAATGGTGAAGGATAGAGTACCGCAGCCTGATCTTCAGTTGTTTCCAAACCTTTATTCACAGAGATTCTCCTTATACGCGCACGCACGCACACACACCCCAGGAGTGTGATGGAATACTCTCCACTTGCCTGGATGAGTGCAGCTCCAACAACACTCAAGAAGCTCGACACCATCCAGGACAAAGCAGCCCGCTTGATTGGCACCCCATCCACCACCCTAAACATTCACTCCCTTCACCACCGGCGCATTGTGGCTGCAGTGTGCACCATCCACAGGATGCACTGCAGCAACTCGCCAAGGCTTCTTCGACAGCACCTCCCAAACCCGCGACCTCTACCACCTAGAAGGACAAGGGCAGCAGGCACATGGGAACAACACCATCCTGACTTGGAAATTTATCGCCGTTCCTTCATCGTCGCTGGGTCAAAATCCTGGAACTCCCTTACTAACAGCACTGAGAGAACCTTCACCACATGGATTGCAGCGGTTCAGGAAGGCAGCTCACCACCACCTTCTCGAGGGCAATTAGGGATGGGCAATAAATGCTGGCCTCGCCAGCGACGCCCACATCCCATGAACGAATTTTTTAAAAATCAGCTCTCTTATCAATGGAGACAAGAGAGTTCCCAATTGATGCATTACCTGAATACAATTAACACTAATTGATATAAATCACATGGATACAATTAACATATGCTATTTGCCTCAACTACTCCTTGTCGCGAGTTCCACCTTCAAACCATTCTTTGGGTGAAGAAGTTTCTCCTGAATTCCTTTATTGGATTTATTAGCGACTATCTTATATTTATGACCTCTAGTTTTGGACTCCCCACAATTGGAAACATTTTCTCTACGTCTACCATTTTTTTTGGAGGTTGGCGGGGGGTCTGATATCCACATGTATATATTTTAGTCGTGGGAAACCCGCTTAACATTTTTGCCCTTTGTAGCAGAGGAATGTAGAAGCCCAGTTTTGACACTCCAGGTTTTGACCAGCTAACTCAACAGAGACTGGGCATCGGCCGTGTCTACGGTTTTGGTCGGTGTGGCGCAGTACGACACCAAGTGGTCCACTTGTGCACTGAGCCATCACTGGTTGTTTTTCGGCATGACCTTTGACCTTACCACCAGCCTCTTCCGTCGTCGTAAGAAACCTAGAAGGTAATTACATGCCCTTCACAGCCTTCGACACAAGCGCATTAAAGGGATAAATCAGCTTAGTCTTTTGCATAACTCTTATTAAATGAGACAAAAGATTAGTTGTTCTAACAGTTGTCACTGCTTCTCGCACATGTCAGAAGCGAAAAGCTATCCACAAATTAAGCTGCTTGAGTTCCAGTGAAAATGTTATTACAGACAAAGTACCAGCCGATTGATGGGACGGAATTTAATTAAAGAACGTTGGAGGAATTTACCTGAGACGCACTTAGGGAGGCTGAAATGTTTGAACAGGCTATAGAGTAAAATCAATTTGTCACAGCATTGTGATTTTATTGATGGGTAGTTTCTCCTTTTTTCCCTCGGGGGTTCAGAGTGGTTTCAGTGTGTTTTTTTAAATAAGTTATCAGAAATTAGGAACTGAAACCCGAGGCTGTTTACATGACCGATTTACCTGGAGCAATGGATCTCGATTCCATTATCCAATGCCCTGATCCGTCCCCAGTGACATTATGAGATCGTTTAAACTTGTTCTGTACAAATTGTGTTGGAACAGTGTTTTGGCACTGCATGAGGAGCAGGTGGGAGGTGAGAGATCCAAAAATGGACAGATGTCGTTCATTCTCCTCTTCCTCACTGTGTTGCATTGCAACCTTGTTGCCTCCTACTTTTTTTTATTCTCCTCAGCATCTCAGAATTGTAGATCTCCTCAACTCCTTCAGTCTCTCCTTCCCTACCTCCCCCCGCCCCCCCCCCCCACCTCCCCCACCCCCTTTACTGTATCTGTATGCAGGTTGTTAAACCAAGAGCTTGGTGTCATCTATCCATTACTTCTCAATTTTAGCTCACCTTTTCGACGGTGATCCTGCACTGAGCCTTGGCCCTTCATCTAGATTTCCCGATGGGTTATTTGGTAACTGCACTGCGTAGTGTGATTGTGAGCCATACAGATCAAGAAGGTTCCTGCTTTGAGCCCTGGTACGTAGAATTAGCTGATCTCAGCCAGGGAAGTGGTCTACACTGTAATCATTGGGGGGATTTGGGCCATGGGGGAAAAAGTTCTGGACCTGATGATCAAAAGTTTTATTGGATTGTATGTCAGTAAGTGCTAAGGTAAATAGATTACCCAAGTTTAAAAGCAGATGCAGAGTGATGGAGGTTGCACAGACCTCGTATAAAACATTGGCGCGATCACTTGGAGTGCTATGTTCCATTTTAGTCGCTGTGCTTAGGAACATTTATAGAGGTGATGGAAGGGGTTAAACAAAAAGGCAACAAGGACTTTGTTGACCCTTCAGTTGATGAGATAGGAAAAGAAGTTGAAGTTTAACTTGTTCCCAATGTGGGGGTGAAATAATAAACTGGATTAGAGGTTCTACCCGAGCTATTTAAATCACTTCCGTGGATGACGTCAAAGTTCTTGCATGGAACCAGGTGAGATTTTTAAGGACACAGCACCAAACTGACCAGGCTACGTTACTCTTTTAGCTGTTGCATCGTTTTGTGTAGTAGAGTGCTTTTGAAGACCCTTTTACCATAGTGATACTGCTCCTTTTAAGATGCCAAGAAAATTGATTAAATCCATAATATGTGAAACTTTTTTTTGAAAATTTGAATCATCAGCTCGGGCATTGAGGCCACATTGATATCACAAGGTACTGTGCAGCCTTGGGAGTTGTGCTCAACACAATAAGCTCATCACGCAATGTGGGGCACATTACATCTGATGATCATACCACCCTGAAGCAAACGCTGCCGTTTAGAGAAAGAAAACTAAAACTATTAACTACTGTGTCTAAGGGATTAGGCACAGATTAACAATGCGTCAACATTCCTTTGGACAAAAGTCTAGTGCAGTTGGGTGAGAATTAATGTTTAATTGTAGAGATTGTCCTGATTGTTGCTTGAATGTTGTGGCAGGCAGCTGAATGTTGAACGCTAATGACTGAATCTGGGAGATGGCAAACGGTGTATATCTACTAACGTAGAGCTGAGTATTGAAGTGTAACACAGTTTAAAAGAAAAAGTGAGGGAGAAGCATTAGGGGATCGACCCAGCCGGAACTGGGAGAAGGGTTGGGAAGGGCACCCAGCCGGAATTGGGAGAAGGGTTCGGAGGGGCACCCAGCTGGAATTGGGGGGGGGGGGGAGGGGGAGAGGGATGTTTGGGGCTTTTGAAGGTGGGGAGAGATACATATTGAGGCTTTTGAAGTTGGGGAGAGGTGAAGTAATGTGGGCTCAGGGAGAGAAAGGGTTTAAGGAGAGTGCAGGGGCACAATGTAACTTCAAGGCAATAACCACCTCTCAGATATGTAGACTAACAGTTGTCTGCCGGTAATAGAATCTCATGGTTGTAAACAGCTTCTCTGGTTACTGATGTCCTTACAACCGCTTTATTGAGTTACTGCCTTCTAACATGATTGCCAGCCCCATCTATTATCCTTGATATCTATTAAATAACCTCATTTTGCTGCCACAATTACCTTATGCTGTGGACCTAGTGCCCAGTCAGAACTGGGATGGGACTACCCCAGACTTTGATTACAATCCAAATTACAGCTGTCCGAGAGAGAAGATGTTCATCCTTTCGATGTAATCAAGACTGGGTTTGAATTGAATGCAGGTCGCAAAGGTGAAAGGGTAATTGTGTTTCATCAATGTCTTGCTCCCCAAGTCGAATGTATTTATTTTAAGGGCCAGACTCCTTAGGGTTGATTTTCACTTTTGTCGGTGGTGGAAAACGGGCAGTAGTAAAATTGGGTGCCCACGGTGCCCACGATACACCCTGAAACTGGGCGGGGTGTGTAATGTGCTCCTGATCCGCTACCATCTGTTTTTCGCCACTGCTGAAAGTGATAATCTACCGCCTTATGTTTTGACGTTTGTTTACGTACAGGGCTCAGGAAAGTAATTCATTGTGTGAAGTACTTTCAGACATTTCAAAAGATGTGATTAAACACTAAATAAAGTCAAATCTTCGGCTTCCCCTGCTCCTTTCCCAACCAAAGGCAGCAATTGGACAACCTGTTCAGGCACCTTTGCTAAAAGAAGAAAAGAAAGAACTTGTATTTATATAGCGCCTTTCACGACCTCAGGATGTCCCAAAGCACTTTACAGCCAATGAAGCACTTTTTGAATTGTCGTCACTGTTGTAATGTAGGAAACGCGGCAGCCAATTTGCGCACAGCAAGCTCCCACAAACAGCAATGTGATAAATGACCGGATCATCTGTTTTAATGATGTTGGTTGAGGGATAAATATTGACCAGGACACCAGGGAGAACTCCCCTGCTCTTCTTCGAAATAGTGCCATGGAATCTTTTACGACCACCTGACGGGGCAGACAGGGCCTCTGTTTAAAGTCTCATCCGAGAAACAGCACCTCCGACAGTGCAGTGCTCCCTCAGTACTGGCACTAGGAGTGTTGGCCTGGATTATATGCTCAAATCACTGGAGTGGGACTTGAACCCACAACCTTCTGACTCGGAGGCGAGAGCGCTACCAACTGAGCTGAGGCCGACACCTTGCCACTGCCAATGATTGCCAGGTGATGGTTATGATAGCAGCCTCCACGCTGGCTCTCTTAATTTTTCCTCTCTGGTGCGAAGCCTGGCATCTACTTGGCACAATGGACGACGCGAGCTCTTGGATATATAAAAAAATATATAAGAAATACTCACATTACAGTTCGTAACAGATTTTAGGTTAACAATTGTATTTTTTTTATATTGCACGTCCAAGGTTCTAATTGAGAAACTGTTGCACAAAATGACTGAAGGGCTGCTGGTCATTAATCTGAATAGATGCTCTCTACCAGCCTGGACTGGAACAGTAATAATCAATTTTAAACGTAATCAAGTAAATATAAATTGATTTGTTCCACTGCTGTTTTGGGCATTAAAAAAAAAATCAAATCGGAGCCTTGAAACCGTGCTCCAGTATTACATTACGTTTATCAAAAAGACCCTGTGGGACTGTTATGCAAGGCTTCCTCCATTCATTGTTGTTTCCAAATCAACAAGTTAACCTACTTTTCAGAGAAGGATGGGTATAATTGCTGCAGGTTATTTCTTCGTGTTGAGATGTGCCGGTGAAACTAGTGGCAGCATCCTAGCCGGGACAGCTTCGGCGAGTGATTGAGGGGCATTTAAGTGCAGCCTGCGAAAGCTCCCCTGAACCGAGTAGCTGAGTCGTGAAGACCCTCAAGGTCCCCGAGGGTTTAGTTTCCCCAGTCTTTGCACAGTTACGACCGCTGGCTGCGATTGGCGTCAGGGACGGTGAAGACTCGGTCGGGGATCCAGTCCCTCACCCTCTTCCAGTGACCCCTGCGGCAAATGGCATTCGCTTGGGTATTGGGCGAGGGCGGGGATTAGGCTCGGCTGTGATTATATCCTGCCCAGTAAAAGAACTTGCATTTCTATAGCGCCTTCCACCACCTCAGGACGTCCCAAAATCACTTGACGGCCAATGGCGTACTTTTTTTGAGAAGTGCAGTCAAGCGTTATAACATAGAGAAACGCGGCAGCCCATTTACGCACAGCAAACTCCCACAAACAAACCTGTGTTAAATGACCAGATAATCTGTTTTTAGTGATGTTGGTTGAGGGATAAATGTTGGCCGGGAAGTGGAATAGCCTTGTCTCACTGCGTGAATAATGGCCACTTGGGTAAGGAGCTGGGAGAGCCTGTGGAACTGTACCTCAGGAATGTGATAGCGTCTGCAGGAGAAGGAGGGAAGTAAGAAAAATTTTTTTACAAATAATAATAATAGTCCCTGTGGAGAGGATGCTGGGGTTATGTAAATGAGATAGGAAGCTGCATTAATTTATATTAATTTCACTTTTTTTTTTCTTGCTACACAATTGGTGAACAAGGTAATTGGCATTTTTAAGGTAATTGGCAAAAGAGCCAGCGGTGAGATGAGGAGAGAATTTTTTACGCAGCGAGTTATGATGATCTGGAATGCACTGTCTGAAAGAGTGGTGAAAGCAGATTCAATAGTAACTTTCAAACTGGAATTGGATAAATACTTGAAAGGGGAAAAAAAATTGCAGGAGAATGGGACTAATTAGATAGCTCTTTCAAAGGGCCGGCACAGGCAAGATGGGCCAAATGGCCTCCTTTTGTGCTGTATGATTCTAAGAGGTTATGGTTTTATGTTCCTGTTGAAAGGGCGAGGTCATACTCTGTCAGTGACTCAGTTGAGAAATGCATTGCCTGGTGTATAAGTGAGCTGTGAAAACCAGTGAAGTTCCAGGTCGATTCCTTGTCTGTGCTGCCTTAGATAATCGCAGTCAGGGTGTTAGTCAGGGAGGTGTATGGGGCTAAAGTTGGTTTCCCCCGCTTAGCTGCAGGCTGTCTTCAGCCGCTCAGCACCCCCCACCCCGGTTAAAATGCGATCGGGGTCCTTTGGTCGTAATGGGACCCCGATTTGCATCAATTCACGAGGCCCCTGCCTGATTAAGGCGAGCGCCTAACCCGCCTGCAGAACCCTGCAGGGTAAAATGGGGGAATGGCGGGAAAGGGTCGAGTTCAGAGTGGGTCAGTAACCTCGTTTTCAACTGCTGCCACCTCCCCCCGGCTTCCGCCAGGCGGGTAAGGTTAAAATCCATCCCACAGTAAGAATTTTTTTTTAAATTGAAGTACGACCAGTTTCAGTTGTTTCAAGTAGTTTGTTTATTTTTCATGTTTTTTCACAGTTCCACTGCTTCACACTGTTCTCCAAAAGGGAAGAATTCACAGGCTGGTTAACAGTCTGACAGGCCGTGTTGTGAACACTCCTTCCATGACCATAACCATTGCTATATCAGCCCATAGTGTGGTTAGTACTATACGGCAGGAGGGTTTTCTGGGCTCCCACAACCCGTAAAATCTGCAACTCCTGAACGCAAGTATCCCGCTGGATATTAACCCAGAATTTAAAGCCGGAGCTCGTCAGGACTGTCTGGAGCAGGGGTTCGAACGCTGCACCTCTCTGACTCAGAGGCGGGAATGCTACCACCAAAAACAACAAGAAATAGCCCTTTAGACAGCGACAACAAAAACTTGCATTTATATAGCGCCTTTGATGTCGCAAAACGTTCCAAGTCGCTTCACTGAAGCGTAATCAGACAAAATTTGACACCGAGCCACATAAGGAGATATTGGGGCAGGTGACATAAGCTTGGTCAAAGAGGCCGGTTTTAAGGAGAGTCTTAAAGGAGGAGAGAGAGGTAGAGAGGCGGCAAGGTTTACGGAGGGAATTCCAGAGCTTGGGGCCAAGACAGCTGAAGGCTCGGCCGCCAATGATGGGGTGAAGGAAATGCACAGGAGGCCAAAATTGGAGGAACGCAGAGATCTCGGGCTGGAGGAGGTTACAGAGATAGGAAGTAAGCCACAGGCTGGCTTCTTTCCAATGAGTGACACTATCCGTTAGCTCTCCGTCGCAAACAGAACCTGAATATTAGATCACTAATTTAAAAAGAAGCAATGCTAAAATCTGGCCTTTTCGGCTGAGTTTCATGGTTTACATTTTAGAACGAAGGGAAGCGTTTTACTACTCTCCCCGCCCGCTGCTTGTATCGGAGTGAATATATATTCGTTCTCGGGATGTGGGCATCGCTGGCAAGACTGGCATTTATTGCCCATCCCTAGTTGCCCTTGAGAAGGTGGTGGTCAGCCGCCGCCTTGATCTGCTGCAGTCCGTGTGGTGAAGGTTCTCCCACAGTGCTGTTAGGTAGGGAGTTCCAGGATCTTGACCCAGCGACGACGAAGGAACGGCCGATATATGTCCAAGTTGGAATGGCACCAATTCCAAACCGATCCATTTATCCCCCTCTGTTGCTCACTATTCTCGGGATCTGACCGACACATCTTCCTTCCAACAGGCTACCTCGCTCGCAGCCTCTCAGCTGACCCCGAAGGACAGGGTATGTGAAGTGACATCTGAACCCAGGGGATGACTCGGTGCCAAGCTCCTGGTGCAGCAGGAATGGACCTCTTATCATCAGACACTAATCAAATAACGTTTCGGTGCTTGCTGAAGTTTGCGTCTTTTGATTCTTGCTGAGCTGATCTTGACTGATGTACGATAACCATGACTGCAGAGAGAGGCCATTGCTCTGTGTGTAATTCGACTGTGCCAGGAGCTGCCAATGTTAAATTAGCTGGTTATTAGAAATGTTAATTTTAAGCTAACTAAGACGCTGGCTTTGGCATGGCAATCTGCCAACACTTGGCGCAACGAGAGTGCCCTTTACATTTTTTGTAATGTTGTCTTTTAGGAACTTTTTCTCCTTGTGCTTTTTTTTTAAAAAGGAGAATCAAGAGCCTTAATTAGAAAAGCGTTTTGTTTTCCGTTAAAATTTATTAGCTGGCTGCATGGATTAGAGCAGCTGCTGTGTTTCCTAAGATGAAAAGTGACGATTCTAAACACAGGGATGGTTCGGATCCGTTGAACTTGCCTGTGTTGGATGCAGTTTTCAGGATTGTCGGAAGGACTGGAGAACATCTTTGTCAAATGGCAATTCATGTCTTCAATACTGTTGCACCCCTAAATATCTCTTATTTGCCCCAATTATCTCTTCTTTCCCCCAATTATATGTTTCTCTTCAGCACCCCCCCCCCCACCTTCTTCCTGAAGACAGTGATGCATGAAGGAACATGGTTACATGGAGGCTGTCAACCCTCCTGTACCTTGGCTAAGCAACTATTCTTCATGTGTGAAGTACCGGGAAAATGTTAACAGGCTATTTGACTGTGGAAGGCAACAAATACCAGCCCAAATCTATTCTTGCCTGACGTCCGTATGAGTATACACACATTTATTTTCTCTTTCCTTTCTCTTTTTCTCTTTTTTTTTCTTTCTCTGGTCAGGAACCCTCTCCCCCCTCTAAGCAGTTACATTCCACCCACTCCTGCTTGTCCAACATCATCAAACTCAGCAGGGAACAGGGATCGAATCTCGGACTCTTGTTGGTTTATGTAACTCCAATGCTGCATCCTGTAAGCCTTTCTCAGGAGAAGCCCTTAAGAAGCTGCTGTTATTGACCAGAAAGTCAAAATAGCATCACTGTCCACTCCGGTGTAGGGAGACTGGGTTACGGGCTGGGAAAACCCGCCGTGAGTTTCCTGATGCAGAAGAAAAAATGTCGTATAAAAGCGAATTGGAAACATTTGGGGTAAACAGTTTGAAACAACTCGAAGTGCGGCTTTCCTCAGGCTGTAACAGCAATTAAGTATTTGTTTTTCCAAATGATTTCAAAACAAGGGGAGTGTGAATTTTACAACTCTCTTTGAGTTTCACACGAAAATTATATTGCTGTGTTCCTTTTACTTGGAATTCTTAGAATTGTATTGAGAGGAATGGGACGTTTGCCATATCCCTTAGTCTTTTAGTCTTTGCGAGATTTAACTGTCCTGATCCTGTTGCTGTCCCCAGGGTTACTGTGTTCTTTTCACTCGAAGCCATCTGTGTAATTTATGTTCAAATCTTATTGATTAACAGTGATGAATCTTTAATGTGCTGCAATATGTACACAAACCCCCCTGGGTGCAATGGGAATTATATATAATAACAATTCAAAAAACAGCACGTCAGTACAGACAGACATCTCAGTGTTCCATATCATAGAATCCTTACAGCACATAAGGAGGCCATTCGACCCATTGTGCCTGTGCCGGCTCTTTGAAAGGGTTAGCCAATTAGTCCCACTCCCCTGCTCTTTCCCCATAGCCCTGCAATTTTTTCCCCTTCAATTATTTATTTAATTCTCCTTCGAAAGTTACTATTGAATCTGCTTCCACCACCCTTTCAGGCAGTGCATTCCTGATCATTACAACTCGCTGCCTAAAAAATTGTCTTCTCGTCTCACCTCTGGCTCTTTTGCCAATTACCTTAAATATACAGAGCAACCCCAAACTGAGGGGGGAGAAAAGGTGGTGTTTTAATGCTGTCTTTTTTCTGAGCTGCACAACTTGAAACTGATAATGTACAAAATTCCCTGATCAAACAACAATTCAACTCTGATTAGTCTAAACTCTCTGGTTGCTTAACAATTAGATTTTGTGGCCTTGAGACACTTTGAGGAAGAAAGTCAGCCTGTCCTGTAACTAACCCAGGTATTAATTTCAAGAATACAGAGCAATTACACCTTTTTGCCTTAAAGGGACCCACGAGGACACTTTAGCAGCAGAATAATGCTTTCTGCGTTACACGGTAAAATGCTTTTGTTCGTACAAAACAGCACTTGACTTACTGTAAGCAATCCTGAGTAATCTTTTTTTAAAACAGCATGAAAGTGGACATTTTTAGTCTTGCACAACATACTTCCTGTATCAAACTTTGGTCCAAATTTCATATTCTTAAAAGAGCAACAAATCAGCTCTCTTCACTATGATCCATGAAGTAAATGTACCAATAATAAGACAGGCACTAATAGAATAATTCATGCAAAAAAAAATAATTACAATCCATTTTATCCCTGCTAACTGAAATTTCTAATGCCAAATATAAATAGCATGATGAAATATAGTTGTAGAATTGTCTTTGAGGACTGTCATTAACTTTAGACACAGATCTTAGCCTCTTCAAAGGCTGTAAATGCCAATATGCTTTTTTTTCTTATTGGTCTCAAGCTAATACCTGCAGTGTAACTAATATTTGGGTACAGTTATATGGGCACCAACTGGCCTTTCTTAATTTGCAGTCTGTGTCGGCAGGCTATTCAACCATGGGAAATATCACAGCCCAGCCTGATCCTGTTTTACTTGATTGTCCGCAAATGCGGACTTTGCTGCAGGGAGTCACTAGATAGTGCTCACGAGCAGGAACTGGGACAACTTTGTTCCCTCCCCCTAGCCCAGAGACACTGTGACCAATGTCACTATCCCAGCTGAGATCAGCACAGACTGGTGGTTGAATCCTTGTGGTCTCACTGATGGCTGAATAGCATGCTGACACTGACAGAAGAGAGGATGTCTCCCTGGTCTGTAGGGCATGGTTCCCAACTGTGCAGTGCAGTTTCTATCTAAACCATCGGGTGAGCTCTAGCTTTATGGTTTCTCAGACCACAAGTACCTCCCCTCCCCTCGAGTCAGCAGCAGCAGCTCTTATGCCAAGTTTCCAGTTGCTCTAGTACTGAACCCTTTTCATGACCGATGTGCGGAATGGGGTGAAGGTTATCAGATTGCATTGTCCCTTTACATACACACAGTGGGTAGATGGAAAGAACAAACTTGCATTTATATAGCACCTTTCATGACCTCGGGATGTCGCAAAGCACTTTACAGCCAATGAAGTACTTCTTTGAAGTGTAGTCACTGTTGCAATATAAGCAACACAGCTGCCAACAAGGTCCCACAAACAGCAATGTGATAATGACCAGATGATCTGTTTTTTTTTTAGTGATGTTGGTTGAGGGATAAATATAGTCCAGGACACGGTGAGAAATCCCCTGCTCTTCGAAGTAGTGCTGTGGGATCTTTTACGTCCACCCGAGAGGACAGAAGGGCCTCGATTTAATGACTCATCTGAAAGACGACACCTCCGACAGTGCAGCACTCCGTCAGTACTGGCACTGGAGTGTCAGCCGAGATTTTGTGCTCAAGTCTTTGAAGCAGGACTTGAACCCATGACCTTCTGATTCCGAGGCAAGTGTGCTACCGACTGAGCTACGGCTGACACCTTAGTTACCAAGCCTGTCTGATATTTCAGTTGCTGATGGGAGGAGCTGGTGGCTACACGCCCACTTGGCCTATTCTAGTGGCAGTTCATCACCAGCCTTCTCAATCAATTTAATGGATTCTGCTAGTTAGGGCGCAAGTAATTGATGCTGTTCATTGCGTGCTCCCCTAAATACTGTCAGAGTGCAGCATTTAATTGACAATTTCACCTCATAATGTAAAGAAGCGGACACTGTGAATGTGCTTCTAATTTATTTATGAGTGAGCATCACAAACACTGATAGGCAGGCATGAGTTGGTGGCGTTTTCATAAGCTGCCATGTGTTGCCTGCTGTCTTTGTTTAGACCAGTTCACTGTTGCAGAAATGATCTGCCTGTTGTCCCTAATTAGAAGCGCATAAGGTGCTAAAACCATCCCCTTGCTTTCTAAATTTTCTTTCAGAGGAAGTGAACCATTTCTGTGAACTGAATGCACGGGTTAGGAACATCGGGCCAGGAATAGGCCATTCAGCCCCTTGAGCCTGTAGTTCATGTGATTACTGGAGATTAAATTGTCTTTTTTGGAGTAGTCAGTGCCCACATTGTGGGTTGATATAGTTTGGCAACATTCCCTCTCTGCGGGTTTGGCTGGTCTGGGGATATTAAAGGGCTGCCGAGGTAGAGAGGGGCCTTGCAGTTGTTGCCCTATTTGTGGGGCTTTAGGAGGGGAGATTTTTTTTATTATTCGTTCACGGGATGTGGGCGTCGCTGGCAAGGTCAGCGTTTATTGCCCATCCCTCAATGTCCTTGAAAAGATGGTGGTGAGCCGCCTTTTTGAACCGCTGCAGTCCGTGTGGTGAAGGTTCTCCCACAGTGCTGTTAGGTAGGGAGTTCCAGGATTTTGACCTAGCGACGATGAAGGAACGGCGATATATTTCCATGTCGGGATGGTGTGTGACTTGGAGGGGAACGTGCAGGTGGTGGTGTTCCCATGTGCCTGCTGCCCTTGTTTGGCGCGAATGTTACTTGCCACTTATCAGCCCAAGCCTGGATGTTGTCCAGGTCTTGCTGCATGCGGGTACGGACTGCTTCATTATCTGAGGGGTTGCGAATGGAAGTGAACACTGTGCAATCATCAGCGAACATTCCCATTTCTGACCTTATGATGGAGGGAAGGTCATTGATGAAGCAGCTGAAGATGGTTGGGCCCAGGACACTGCCCTGAGGAACTCCTGCAGCAATGTCCTGGGGCTGAGATGATTGGCCTCCAACAACCACTACCATCTTCCTTTGTGCTAGGTATGACTCCAGCCACTGGAGAGTTTTCCCTCTAATTCCCATTGACTTCAATTTTACTGGGGCTCCTTGGTGCCACACTCTATCAAATGCTGCTTTGATGTCAAGGGCAGTCACTCTTACCTCACCTCTGGAATTCCGCTCTTTTGTTCATGTTTGGACCAAGGCTGTAATAAAGTCTAGAGCAACCCAAACTGAGCATCGGTGAGCAGGTTATTGGTGAGTGAGTGCCGCTTGATAGCCCTGTCGACGACACCTTCCATCACTTTGATGATTGAGCGTAGACTGATGGGGCGGTAATTGGCCGGATTGGACTTGTCCTGCTTTTTTGGACAGGACATACCTGGGCAATTTTCCATATTGTCGGGTAGATGTCAGTGTTGTATCTGTATTGGAGCAGTTTGGCTAGAGGCGTGGCTCGTTCTGGAGCGCAAGTCTTCAGCACGACGGCCGGGATGTTGTTGGGGCCCATAGCCTTTGTTGTATCCAGTGCACTCAGCCGTTTCTTGCTAGCACGTGGAGTGAATGGAATTGGCTGAAGACTGGCTTCAGTGATGGTGGGGATATCGGGAGGAGGCTGAGATGGATCATCCACTCGGCACTTCTGGCTGAAGATGGTTGCAAACATTTCAGCCTTGTCTTTTGCACTCACTCTGCCATCATTGAGGATGGGGATATTCACAGAGCCTCCTCCCATTAGTTGTTTAATTGTCCACCACAATTCACGACTGGATGTGGCAGGACTGCAGAGCTATGATCTGATCCGTTGGTTGTGGAATCGCTTAGCTCTGTCTATAACATGTTGCTTCCACTGTTTAGCATGCATGTCGTCCTGTGCTGTAGCTTCACCAGGTTGGCACCTCATTTTTAGGTATGCCTGGTGCTGCTCCTGGCATGCTCTTCCACACTGCTTATTGAACCAGGGTTGATCCCCTGGCTTTTTGATAACCGTAGAGTGAGGAATATGCCGGGCCATGAGGTTACAGATTGTGCTGGAATACAATTTTGCTGCTGCTGATGGCCCACAGCGCCTCATGAGCTGGACTGAATCTATCCATTTAGCACAGTGGTAGTTGAATGGTGTCCTCAGTGTGAAGACAGGACTTCATCTCCGCAAGGACTGCGGTGGTCACTCCTACCAATACTGTCGTGGACAGATGCATCTGCGACAGGTAGATTGGTGAGGACGAGGTCAAGTAGGTTTTCCCCTCGTTGGTTCGCTTACCACCTGCCGCAGGCCCGGTCTGGCAGCTATGTCCTTCAGGACTCGGCCAGCTCGGTCAGTAGTGGTGCTACTGAGCCGCTCTTGGTGATGGACATTTAAATCCCCCACCCAGAGTACATTCTGTGCCCTTGCTACCCTTAGTGTTTCTTCCAAGTGGTGCTCAACATGGAGGAGGACTGATTCATCAGTAGGAGGTTTCCTTGCCCATGTTTGGCCTGATGCCATGAGATTTCATGGGGTCTGATTCCATATTGAGGACTCCCAGGGCCACTCCCTCCTGGCTGTATATCACTGTACTGCCACCTCTGGTGGGTCTGTCCTGCCGGTGGGACAGGACATACCCAGGGATGGTGATGGAAGAGTCGTGGTCCGATGCCGGGTGGTCCGTCTGGTTTTATTCTTATGACTTTTGTCACGAGATTGTACAAAAGAGTGGCATGCAAGGCCATTTCAGAATCAACCACATTGCTGTGGGTTATTGATGGTGGGTTTTTTTAATTCCAGATTTTATTTAATTAATTGAATTTAAATTCCCCAGCTGCCATGGTGGGATTTGAACTCATGACTCCAGATTATTAGTCCAGGCTTCTAGATTACTATTCCAGTAACATAACTACTATGATACCGTACCCGATGTTGCCAGCTGTGTTTTTTTTTCCAGAGTTGGCCCACTCTTGTTTTCTTGAGGGGAGGGGGTATCCATACTGGGGTTGTCTGGGTCAGGAAGGGCTCCAGGTTGCCTTCTGCTTCTCAAGTTTCTGATCAAACACGTGCACTACTCTTGTTTTACCCACTGGTTTGTTGCAGGGAGCGGCCAGGCGAGGGCGTGCATCTCCTTGTGACGCACAGCGGCGGTTGCACTGGCCTATGTATTGTTGGGCATGGTGCATTCGAGCGAGTTGGCTCTGCAGGTGGAAACCTAAGGGAATTGTAAGGCTTGCCTTGCCACTGCGACTTCCCAGACTGTTGGCCAAACTGGTTGAATGTTGGGCAATAGCCAAAATGTGTGTAGCAGTGTCCCTTACTGGCTGCAGCTCCTCCAACCGACATCCAATGGGGCAGGGTGGAAATTGTGAATTACCTGTGATAATGCCATTTTTGCTGGGAACACAAAGTGAGGAATCGGTCGTTTAGGTTGCCTAGGGCATGGTAGCCCAGTGGTTATGGTGCTGGACTAGCAACCTAGAAGTTGTGAATTCCAATCCTAAAGGTGAAAGAAAAAACTTGCCTTTATTTTGCACCTTTTGCGACCTCAGGACATCCCAGAGCACTACACAGCCAAGTGTAGTCACTGTTGTAATATAGGAAATGCAGCTGCCAAATTGCGCACAGCAAGGTCCCACAAACAGCAGTAAAATAAATGAGCAGGTGATCTGTGTTTTTTAGGTTGAGGGATAAGCATTGGCCAGGATACTGGGAGAGCTTCCCTGCTCCTCTTCAAATAGTGCTGCGGGATCTTTTACATCCGCCTGAGGGGGCAGATGGGGCCTCAATTTAATGTCACATCTGAAAGACGGTACCTCCGACAGTGCAGCGCTACTTCAGTATTGCACAGAAGTGTCAGCCTGGATTATGTACTTAAGTCTCTAGGAGGGGCTTGAACCCACAACCTTCTGACTCCAAGATGCAAGTGCTACCACTGAGCTATGGTTAACACTTCCCACCATGACAAGTCACAAAATTAAATTCAGTAAATCTGGTGATTTGTGGGCTGGCAGCAGAAAATGAAAGCTGCTGGAATGTCATAAAAACCCAACTGGATCGCTAAAGTCTTTCAGGGAAGGGAATCTCCTACCCTTACCCAGTCTGGTCTCTTTGTGGTTGTCGTCTCTCGCTATGTGGTTGATTCTTAATGCCCTTAGGATAACTAGGGATAAATACTGGCTTCCCAGTGTTGCCCACATCCCAGCAATAAATATTTTTTAAAAATTCCATGTCTATTTAACTTGTTCATGAGAGTGGTAGTGGAGCGAGCATTAATGCAACATCCTATCTCTCTGTCCGTCTGTACAGGCCAGCCGTGTAGTTTACGCATTACTGTTCTTTGTAGTGCTTCCTCCAGCGTTAAAAGGTGGTCAAGTCTGGCATTGCCTTTCTAACGCCAGTGTGGTCCCAGGTCATGTGTCGCTAGTTCAATGATCTTAGACGTGACATCACAGCGAACCAGTTGGTAGTGTGATATTGGGCCTCATGGGACACGACTTGGTCATTTTGGCCATATGGTTATTTACCATTGGTACAAGAGGTTATTAGAGGTCAACAGGACACAGTGTTGGATCTACTTCTTCACTCATGATCCAGGCTGATGGTTTTTTTTTGGTGGTCTAAAAATAAAATGAAGATAATTTAAAAAGCGTTAATTCTGAGCACTTGCATTTCAGAATCATTCCACTTCCAATCTACTTCCTGTTTTGCAAGGTGTCGCACAAAGATTTTTAGATTAGCACCTTTTGAAGATGTTATGATGAAAGCTCTTATCTTTTGAAAAGTGTGAAGGGCATTCATTACTCGGAGGAGTCCTCACCACTGCACGGTATCTATAGCAACCATCTCTTACTTCTGGTTTGTCATCACGCTCCAGTCATTTGACTTAACTCTTTCAGTGCCAAATTACCTCGGCCACACATTCTTTCTCTCTCTCCCTACACACACACATCTCTCTCTCTCTCTCTATATATATATATATATATATATACACACACACACACACACACACACACACACACACACACACACTGGTTCCTCACTCGTCTCTTTGGTTGGTATTGCTGGATCACCAAAATGGGAGGACGTGAAGTCTGGATGAAGGGAGTGTTCAGGGTTAACGGTATGGGGAAAGGAAGAAGGGGGGTCTGAGAAAGACTGTGGGTGGCGTGGGAGGAGAAGGGGTAGAGTTGGGATGAGTGAATGAAACTGAAAGGACAGGGGAAGGGAAATGCTGGGACTAGAATATTAGAGCATCTGTGATGCTTACTAGGGGAGATAACACTCACTGTCGTGAAGGGTGGGCCCCTGGGAGAGGTATCACTAGCCAACATTAAACCATACTGCAGCTAACGTCAGCACCTTGAGGTGAGAAAAGTAGAGGGAAACACATTTTTTAGATAAAGGTTTGCTTGAGATAGGGAGCTCGTTGTGTGGGTAGAGGCCATCTTGTCCAATACCAGAATGAGAGATATTAAAGGTGTAATATTCTCAGTCCCAGCATTTCCCTTCCCCTGTCTTCAAGGAGAAGTATTTTGCAAATTTGCTCTTTGTTTTGAGCATGCGACGAAGCACCATTTCTCCTCAACCAAAGATACCTCACACAACTGATGCTCTGATGTGCATCAGAATGGTTTTGGTCATGTGTGGTTAGTGTTTGCCAAACACTCTTTCATGAAGACCTGTGCCCCTTTTAAGAAAAGGCAGGTACATTTTTCTACATTGGTCTTGGGATGTGGGCAAGGCTGGCCCAGCTGCGTTTATTGCCCACCCCTGGTTGCCCTGAGACGGTGGTGGTGGGCCTTCTCCTTGAACCGCTGCAGTCCGTGTGGGGATGGTGATTCCACAAAGATATTAAGTAGAGAATTCTAGGATATTGATATAGTGACGATGAATCAATAGCGAGAGTTTATTCCTTTTTCTTTCTTTGTCCTTCCTTGGAGTTTGTCTTTTGGGGAGGCGAAGGAGGGGGGTGGGGGCAGATGGTTTGTGCAGCTTGCACCGTGTCTTGGTGGGATAGGCTTGATGGAGTAGTTGGACTTGTAGGAGCTTGGCCACTCCATGCACAGTACCCAGCCTCTGGCCTGCTCTTGTAGCCACGGTATTGACCTGGCCTATGAAATGTTTTATTCATTCCATTATTCTCTCTGTCACAGTTTACTGCTGGTTTTTAATTTATTTAGGGTGAAGATGTCAATGCAGGCTTCAAGGGGTTAATCAACTAATATCTTACTGCACAGGCTATCATTCTAATGAACAGGAGGGAGGGATAGGGTTGGCAAGACAAGTGAAGAGACAATCAAATGATGTGATAAGTCACAAGAGACAAGCTCCAGAACACATCTGAGCAGGGCTGTGAGGTTACCCACTCTCCCTCCCGTCCCCATTGTTTGAATGTAGTCCCTTGCAAATGAGCCACCGAACTTCCACAGGTTTGATGCAGTCTTCTGGGCAACACCTCCTCTAATAGGCAAGTTATACATTACCACAACAATAACTTGCATTTATCAAAGTGCCTTTAATGTCGTAAAATGTACCAAGGCACATCACAGGAACGATTTTCAAACAAAATTTGACACCGAGCCACATAATGAGATATTAGAACAGGTGACCAAAAGCTTGGGCAAAGAGGTAGGTTTTAAGAAGTGTCTTAAAGGGAGGAGTCAGAGGCGGAGAGGTTTAGGGAGGGAATTCCAGAGCTTAGGGCCCATGGAGCTGAAGGCACGGCCGCCAATGGTAGAGTGATTAAAATCGGGCAAGAATTAGAGGAGCGCAGCAATTTCGGAGGGCTGGAGGAGGTTACACGGTGGGTGGCGGGGGGGCAAGGCCATGGAGGGATTTAAACACAAGGATGAGAATTTTAAAATTGAGGCGTTCCTGGACCGGGAGCCAATGTAGGTCAGCGAGCACACAGGTACAATGGGTGAACGGGATTTGGTGCGAGTTAGGATATGGGCAGCAGAGTTTTGGATGCGCTCAAGTTTATGGAGGGTGGAAGATGGGAGGCCGGTCGCACACATTTTATTGCCACAAAGCAACCTTGGCTTTGCATTGAAGCAGAGCATGCACTTTGAGTCAGGTGGGGCGTTGGAATCGAACTTAGGGAAAGTGGTGTGAGGCCTGGAACTGGTTTTGCACTCCTCGTGCTGGAGATCTGTGCTTCTACTCTGTATTTTGCAGGAAGATTGTATGGTGAAACCAACAGTATCACTCTGATCTGCTGGCTGGGTGTTGCTCACATTATATAGGGGCCTCAAACCTGTGCCATCAGGTATCAGCTGTGGCTCAGTTGATAGTAATCTTGCCTCTGGGTCAGAAAGTTGTGAGTTCAAGTCCCACTTCAGATACTTGAGCGCAGAATCTAGGCTGACGCTCCCCAGTGCAGTAGCGAAGGAGTGCTGCACTGTCTGAGGTGCCGTCTTTCAGATGAAACGTTAATCTGTGGCCCCGTCTGCCCCCTCAGGTGGATATAAAAGATCCTACGGCACTATTTGAAGAGGAGCAGGGGAGTTCTCCCTTTGTCCTGTGTGTGGGATCTTGCTGTGTGCAAATTGGCTGCCGTGTTGCCTACATTACAACGGTGATGACACTTCAAAAGTACTCCATTGGCTGTAAAGCGCTTTGGTACGTCCTGAGGTCGAGAGAGGTGCTATATAAATGCAATTCTTTCATTTTAACATGAGTGCAGCACCACTATTAAAGGGCCATTAGCGTGAGTATTGGTCGTGGGGAGGGAGATTAGCTTCAAATGAGCCCACTTCAAAGGACAGCCTGCTCTGAGAATCGCCTCCGATTGGCGAGATCGGTCCTGGGGTGGGAGGTCGCCATGTTCAATCCCTAATCCGTGCTAAGTCAGCTGATCTGAAGCAGGACAACTGTTGGGGGCTGGTGCATTTGTTGACATCAGGAAAGGTCTGTGACCGGGTAGTTGAAGTCACGACCTTGGCTTGGCAACAGCCCTGCGGGTACAGTCCTGCACAGGCACTGTTGACTCCTCAATGTCGCCATTGCTCTGGAATCCGCCCTGTCGAATGAATGAGTCCGATCCAAGAGCTCCTGCTGACTCGGCATATTGTGGAACTGATACCACTGAAAGTAGCCCTGCTTGTGCCTCTGTGTCTGTCTCTCTCGGTGTCTGTCTCACTTTCTACCTATCACTTTATCTATCTCTATCTCGTGTGTAAAATATCTATATAGCTGTTTGTGTGTGTATATAGTGTTTGTTTATAATCTTTTTCACTATATTTTTATGCTAATTAGAAAGTGAATTTATTGAACACTCATTAGGGAAAGATTCCAGGATCTGAAGGGCTCCGATACTTCTTGGTATCATCTCCCTGACCCTGCGGGTGTCGCTCTCCTAATCATGTCATGTAACCTGCAGAGCTGATGCACACAGCTGGTATTTTAATAGCCTGTCACTTCAAATCGACTTGCACGCTAACCAAATGAGTTGCTGCTTGAACATGGCAATCAGCATTGTTTGAAGACACTAGCTTGAGCCCTGCCCGGATTGGTGTCTCTCTCAGGACTCGCGCCTCGAGAGCAGAAAGATGCACTCCGGGGCAAACCGTCCCCATTCCCCCGTCCTCGCTGAGTTGTTCTGTGCCCCAGGAGATTGACTTTAAAGATCCTCGTCTTCAGTTTCCTCCGTGGTCTCAGCTCACCTTACCTGGGTGATTCCGGGCCATATATCTGCACAGGCACCACCTCCTGCTCCAACCCCAGGTTTCTTCTTGTTCTTGGCTCTACATCAATGGTTGGTCCTTCAGCCACCAGGTCCTATCCCCCTGGAACTTCCTTCTTAGATCCCTCTGCCTTGCCATCTCACTCTAGGGTTGCCAACTCTGGTTGGACGTATTCCTGGAGGTTTCATCACATGACCTGCCAGCTCTATTGGTCGCCCGATACATCCATCATTGTGATGCACCACCTTCCCACGCCAATTACAAAACGAACAGACGTTTCATCACCCAATTGGATAATATTAACCGTCGGTCAAACAGCCCTTACCCTCATCCCTAGTATTTTAATAACTAATAAATGAAAAGTAAATGAAAAAAACATTGAATTTATTTAATGATCCCATGATTTTTCTTCAGGATTTCTCACAGCAGCGTCCTGGAGATTATTTTTTAATTGCTGGAAACTCCAGGGCAATCCTATACTCCCAGTTTCTAAAAACTGTACCTCTTCCTCCACCCCATTTTAATTTTTTTTCCCCCCCCTCTTTCTCTTTCCTTGACAGCCACTATTTTCCTTTGCTGTCTAAAGTGCTCTGAGATGTAGTTTTCTACTAGATGACCCTAGCAATGGAAGCTCTCGTACCTAAGGTTTCAGAAAGATGCCCACAGCCCCTCTCATAAAATTCCCCACCTCACATTATTTTTAAGAAATGATCTTGCCTGTCTCCTGGTTCACCGTCCCTCCGTCACCTCCTGATCAGACTCTTCAAATTGCTGCTGCGCCGACTGCGGCCTATGTTTTTAGGCTGAGCTGGGGCTGGGAAGCAGGTAGGTTGGGGGCAGGGTCTCAGGATTTGGGGCAGTGCTGGGAATATGGAGCCAGATCTGGGGGAATGAAGAGCTGGCCTCCCCCCACCCCTTGTACTATAGGTTTTAACACTGAATTCTGGGCTCCCTTTGGAATCTGAGATGATGTAAAGACTTTTTGAAACTCCTCAGAATCCTGACCATTTGGAGCTGGATGTGCATCTGAGCCCGGTATCTCGAGAATCCTATATTCTTTGATAATTGTGACACATTATTTCTGTTGCTGCAATGTTGGAGGAGAACACTGAGTTTAATTCTTTAATTAAACCTTTGGTTCTGGCTCTTGACATTAGTGTCTATTGATTGATTGAAATCGCTCTTCAGTCGTGAAGCCTTGCCCTCTGGGAAGCGCAGATCAGGAAACCATGAGCTCGGCCCCTGCTGATTTTCCGCCAGGACTGCGGTTGGGGCCTCCTGCAAGGTTCTCGCAGGCAGGCACGGTGATCCAGGGGGCGAAAGAACAGAATAAGAAATGGAAAGAAAGAAAGGGTTGCCTTTCCCAGCTCTGTCATCCGCCCTATTAATAAGCGGGCACGCACTCAACAAAAAAACCCTCAAAAAAATAATAGTAGAACAGGTTTTATTCACTCAGCCGAAATGTGCTCATCAACTATTCCCTTGAGTCAATTGACTGTTCAGTGTAACAAGCCCAAAGGCTCTGTGGTTCTCTTTTTAAAAATAGCAATGGCAGCCAATATTGGGTTCGGTGGACACCGTTGTGGTGCTTGGATTTTGAAAACAAATAATGCTCAGGCACAATTGGGTGGTCAGGTGTGGGAGGCCTACGGGCCCAAGCCTGCCGCACCCCCCCAACCCCACCCTCGCTGACGTGCTGGGGTACATGGCTGGGTGTGTTTTTAATCAACTAAAGCAACAAAAGGTCAAATTTCTATGCCTGGCCGAAGAGGGTTAAATTTATGAGGTCAGGTTACATAAACCTTAGCTGGTATTCCCTTGACTATCGGGGTTTGAGGGGTGATCTGATCGAGGTGTTGAAAATATTGAAAGGATTTGATAGGATGGACATAATTTCCTCTGGTTGGCGGGGTGGAGAGGGGGGAATCAAGAACAAGGGACAAAATAAGATTAGAGCTGGGCATTCAGGAGTGAAATCAGGAAACTATTTTGCACACAAAGGGTAGTAGAAATCTGGAACTCTTTCCCCCCCCCCACAAAAGGAGGTGGATGTTGGGACAATTGGAGCTTTCAAGACTGAGATTGATAGATTTTTATTAGGTAAGTGTATCGAGGGATATGGAGCGAAGGCAGGAAAATGGAGTTGAGGCGCAGATCAGCCATGACCTAAATTGAGGGTCTGAATGGCTTCCTCAATGTTCCTCATGCTCCTCGGGGCGTGACTTTGCGTTCTGTCATTCCCTGTTGCAGCATATTTGGGCATCCAGTATGGTCCACCATCTCCATTTTATACCTGTTTTTGCCTAAAAAAAAATGGTTGAATAGATGTTATAGAGTAACAGTGAAGTAGTAGTAATATCCCACGAAGAGTAAAGCATCAAGAGAGATATGAAATGATTTTAAAAAATAAGTCGACATGCATTTACAGGTGGTAGATTGAGCTTGACTAATCTGCTAGAGTTCTCTGAACATATCACCTAGTTGAGGGGAACTTGTTAGATTTAATATACCTACACTTTAGCAAAGCCTTTGATAGAGTGCCACATTGGAAATCACAATGTAGAAAGGCATGGAGAGGAGAACAGCTTTTGAAAGGGAAAACCGTCTGGTTGAGACGGGATATTAAAGGAACCAGTATCTACGTGGAAAGAGATGGGTACAGGAGGCGGCCATTCGGTTCCTAGATCCTTTTCCGCCATTCAGTTAAATCATGGCTGATCTGTATCTTAACTCCATCTACCCACCTTGGTTCCGTAACCGTTAATACCCTTGCCTAAATAAAAATCTTTCGATCTCAGTTTTGAAATTTTCAGTTGACCCTCCAACCTCAACAGATTTTTGGGGGAAGAGAGTTCCAGATTTCGACTACCCTTTGTGTGAAGTGGTGCTTTCTGACGTCACCCCTGAATGGCCTGGCTCTAATTTTAAGGTTATGCCTCCTTGTTCTGGACTCTCCCACCAGAGGAAATAGTTTCCCTCTATCTATCCTATCAAATCCTTTAATCATCTTAAACACCTCAATTAAATCACCCCTTAATCTTCTATACTCAGGGGAATACAAGCCCAGTCCACGCAATCTGTCCACATAATTTAATTCTTTTTGCCCCTGTATCATTCTGTTGAATCTCCGATGCACCTCCTCCAAGGCCAATATATCCTTCCTGAGATGCGGTGCCCAGAACTGAATGCAGTACTCCAGATGGGGTCTCGCCAGATGACTTGTGGCACAGGGATTGGCATGGGGCCCACTTTTGTTTTTGATGCGTGTTAATGATTTGGAAGAAGGGATGATGACAAAGCTCTTCGAGTTTGCCAATGATACCAAATTGGGAGGGGGGACAGAAGGAGTTGGGAACAAATGGGCCAGTAGCAGAACGATCCACTCTTCCTGATCACCACACGAGCAGTGATGGTGAAAATGCCCCACCTCCCCCCATGGTCTCCTGGAGCTGGCTTGATCACTTCAGGGAGTTGGGAAGAATTTTCTGAGTTTTTCCTGAATTGGCTACAGATGTTTTGCTCTGTTTTGCCCCCTCTGAAGTTAGGAAACATGATTGGGGAGGGTGGAACATGGGGGGTGGGGGTGAAACAGTCTCCTACAACAAAAACATCTTGCATTTATATAGCGCCGTTAAGGTAGAAAAATGTCCCAAGATGCTTTGGAGAGGTCCAAGGGAAAAAAAGACACTGAACCAAAAAGGGAGAGTTTAGGTCGCATGACCAAAAGCTTGGTCAAAGAGGTGGATTTTAAGGAGCACTTTAACAACAATAAGTTGCATTTATATAGTGCCTTTAACATAGGAAAATCTCTCTTTATCTATCTCTCGCTTGCTCTCTCTTTATCTATCTCTCGCTTGCTCTCTCTTTATCTATCTCTCGCTTGCTCTCTCTTTCCCTCTGTCGCTCTTTCCCTCTGTCGCTCTCTCTTTCTTTCTCTCTCCATCTCTCTCTTTCTTTCTCTCTCCATCTCTCTCCATCTCTCTCTCTCTCTCTCTCTCCATCTCTCTCTCTCTCCATCTCTCTCTCTCTCTCTTTCTTTTCCCCACATCTCTCTCTCTCTCTCGCTCTCTTCTCTCTCTCTCTCTCCTCTCTCTCTCTCTCTCTCTCTCTCTCCTCTCTCTCTTCCCTCTCTCTCTCTCCTCTCTCCCTTCCCACTCTCTCTCTTCTCTCTCTCTCTCTCTCTCTTCCCTCTCTCTCCTCTCTCTCTTCCCTCTCTCTCTCTCTTCCCCCATCTCTCTCTCTTCCCCCCATCTCTCTCTCTCTTCCCCCCATCTCTCTCTCTCTTCCCCCCATCTCACTCTCTCCCCCCATCTCACTCTCTCTTCCCCCCCATCTCTCTCTCCCCCACTCTCTCATCCCCCATCTCTCTCTTCCCCCATCACTCTCAACCCCCATCTCTCTCTCCCCCCTTCCCCCCCATCTCTCTCTCTCTCCTCCCTCTCTCTCACTCTCCTCCCATCTCTCATCACCCCCCATCAAACCCCCCCACTCTCTCTCTCTTCCCCCCATCTCTCCACTCACCCCCCCATCACACTCTCTTCCCCCCCATCTCACTCTCTTCCCCCCCCATCTCTCTCTCTCCCCCCCATCTCTCTCTCTCTTCCCCCCCATCTCTCTCTCACTTCCCCCCCATCACTCTCTCTCTTCCCCCCCCAACTCTCTCTCTCATCCCCCCCCATCTCTCTCTCTCATCCCCCCCCATCTCTCTCTCTCTTCCCCCCCCCATCTCTCTCTCTCTTCCCCCCCATCTCTCTCTCTTCCCCCCCCATCTCTCTCTCTCTCTAACCCCCCATCTCTCTCTCTCTCTTCCCCCCCATCTCTCTCTCTCACTTCCCCCCCATCTCTCTCTCTCTCTTCCCCCCATCTCTCTCTCTCTCTTCCCCCCATCTCTCTCTCTCTCTCTTCCCCCCCATCTCTCTCTCTCTCTCTCTTCCCCCCCATCCTCTCTCTCTTCCCCCCCATCTCTCTCTCTCTTCCCCCCATCTCTCTCTCTCTCTTCCCCCCCATCTCTCGCTCTCTCTTCCCCCCCATCTCTCGCTCTCTCTTCCCCCCCATCTCTCTCTCTCTTCCCCCCATCTCTCTCTCTCTTCCCCCCATCTCTCTCTCTCTCTCCCCCCCATCTCTCTCTCTCTTCCCCCCCATCTCTCTCTCTCTTCCCCCCCATCTCTCTCTCTTCCCCCCCCATCTCTCTCTCTCTTCCTCCCCCCCATCTCTCTCTCTCTTCCCCCCATCTCTCTCTCTCTTCCTCCCCCCAACTCTCTCTCTCTTCCTCCCCCCCATCTCTCTCTCTTCCCCCCCATCTCTCTCTCTCTTCCCCCCCATCTCTCTCTCTCTTCCCCCCCATCTCTCGCTCTCTTCCCCCCCATCTCTCTCTCTCTTCCCCCCCCATCTCTCTCTCTCTTCCCCCCCATCTCTCTCTCTTCTCCCCCCCATCTCTCTCTCTCTTCCCCCCATCTCTCTCTCTCTTCCCCCCCATCTCTCTCTCTCTCTTCCCCCCCATCTCTCTCTCTCTCTTCCCCCCCATCTCTCTCTCTCTCTTCCCCCCCATCTCTCTCTCTCTCTTCCCCCCCATCTCTCTCTCTCTCTTCCCCCCCATCTCTCGCTCTCTCTTCCCCCCATCTCTCGCTCTCTCTTCCCCCCATCTCTCGCTCTCTCTTCCCCCCCCATCTCTCTCTCTCTTCCCCCCATCTCTCTCTCTCTCCCCCCCATCTCTCTCTCTCTCCCCCCCATCTCTCTCTCTCTCCCCCCCATCTCTCTCTCTCCCCCCCCATCTCTCTCTCTCCCCCCCCATCTCTCTCTCTCCCCCCCCATCTCTCTCTCTCCCCCCCCATCTCTCTCTCTCCCCCCCCCATCTCTCTCTCTCCCCCCCCATCTCTCTCTCTCTCCCCCCCCATCTCTCTCTCTCTCTTCCCCCCCATCTCCTCTCTCTCTCTCTTCCCCCCCATCTCTCTCTCTCTCTTCCCCCCCATCTCTCTCTCTCTCTTCCCCCCCCATCTCTCTCTCTCTCTTCCCCCCCATCTCTCTCTCTCTCTTCCCCCCCATCTCTCTCTCTCTCTTCCCCCCCATCTCTCTCTCTCTCTCTCTTCCCCCCATCTCTCTCTCTCTCTTCCCCCCCATCTCTCTCTCTCTCTTCCCCCCCATCTCTCTCTCTCTCTTCCCCCCCATCTCTCTCTCTCTCTTCCCCCCCATCTCTCTCTCTCTCTTCCCCCCCATCTCTCTCTCTCTCTTCCCCCCCATCTCTCTCTCTCTCTTCCCCCCCATCTCTCTCTCTCTCTTCCCCCCCATCTCTCTCTCTCTCTTCCCCCCCATCTCTCTCTCTCTCTTCCCCCCCATCTCTCTCTCTCTCTTCCCCCCCATCTCTCTCTCTCTCTTCCCCCCCATCTCTCTCTCTCTCTTCCCCCCCATCTCTCTCTCTCTCTTCCCCCCATCTCTCTCTCTCTCTTCCCCCCCATCTCTCTCTCTCTCTTCCCCCCCCATCTCTCTCTCTCTTCCCCCCCCATCTCTCTCTCTCTTCCCCCCCCCCATCTCTCTCTCTCTTCCCCCCCCATCTCTCTCTCTCTTCCCCCCCCCCATCTCTCTCTCTCTTCCCCCCCATCTCTCTCTCTCTTCCCCCCCATCTCTCTCTCTCTTCCCCCCCCCCATCTCTCTCTCTCTTCCCCCCCATCTCTCTCTCTCTTCCCCCCCATCTCTCTCTCTCTTCCCCCCCATCTCTCTCTCTCTTCCCCCCCATCTCTCTCTTCCCCCCCATCTCTCTCTCTCTTCCCCCCCATCTCTCTCTCTCTTCCCCCCCATCTCTCTCTCCCCCCCATCTCTCTCTCCCCCCCATCTCTCTCTCCCCCCCCATCTCTCTCTCCCCCCCATCTCTCTCTCCCCCCCATCTCTCTCTCCCCCCCATCTCTCTCTCCCCCCCATCTCTCTCTCCCCCCCATCTCTCTCTCCCCCCCATCTCTCTCTCCCCCCCATCTCTCTCTCCCCCCCATCTCTCTCTCCCCCCCATCTCTCTCTCCCCCCCCATCTCTCTCTCCCCCCCATCTCTCTCTCTCTCCCCATCGGTCAATTTTTACAATGAATTATATAAAATGAGCTTATTTCAGCTCAGTAGAAAATGATCTTTTATTGAAGCAACCAACCTGAAACCTGGCCAGTAAATACAGCAGCCAATTAAGGGAAAATCTGACAGGCAAAGAAAACGAATGCGGGAGGAAGCCTCTGAGGCCTCCTCGCTGGTGACACATCGGCCACGTTGTACAACTGACCTCAAAACTGTCAGACCATGGAAAAGGCAGTGCCTGCTGAGACTGGAGATTGGCGGCCCCTTGGCTCGGCCTTGTTGCTGTGTGAGAAGCAGTGACTGGAGGCCGCATTATGTCTTTGCTTGGAGGGCAGGAAAGTAGGGCAGAAACACATTGGATCGTTCTCTCGCCATCTTCTCATTGGTGTGGACTATAGATTTGATCGAACTGCTGTTCAGTAAGCAACACTATGAAAGTATAGTATAAAGAAATCCCTCCTTGGCCGCACCCCACCCTATCTCTGTAACCTCCTCCAGCTCTACAACCCTCCCAGATCTCTCTGCTCGTCTAATTCTGGCCTCTTGCACATCCTAGATTTTTTTTTTTCGCTGCACCATTGGCGGCCGTGCCTTCAGCTGCTTAGGCCCTAAGCTCTGGAATTCACTCTGTAAACCTCTCCGCCTCTCTACCTCTCTCTCCTCCTCCTCCTTTAAGACACTCCTTGAAACCTTCCTCTTCGACCAAGCTTTTAGTCACCTGCCTTAATATCTCCTTATATTGCTCGGTATCAAATTTTGTTTGATAATCGTTCCTGTGATGCGCCTTGGGACGTTTTATTACGCTAAAGGCACTATATAAATGCAAGTTGTTGTATATTAAGCTAAGCTCTACCAACAAATAAGCTAGTAACAGTCCAGGCAGTTAATGTTTCTCAGGCCCGTTGTCTCCGGTCCCGTCTGTACCAACACTTTTATCTCCCAATTCCACAAGGAAGTCACACTCGTCCTTTACGTGACAGATAACATTGTGGCTATGGTAGTTAGTGGTTATGATGCTGGACTAGCCAACCCAGAGGTTGTTGGTTCAAATCCCAACATGGCAAGTCCTCTAAATTGACTTCTATAAATCTGGTAATTTGTGGGCAGGCACCAGGAGATGGACTGTGAAAGTGGCTAGATTGTAGTAAATGCCCTGCTGGAAGGGAAGAGAACTTGTCGACCTTACCCAGTTTGGCCCTTAATCGCCCTAGGCTGAGGGGGTGGAAATCGGCCTCGGCTTCTGCTCCTTATGACTATCCAGTGACCCTCCCCCCTTCAAGCGGCAAAGTGGGAGTGTGTGAATGTCAGGTGAGGATGAGAACGGCGATGCCCCCCCCTGGTCTGCCAGCCGGGATAAGAAGCATTACTTAGTTAAGTCCCTCCGTATCACATTCACAAATAAAAACCCATTAAGAATATTAATATTCTGCCTGCATGTGCTGGGAGCCATTCGCTGTTTGCAAGCTTGACAGCGAAGACTTGCTGAGTAGTTACTTAATATGAGTGTAATATGAAATGTGTAATTTGCAGCCTGTTAATGGTGATCTGCGACAGTCCAATGAACTGTGATTGATTAGGCAGTTTCCTCCGAGGGGAAGGAAAGGCCTCACATCGTTAGGTCTGACCTGCCCAAAGGAAGCAGCGCCAAATCGCTTTTAATAACTTCTACACACACACACACACACACACACACACACACACACACAAGCTTATTATGCACTTGTTATTTTTATTTGACAAATAGTTGATGAAGGGGTCTGTGCGCGGCACATTGGACCAAGGTTGCTACCTGATTCTACGGGGTGATGAGTGTTCGGTCGCAGTTTATAGAAGTTGGATGGGATTTCAAGGGCCATTGTCTTGCAAAACGCTTATCATTAGAAAGTACAGCCAATGAAGTATTTTTTTAGAGGTGTAGTTAATGTTGTAATGTAGGAAACGCAGCAACCAACTTACGCATAGCAAGGTCCCACAAACAGCAATGAGATAAATGACCAGATAATCTTTTTTTTTAGTGATGTTGGTTGAGGGATGAATGTTGGCCAGGACACCAGGGAGAACTTCCCTGCTCCTCTTTGGAATCTTTTACGTCCACCTGAGAGGGCAGACGGGGCAATCGGCTTAATGCCTCATCCGAAAGATGGCACCTCCGATAGTGCAGCTCTCCCTCAGTACTGGCACTGGGGAGTGTCGGCCTAAATTTTGTGCTCAAGTTTCTGGAGTGGGACTCGAACCCACAACCTTCTAACTCTGAGGCGACTGACTGAACCACGGCTAATGGCCGAGAGCCGCAGACCGCGCGTCGGAAACGGAACCTGTCTGTGAGCGGGTCAGGTGGAGAACTGGCAACTGGCCAGCACACGCAGGATACGAGTGTCGAGCCTTAATTGAGCCGTCATCCCAATGAGCGTTTTGTGTAAACAAGGCACCGCAGTGTTACTGTGCACCTCTGTTGCTCTTCTCCTTGGGATTGTTTGCAAGGAAATATGACGTTTTCAGGCGCCCTTGGGCTAAGCTAATTTAGCAACTGGTTTAATAGACAGTGGCAGAGCACCAGGGCACCATTGATGCGACTCGAGGACGATGGCAACTGTTGCTGCCTGCATATTGCGGTGAGGTAATAAGTGTTGATGGCAAGGCAGCACTGAGAGGGGTTGCCTGGCCTCCCATTGCAATGAACTGTCCTCTCCTTTGGGGACTGGAGGATGCGAGCGGAAAACCAGAGGTTCCGAGCATCAAGCCGTTTGCTTGTGAGAAAGTCAATTTGAGAAGGAGCTGGGGTATCAAGCTGGGGCTTGAAGCATAGCAAAGTGTCAGGAATTAATGTTTAATAGCTGTGAAGGTTGGAGTCAAATACAATTTAAACCTGCCAGCTCCTAGTGTGCCCCTGGAAAAGAGGGGAGGGAAGGGTGGGGGGAAATGTTAGGGTTGTCATATTTTAAAAGAAAGATTATTCGGGGGTTAAATCTCAATTCGAATCAAAGTCAACAAATATTGTTAAATAAATCAGTGATTCTTGTCATTTTCATCTTTTTATTGTTTGTTTTAAAGTTACAATTGAAATTATATTTTCTACCACCCCCTTTGTGTTTTTCCTGATTTTCCCTGGATAACATGTGTTGCAAGGTGAATTACAAAGCCAAAGCAATTATGAGCTACCCTTGGATATGGCCTCTTAGAACGGAGCCATCTAGTGTACAGGCTGAATATATATATGTGTGTGTGTGTGTGTGTGTGTGTGTGTGGCAAAAGCCGTGCTAGGTCCTATGATCAGTGACTGTGTGAGCAAAGGCTCTTATAAATAATGTGCTCATTTGGAATACAGCTTTAAACAATGTGGGTCTTCTCTGGTCTGTGGATGACTCTTAATTCTCATGCAGCCCAACTGCTCCCGAGCCAATCTCCTACACCCCCTGAGGAATGGTTGCAGGGCAAAGCTATATAAATGCAAGTTCATTTGTTTGTTCTTTCACTGGAACAAGCTGCTTGCCGGTTATCTCGGTCAGCAATGGTGTATGGATCAGGGAGACCCAATTTGAGATTGGAAATAGAAAGAAAGAATTATGTTTTATATAGTGCCATATCACATCTCTCCCATGTCCCAAAGCGCTTCATGTACAAGAATTGCAGTCACTGTTACGTAAGAAAATGCGGCAGCCATTTTGCACACAGCACGATCCCATAAACAGCAATGAGATCAATGACTAGTTAATCTGATTTTTTTGGGGGGAAGAAAATTAGCTTGGACACTAGGAAAACTCTCTCATCTTCAAATAGTACCGTGGAATGTCTAACTTCCACTGGTACAAGGAGTGATGTAGCACTCCACTAAGGTGACAGCCTAGGTTTTATGCAGAAGTCCTACAGTGTAGCTTGAACTCACGACCTTCAGAGTGAGAGATCAGTGTTGGCAACTAAGGCAAGCTGAGACATTCTGGAAGTAAACAAATAAAATTAATTTAATAAAACCCGGGACTGTTACTCATCCCGATTTAATTTGCAGATCTAGGTGAACTAATGGAATCTGTTCAAAAATGTGATTTCTGCAAATATTACAGTGGCCTTGGAGACGGTCGCCATGGATACCTCTCAAAACCGGGCCTATGGAGTTTTCATCTTCAGACACTTCAATCAGCCATGTTGTCCACGTGTGTGGCAGTGGCTTTGAAGTGTGAATCTTTCAAATTTATCTCAATGAGTCGATGAAGGGACCGTGAAATCTCTGGATCCAGTGGGAAAAAATTGAATTGTTTAAACTTACCAGAATTGAAGTGAGTATCTGAGAAGGAAGCAGAGTGTCTCGAGACCCTCCACTCCCTCCCCCCAAACCTCCATCTTGCACTCCCCCGATGCACACTGTTGGGAAAAAAATATATAAACAGGAGTTGGCGGGTTGAGTGGGACCCTGGCTGATCCTCTTTCCCCACCTACACTGAGTAGGAAGGAGGCGACTGCTGAGGCTAAATGTAGCACTCCTGGTACTGCCTTGTTTCAGATCACCCCATCTTCACAGACCGGGACTGAACTTCAAACCTTTCTTGATCCGCATGCCTCAGCTATTCATTGGATTGTCGACCAATGGAAGGAGGTGGGATGTGGAGGGGGGGGGTGGAACTTGTGGGTTATGATTTAGAAACTTTTAAGACAGGGCGATGGGGAGAATGGAGAGGGGCACATCAGCACCCGGAGCCCACAATAGATGCCAAGTGGACATGAGATAGACTTGCCAGCAGTTCAGGTCAGTCAGTGTGATCAGGCATCCCTACTGAGGGATGATGTTTTACTCTTCACTGGAGAAACTCCCTTCTGGAGAAGCTCCCCATGTCTCTACAGTTACAGTCGGCCCATCAACACCTTAAAGAGCAAACATGGATTAATGCTTTGAATGTAGAATGGACTTTGTATTTATCTCAACAGTCCAGCATTCTTTTTATGCCTCTCCGTCACTGCCTGAGGTAGAGTTGGTCGGATAGTAATCAGGCATTGAATTAAACTATGCGTTACATTATAATGCAGCCATTTTGAGCCTCCCTAATCCTTGCCCAGAATCATTTATTTATTTATATAACTCCCTCCACCCCCAGCCCACTTTCCTCAGCTCTGAGAGCTTTAGATAAATAGGGGCTTGTTGTGTAAGGCATCAACTGTTTGAAAAGCCCAAGCAAAGCATTGCAGCATAAAATCCTGCGGCATTTGACCTAAAGAAGCCCTAACTAACCCAGTGTGAAATCACGGCATAATAAAAACTGGATCTGAGTGTTTGCACACAGGGTCCCCTGACTGATCATTACGAGGTGATTCAGGCAGGAGTCTCAAATATCACCGGTGCTTGTCTTTCCCATTGACAAGTGCATCCACGACCCAGAGAGCCCTTATTAGAGGTGAGGGGCACTGTAAGGATCTGTTTGAGCTACTGGGATTTGTTTTTTTTTTGCAGTGTGTGTACACACAATGCTGCCTGCCACTTCAGCTCGTCACTTTATTAAATCTGACTCTGATCGGCTCAACAACTTCCTCTTCTCAGCGGACCTTTCAACCTTCAAGTAATGAATTTCCTGACCCACGAGAGTGATTTCTCTTTTGGATTTCACTCATCATGGAACATTCTGGGTGCTTTCTAACACACGTACTTTGTGTGTTTTTTCCCCCGCCCCCCCAATTTGTTTTCTACACACACACACACACACACACACACGGTTTCCCCAAGGGGAACCGAGTTACAGTGTTTGTTGAGGTGTTGGAATGCTTTGCAGTTCCTCGGACAGGGATCATGACCCTTGGAATGGGTATCCAGCACCACACTGCTCGAGAAACCTGACGTGCACCTCTTGATGTTCTTCTCCTTGGAGTCTGGCTTGCTGAAGTGACGTGAGGAACATTATTTGTTTTGATTTTAATTTTGCCCCTTGGGGCCCTGAGATGTGACCTACTGTCTGAGCAAGTGCGCTGGCAGTGTTAATAGTCAACGAGGCCTGGAGCACAGGATTCTGAAACGGTTGTGTTACTCTGCTGCACTGGGTTGAATGTGGAATATGGGACGAGTAACAGGTTGGGTGGGGAATGTGGTTAAGTATCTGAATATACAAAGTTATCTGTAAATAAACTGAAGAAAATATATTTTTTTCTTCCTGAATCTGGTCGTTCGGCAAATGAGCGAAAGCGTACTTGCAGAGCACTGCGTTGAGGTGTGCTGCATTGTCAAAGGTGCCACTCTTCAGATAAGGAAATTAAATTGAAGAGCAGACTAGCTAGCTGGCTGATCCGCTGCTTCAGGTGGATGTTGAAGATCCCGTGGTGCCATTTGAAGAAGGGAGTTTTAAGAACATAAGAAATAGGAGCAGGCGTAGGCCGTATGGCCCCTCGAGCCAGCTCCGCCATTCAGTGAGATCATGGCTGATCTTCGACCTTAACTCCACTTTCCCACCCAATCCCCATATCCCTCGATTCCTTAGTGTCCAAATATCCATCGATCTCAGTCTTGAATATACCCAACGACTGAGCAGCCACATTCCTCTGTGGTAGAGAATTCCAAAGATTCACAACCCCCTGAGTGAAGAAATTCCTCCTCATCTCAATCCTAAATCATCCCCCTTATCCTGAGACACTGCTCCCTAGTTCTAAACTCTCCAGCCAGGGGAAACAGCCTCTCCGCATCTACCCTGCCAAGCCCCTGTAAGAATTTTATATGTTTCAATGAGATGACCTCTCATTCTTCTAAACTCCAGAGAATTCTACTCGATCTCTCCTCATAAGACAACCTTCTCATCCCCGGAATCAATCTAGTGAACCTTCGTTGCACCCCCTCTAAGGTAAGGAGACCAAAACTGTGTACGCAGCACTACGGTTTTCCCAATGTCTCGGCCAACATTCCTCCCTCAACCAATGCCATCCAAAGCTGTTCGTTCATCGGTGCTGGGATCCTGCTGCCCCTTTGCCTACATAAAATTTTCACTAGCATTTCAAAGTATGTAATTGCGCATGAAGCGCATTTAAGATGTTTCTGGGAGTGGGGCTATGAGTGCAACATTTTTTTTGTTGTTGCCGTAACCTGTGTAGAGGTTTAAAAAAAAATGAGCAAGCTTCCCTTTTAACTGTGTGATGGAGGCTAGTGTAAGACTTCCTACCTGAGGAAAATCTGACGGTGTAGACTTGGCCACACCCTGAAGACAAGAGCTATAGCTCAATGAGCTGGGCTTTCAGGGACTGCTCTTGGGCCAAGAAGCTTTGGGTTGTAAAAATAATAACGCGCTTCATTTATTCTGGAAATGAACTGCTGGTCCTCCAGTATCTAGGAACGTAGGAACACGAGTCGGCCATTCAGTCCCCCGAGCCTATTCCACCATTCAGTTAGATCATTGTAAACAATTTTACAACACCAAGTTATAGTCCAGCAATTTTATTTTAAATTCACAAGCTTTCGGAGACTTCCTCCTTCCTCAGGTAAATGTACCTGAGGAAGGGGGAAGTCTCCGAAAGCTTGTGAATTTAAAATAAAATTGCTGGACTATAACTTGGTGTTGTAAAATTGTTTACAACAGTTAGATCATGGCTGATGTGTATCTTAACTCCATCTATCCGCCTTAATTCCCTTACCTAACAAAAATCTATCAATCTCAGTTTTGAAATTTTCAATTGACCCCCACCCTGAATATCTTTTTGGGGGAGAGAGTTCCAGATTTCCGCGACCCCTTGTCTGAAGAAGTGCTACCTAACATCACCCCTGAAAGGACTAGCTCTGATTTCTGTAAGTGAAAAGATGGGTTAAAGTTTGAGGTGTGAACTCATCATCCGAAGATACTAAAATATATCCAAAACCCGTCTGCACCCGAAGGATTAACCGGCCTTTTATCTTTGCAGATTCTGAGGGATCCCTGTCGCGTGTTTGCACACATTCCAGATGTTTTTCATATTTCGAGCATTTGAAATTTTTTTTTCTTTCAATCCTTCATTTATTTCATTTGATTTAAAATGTACCAGTAAACTAAAAAACGTGAGCCTAATCTCCACACGCGGTTCAGAAGCAAGGGTGGGCTGGAGGGTCTGTAGTGTAGACCACTGGTGTGAACATCTTGCTGCTGCCAATGTATTGCGGAATGTGACTCCTGGTCCTCGATGTTGGGGGAAAGCCTGGATGAGGAGACGGGAAGCTTCAGCTAACAATAGCTGTGGCACCACCTGGAAAACCCACGCACACAAAATCTTCTCATCTGTGTCTCCATCTTGTTTGCTCTCTCTCTGGATTCTACTATTTTTGTCTCATTTGTCTCTACCTGTTCCTTCTCCTTATCTCTTCCTTTCCTTATTTGTTGCTTCTCTCTTTTTTTTCTTTTTCTCTTTCTCTTTCTCGCTCTTTCTCTCTCTCTCTCTCTCTCCCTCTCTCTCTGCAGTACATTGTTCCTTTTTAAGGAAGGAGTGCGAGAGGATAAGAGAGAGCCAATTTGCCAGAGAGGGAAATAGAGCATTTAGTGCATTTTTGACGTGCGTTGAGCCCTTTGTGTAGCCTATGATAATGTGAGGAGTGACACCTAGTTAGCTTAGTTAGGTCTTCACCTCCTGCCTAAGTCATTGCCTGTAAAGAAGAGTGACTTGACAGCAAGGTCAGACTCCAGTGCTTCCCTGCTCTCGCGCTCCCTTACCTGCTTGTTTACCAGTTAGACAGGTCTTCTGAGCATTGGGCAGACACCCAGGGAGCAATCTCAATTTCCATATCCACCTTTAGCACGTGAGCAGGAGGAACTTTTCATCACAGATCCTGTGGAGAGGGAAATCACAGGCTGTACTGCAAATTTAAGAAACCAGGATGCAATTTATTTTTTGTTACTCATGCTAAACAGAGGCAATCTTTTTTTAAAAAATGCTCTGTCTTGCTTCCCTGTCGTGAATCTGTGGTGTGAATAGTGGTGGCGTTACATGGTAAAACTGTACAGACTGGTTTTACTTTTTACAAGCAAGAATTTTAGGAATTGACATTAGTTTATTATTTACTAAAAGCTCTTCGCTATTTCCCCTTCCTCTCTCATTTCCTCTGCCCCAGTATTGGCCACCTACAAGCACCATCCAAAATAAGAGCTCAGTGTCTTTTAAGATTTGTGCTCGCTAACCTGTATTGGCTCCCGGTCTGGGAACACCTTGATTTTTAAGATACTCATCCTTGTTTTCAAATCCCTCCATGGCCTTGCCCCCTTCCTATCTCTGTAACATCCTCCAGCCCTACAACACTCCGAGATCTCTGCACTCCTCCAATTCTGGCCTCTTGTGCATCCTCATTTTAATCACTCCATCATTTGTCGGCCGTGCCTTCAGCTGCCTAGGTCCTAAGCTTTAGAATTCCCTCCCTAAACCTCTCCACCTCTCTATCTCTCTCCTTTTTAAGACACCCCATAAAACCTACCTCTTTGACCAATCTTTTGGTCACTTGTCCTAATACCTCCTTATGTGGCTTGGTGTCAAATTTTGTTTGTTAAAGCTCCTGTGAAGTGCCTTGGCGTGTTTTACTATGTTAAAGGCGCTATGTAAATGCAGGTTGTTGTTGTGAAGCCATTGCGTGGGAATCTTCCAGCTCCGAGCTCTAGCTTTTTAATCAATGGAACGTTTAGAAATTCTCGGAAGTCCCATCTCGGGGACTGTGAGCCGCAGAAGGAAAGGGCAAGGCTTGATCTGGAGGGAGGGTAAAGAGCTTGGGGACTGGTGCTGGTGGTAATTCCTAGGGCACAGATCTGTCATGTTTTCTCCTCCGTACTGATGTGCTGCTGACGTGTGCAATCCCTCTGTGTGCGTGTGTGCTGATGTGAGATGTCATTTCCCACACCGCCTGCAATTGAGCCTCTGCTTAATTGCATTTCTCTTGTGCCTCCGAGGGGCAAGGGAAGGACACATCACTGGTGTTGCTTCATTAACTACTGCTTTGTGATTTACCTCGACTTCTCACCAACTCTTTTCGACCGCAGTGCTGTCCCGACACCAGGGTGTTCCTCGAACGAGATGTACAGTGATGGAAACACAGGTGGCTGGGGATAGCAACCAGCAACACTGAAGGATAAAAACCCACTCTTAAAACGGCAGCGTCTTCCAGTAAAGTGACTCTAGAATGGAGGAAAATGGAGCAATGTGCAGCGTCAGATCACAAGATAGGCACAGATGAGGAAGAGCATTTGACCCATCTGAGCTCATCCATAGAATCATAGAAAGGTTACAGCACGGAAGGAGGCCATTCGGCTCATCGAGTCCGTGCCCGCTCTATGCAAAAGCAATCCAGCTAGTCCCACTCCCCTGCAAATTCATTCCTTTCAAGTACCTTTTGAAGGCCACGATTGAATCTGCCTCCACCACCCCCTCGGGCAGTCCATTCCAGATTCTAACCACGCGCTGTGTTAAAAACGTTTTTCCTCATGTCACCGTTGGTTCTTTTGCCAATGCATCCAGAAAGATCTTAGTCTCCCCGCTCTCCCCACCCCTTCCCCATTACGTCCAACTGTTAAACTATTCTAGGGTTTTTGCCTCCATTGCTTTTCCTGATAATTTATTTCACGTGTCAATCGCTCCTTGTGTGAAGAAAAACTTCCTGACATCAGTCCTAACTTTGCCTTTTACTAGTTTGAACCTGTGATCCCTCGTCCACAGAAAGTTAACATGCAGGTACAGCAAGCAAATGGGAAGGCAAATGGCATGTTGGCCTTCATTGCAAAGGGGTTGGAGTATAAGAGTACGGAGGCCTTGCTGCAATTATATAGGGCTCCGGTGGGGCCATACCTGGAGAACTGTGTACGGTTTTGGTCTGCTTACCTAAAGAAGGATAAACTTGTCTTAGAGGGGGTGCAACGAAGGTTCACTGATTCCTGGGTTAGGGGGCTGTCCTGTGAGGAGAGACGGAGTAGAATGGGCCTATATTCTCTGGAGTTTAGAAGAATAAGAGATGATCTCAGTGAAATTTATAAAATTCTGAGAGGGCTTGACAGGTAGGTGCTGAGAGGCTGTTTCCCTTGGCTGGAGAGTCTAGAACTAGAGGTCATAATCTCAAGATAAGGGGTCGGCCATTTAGGACCGAGATGAGGAAAAATTTCTTCAATCAGAGGGTTGTGAATCTTTGGAATTCTCTACCCCAGAGGGCTGTGGATGCACAGTCGTTGAGTATATTCAAGACTGAGATCGATAGATTTTTGGACACTAAGGGAATCAAGGGATAGGGCAAGATTGGGCGGGAAACTGGAGTTAAGGTAGAAGATCAGCCATGATCTTATTGAATGGAGGTGCAGGCTCGAGGGGCCTTATGGCCTACTGCTGCTCCTATTTCTTATGTCCTCCTCTCTCAATCTGATTTGATATAGTGTTCTGCATTTATTTTTTCTTCACTGTTTGCTATCATAGAATCAAGTGGCAGAGAAGGTGGTCATTCGGCCCATCATACCTGTGCTGGCTCTTTGAAAGAACAATCCAATTAGTCCCACTCACCCTGCTCTTTCCCCAATAGCCCTACTAATTTTTCCCCTTCCAAGTATTTATTGAATTACCTTTTGAAAGTTATTATTGAATCTGCTTCCACCACCCTTTCAGGCAGTGCATTCCACACCTTATCAACTCACTGCGTAAAAATTTTTTGCCTCATGTCACCTCTGGTTCTTTTGCCGATTGCCTATCCTTTAATGCAATCATCTCTCAGTTACCTCCTCTCAAGGTTAAAAAGCCCTTTATGATGCTGCCTGCACTCTCAAAACATGAATAACTCGCTGAATGAGGGGTGGACTCGGACTGCTACGTGTGCCCAGTGTCTCCAAACAAACGGAACGTGAGGCGCAGCCAATAATATAATCGGATGTTGGCAGGTGTGTTTCGCTTTCTTCAGGTTCCAGTCTCCAACCAGTAGCGCAGTATAACTGCAGCCTCAAATTCAGCACATGGGGAAAAGCCATATAGCTTCCATCTCATGTCTGTTATTCCAATTGGGGAAATGCAAGGAATCAGTAAAGGATTACATAGAATTACACAGAATGTTCAGCACAGAAACAGGACATTTGTCCCTACTGGTCCATGCTGGTGTTTATGCTCCACACCAGCCTCCTCCCTCCCTACTTCATCTCACCCTATCGGTATAACCTTCCATTCCTTTCTCCCTCATGTGTTTATCGAGCTTCTCCTTAAATGCATCTATGAATGCGAGGAATGCAAGTATAAGCTGCTTTACCCACGCACTGTGTTTCTTATTGTTTATTGCACTAGTAACTTTAAAAAAAAATGTCTGCAATTGAAAACTGGGATCAAGCTGAGTCAAAAAGAGCAAAACCCTTAGTGAGCGCAACAGAATATTTTGTACTTGGGTGGTTTTCAGGCCAAGAAATTCCACTGTTGTCAATAGCAACCAACTAGTGTCAGTGGCACTTGGCTCCCTGGTAGAAACAGCTAGAGAGCTGCAATATCACGGTTTGCTATGATTAAAGGATCAACTGATGCCTGGGGAGGTCCCAGTACCTTGCTGCCCTTCTAAACATCTATGGGGACCATGTATCACCCCAATCCCAATTCCCAAGTAGTCCCCCATCATCCACCTTTGCTGCCCAGCCCCAGATGAAACCCTGGCTTGCCATGGGTGCATCTTGACCCTGCCAATGAGTAATGCCATTCAAATATGCAGAGCTATGTGGCATCTTCGCAGTGTCAGCCGTGGCTCAGTCGGCAACACACTTGCCTCTGAGTCAGAAGGTAGTGGGTTCAAGTTGCACTCCAGAGACTTGAGCACAAAATCTAGGTTGACACTCCCCATGCAGTACTAAGGGACTGCTGCATTGTCGGAGGTGCTGTCCTTTGGATGAGAGGTTAAACCGAGGCTCCGTCTGCCCCCTCAAGTGGATGCAAAAGATCCCATGGCACTATTTTGAAGAGGAGCAGGGGCGTTCTCCCCGGTGTCCTGGCCAATATTTATCCCTCAACCAACAGTACTAAATTGGCTGCTGTGTTTCCTACGTCACGACAGTGACTACAATTCAGAAGTACTTCATTAGTTGTAAAGCGGTTTGGGACGAGCCAAGGTCGTGAAAGGCGCTATATAAATGCAAGTTCTTCCTTTCTTGTGCGCCTACGAGCGACATGCAATTTGTAGTATAACATGACTTGAAGAGCATGTAATCTCCCTTTGGAAATGTTAGTTGAGATGGACAGGGATAATAGGGCAAGAAGGCATGCAAATAAAATCCACAAATAGAGTTAGGATAGATGCCAGTATTTCTGTTTGCAGAGATTCACCATCCTCTGGAACGAATCACCAAGCGTTGTGGTGGGCCTGGATTCACTGCAGCCCTTTAAAAGGCAGCTTGATGAGTTTCTCAGAGCAGAGGACATTTCTAGTTTTGGAGGGTGAATTGCTAGTTAGCTGGATTTATAAAGAGTATGGGCTACTGCAGTCTCCTGGAGCCTTGCTTTAGGAATCGGAGGAATTTCCAGAGTTTTTCCTGAATTGGCTACAGGTTTTTTCTCCCCCTTTTTTGGCCTCTTGGGAGATTGTGTGGTTAGTGGTGGGTGTATGTGGTTTCACCGTTGGGACAGGTCTGATACTCTTTTCTCCCCCTATAGTATGTTCATTTGTTTACTCAATTTAAAAAAAAAACTTTATAGTTAAATTAAAAATTCAAAACCCAGTTTGCTAAACAATGGATGTTGAGTTGAGTTCCTGTGTAGAGCTGTTCTTGCCTACAGTGGAACTCTGTGTACCCCAAACCCCCTCGTGGGATGACAATGACCTTTCCGGATAGGAGCTTGGCTTATTTCTCTTGCACGAGAGATGTTTGACACCATGAACGGGCACAAAGTGTTTAAAATTCCACGTGGGAATCAGCAAGGTGGCTATTGGGAATGTGAGTAAGAATAAGGGACTGTGGTGAGGATGTACTGAGGAGGGAGAGTTTGGAGGATTCTGTCTTTGGAGCTTGGGAAGATTGAGAGGAATTTCAGAAGAACATTGACCATCATAGTATTGACAAAACCGAGAAATACTGAAAAGGAAGATGGAGGGGACGGAGGCGGTGAGAGGCACCTTAGCGATAGATGACAAGTTTTTATCGCACCCTGTCCAGTTAAGTGAGAGAGATGCTGGAAGAGCCTCCCCCGATATGGGAGCAGGATTCAAGTCTTGGACAGACTTGGGCTTCATAAGAGAGGACATATTCTACAGTTTGCTTTTGAAGGAGCATTGGGTGGTTTAGTTGGTTGAGCAGTGGACTTGGAGCCAAAAAGCTGTTGCTTCAAAACCCTGATGGGATCCTTATGAGGTGGGTAAAATACACACCATTGATTAGGAGGAGGCAGGGGGCAGGGGGCTGAGCACAGTGTTCATCAAACCGTCAAGATATCTACGCTTGTGTGCATCCAGTACCTTGGCAGTGGAAATGGAATTGGCATCATACCTGGTAGATATTTCTATCTAACAAGAGACTGACTTTTGGGAGTATTCTCTCCCTTGTTGTTACAAGGTACCTTGTATCATTAAGGCAGCAGTGTCGGTTGTTAGCAGTTTATTTACTATTAACCTGCCTGGATATTGTGAAAACTTGATAAGTTTAGAAAGTTCAAGTGTTGGAACAATATTGGAAGCTGAAACTTCATATGTAAATGACCGCTAATGATCAATTACAGAGTGCGGGCACTGGCCCGTGATATCCTGTTCACATAATCCTGCCTATCTCAGCAGTTTTTGGTCCCTGCAGCTTTGATCAATCTTGTATTAAAGCAGAATTATCTCCTTTCTTACTCTATCACTTCTGGGTCAATTTCGTCAATTCACCAACTATTCAGTCATCTCTTTGTGCTGTTGTGGATTGTAAAATTATTGCTAAATACATTACTATATGAAAACTTAAAGCTACGTCGCTGACGGTTGCCCTGAAGCTACATTATTTTTTATCAACCCAATAAAAGCCCAAGTCGATTCAAGTCTTGAGTGCTGCTCCCATATCCTGGGATGCTCTTTTAGCACAGCTGTCTAACTCCTGGACAGGGTAGAATAATACGCTTATTGTTTGTTGGATCATCCTCTTCTCGAGTATAGCGACAAACCCCTCCCTTTTTCGCCTCTATCTCATTGCTGCTTTGAGCTTTCATCTCTTGCTCCTGCTAATCCAAAACAATGTCCTATACATTCTTCCTTCTTCTTCTAACCTCGCAGTTTTGAAATCAAAACTCAATGCACCATTTCCTATTCCAACTCATTCTTTCAGGCCCTCAGAAGTACACAGTTCCTCATCTCGCTCAGCCCTTCCTTCCCTTCCCCTCCACTCCCCTCCCTCCCTTCCTTTTTAAAACCCAAGTTTAGTATCGCCTGACATTGGAGATACAAAGCTCATTGAAAGATGACATGCAGGGGTGAACTTGCGAATTGGGTGCCTTACAGACGGAGAGTGCGTCAGAGTTTTAGAAAATACAAGGAGGTAAAGTACCTTGTACAGATTGCATAGTGTTATGGGTACATTGAAGTGATTGAAAGAAAGGGATCTTACTGAGCAGCTCAGGCGATATTACAGGCCTGGGCAGCAAAGCTTCTAGTAGTTTATAACTGTAACCTGAATCCCAAACTGAATTACTGCCTTGAAACCATCTGTAAATCCAGTACATTTTATCATTGGTACTCCATGCTGGCTTAAGCAGTTTTTCTTTTCCTGTCAATTTTCTTCAGTGCCTCCTTGGAACTGTACTCCAGCAAAAGGTGCTGGTTACCTTTCAGTACCTTCTTCAAGTGGCCATTTTTCAGGTGTGAGCTTTGATGGAGGAGTGTTGACTGACTATTGAACTGCAAGGGGCATCACGGAGGAGCCGTAACCTCTCCTCATCTAATGTCCACACAGCCACACTTACAACCATGGTTGCAATCGTAAGCTGGAATCCTGGTCAGTTTTCCTCTCCCTTATCCAGGGCCAGTGAGGTTGCCTTGGCTGCTTCTGCTAACTGAGCACACACAAGTGATCAGAATAGAATGATATGCTAAAAGGGTTAGATGAAGTCGGGAGGGAGGAGGCTCTTGTGGAGCATAAATGCCGGCATGGACCAGTTGGGCCAAGTGGCCCGTTTCTGTGCTGTAGACTCGATGTAACTCAATTTTCTTTTTAGCTGCTGGTTTTCACTGTGGACTTTGACAGTTCCTGATGGTCCCTGCAGTTGAAGTTTTGATGATTCCACACTGAAGGATTAAAGATTAATTCTGACTTAATTACTGCAGGTTTTTGAGGGACAATCTACAATTGATTACCAGAAAATAACGTGGCTGGTAGAGAACTCAGAAGAGCAGGGTGATGGGGTGGGGCCTGCCTGCTGCAATCCGCTCTCACTTGAGTTACTGGATGGAAGGGAGGTTTATTGTTGAGCTACTATTGAGAAATTCCTACCAGTAGATTCAGAGAGAAAAGAAAGAAAGATTTGCATTTATATTGCGCCTTTCATGACTTCAGGACATCCCAAGTTGCTTTACAGCCAATAACTTTTGAAGTGTAGTCGCTGTTATAACGTAGGAAACATGGCAGCCAATTTGTGCACATCAAGCTCCCACAGACAGCAATGTGATAATGACCAAATAATCTCTTTTTTTAAGTGATGTTAGTTGAGGGATGAATGTAGGCCAGGACACCGGGGTGAACGCCCCAGCTGTTCTTCGAAATAGTGCCATGGGATCCTTTACATCCACCTTGTGAGGGCCTTGGTTTAACATCTCATCCGAAAGATGAGAGGCTCTGGGAGTGGCTAGCCCACTCCTCCTCTATCAGGCAACAGGTGTGTGGAGACCAATTGAGCAAGAAGACAAAACTAAACTTTAGAAAAAGACCCTGTCGACCAGGAAGTGTCCCAGGTTTGAACTGTAGCCTGGCTGATGTCAGTTGTGAGTGCTGAAATTGGCATCTTTACCCCTCAATCGCGCAAGGAAAAATAAAATCTGCTACCGATAGTTACGCAAACTCTACCCAGTGGAAGTCACTGTGTGCAGATTTTACGGAGGGACAGGATCTGATTTATGCTGTGGTACCTCTTATTCTCCATTGGCTCACTCGCCCTAACTGTCCCAGCTCACGTGTGAATGGATGGCCATTTGGGTGGGGTATCAGAAACCTACCATAGAACCCTCCTGCCACCAAGAGTCAGCACTTCCGGGAGGAAACGAAAATTGGGAGGGTAAACACATTTAAAAGAAGAAAGTCACTTGACGCAGAAACATTACAAAATTCTTCTCTTTCAAATGCCTCCTGCAGTCTCCCTATAATCTCCGCACTTACTTCATTATCACCAATTCCAATCATCATGGCAACAATGATAATTTAACGTTGTAACATTATAGACCCAGTGCCTTCTCATTTAGCCGATGAGACACCAACCAATTATCTGAGATAAGCTGGCAAATGGAATCTGTGACGAGCTTAATTGTAATTTTCTTTACCTCGGATTTATACCTCATGTTTGCGTTAGCTAATTAGAAACTGGTGTCTAAGGAAAGCAATATTTTCATATGAAGATCCGCAGGCACATACATAAGAGTACACATGCACACAAAATTAAATTGTATTTTAATTGCAATTTCCCCTATATGAATTAGTGAAAAGAACTTTTTTTTCTTGCACAATGGCTGATTTTTATATATATATATATATCTAATATCTGTGGGCGGTGCTGGCAAGTCAGTTTTTATTTCCCATCTCTAGTTTCTCTGAGGGCATGGTGTGGGACCAGAGTCACGTGTAGGCCAGACTGGGTATCAGTGGCAGGTTCCCGTCCCTGAAGGAAGTTAACGAACTTGTTGGGTTTTTATGACAATCGGGCAGCTTTTTTCACAATCAATTTTCTGGTGCCAGCCCACAAATTGCCAGATTTATTGAGTTAAATTTTACAACTTCCCGCAGTGGGATTTGACCTCTGGGTTGCGAGTCCAGTCCCATAACCACTAGGCTACCTTAGTGTGGTGCAGAGACCGTCCCCTGGTATGAAAAGCTGGGAAGAGTGCCCAGGTCAGCAGGTTGTTGAAGGTGCTGCAATCATGTCCCATCATCAAGTTGCAGCAGGTTTAAAAGCAGCACCATCACCTTTGCGACCAGGGATCAAATGTAGCGCAGGTTGATACGATGATAGCCTCCTCCCTTTACTGGTCATGAGAGCATTAAATGAAACAAGGCTACAGCAGTCTCAACCCGGTTGTTAGGACCAGGTAACCCAAAATTGTCCATAATTCAGCACTTCACTGAGAGGGACAGAGACAGAAGAAGACCCATCTTTTCATGAGAAATAACTAGTAAAAAAAAAACCAAATCTTTAATATTTAACGTTTAAAAGAAGCCCCAAATGTTTCCTTGCATGTATTTCACGCAGAATGGTTCAAGAGACAGTTAAATGTATTTCGGCAGAGTCAGGTATCTTGAGGGATTATGGTGAGGAGATGGGCAAATGGAGTTGAAATCTATCAAAAAGGGACCATCTTGTTATACCTATTGGCCATTTCCTGCCGTTGTGCATTATTCTAACACCACTCAGGAGCACTGAGTTCTCCCAGCCAGAGAGGAAGAAGTTGCATATATTTTAGACTTTATATAGAATATACAGCACATAAATAGGCCATTCGGCCCAACTGGTCCATACAGTTGTTTATGCTGCACATGAGCCTTCTCCCGCCACTCTTCATCTCACCCTATCAGCCTATCCCTCTATTTTCTCCCTTGTGCTTATCTCGCTTCCCCTTAATTGCATCTATGCTATTCGCCTCAACTACTCCTTGTGGTAGCAAGTTCTACATTCTAGCCACTCTTTTGGTAAAGAAGTTTCTCCTGAACTCCCTATTGGATTTATTAGTGACTCTCTTATATTTATGGCCCCCAGTTCTAGTCTCCCCAACAAGTGGAAACATCTTCTCTACGTCGACCCTATCAAATCCTTCCATAATCTTAAAGACCTCTATCAGGTCACCCCCACAGCCTCTTTTCTAGAGCAAAGAACCCCAGCTTGTTCAATCTTTCCTGACGGCTATATCCTCTAATGTAAAAGCTCTTTATGTTTTAAAAACGAGAAGATCAACTTCCTTGGTTTCAGTCGCTTTTTTATTGAATTTGTGTGGATTGAGTAAAGTGCCTCTTTAAAACCATAAACGTCTCTTGAACATTTTGCTCAGCCTTTCTCAGAGGTTTCACCGCTTCAGTAGCAAGAAGCTCAGTCGGTGCCAGTCACTTGTTGTTTTGAGGGTAATTTATGGGGCTATTTTGGTTGTGTGGGGCCAGTATAAATATAGACTGTTTGTGTCAGTGTTTTGGCAGCTCTCGATTCCTTCCAGTTGTGAGGTGCAGTTATTGATTGCATTCACACTGCTCTAATGCGGCCTGGGGAATTGAGTGTGAAATCATGAGGGCGGGAGGGGAAGACTGATTGCTTCAGTCACGCTAAGGGATAAGGAGGGCTGGACGTGAGAATTCTGTGGAATATGTTCCAGGAGAAAGCTTTTGGTTCATCATAACTCAAGGTAACAGACTAATCCGTAAAAGCTGCAGTAGTTTAAACACTTCCTTTTCAAACAAAGAATATTTAAATGATGCAGAAATAAAGATCCACAAACACTGGAAATCTGAAAGGGAAAAGAAAATGCCTTAAATGCGCAACCCATTGATCGTCATCTGAAAGGTTAATGTATGCCTTCCTCCAATTCTGGCCTCTTGTGCATGCCATGATTTTTTTTTGCTGCACCGTTGGCGGCTGTGCCTTCGGATGCCTAGGCTCTAAGCTCTGGAATTCCCTCCATAAACATCTCTCCCTCTCTCTCCTTTTTAAGATGTTCATTAAAATCTACCTCTTTGACCAAGCTTTTGATCCCCGATCCTAATGTCCCCTTCTTTGGCTCGGTGTCAATTTTTTTCTGATTACGCTCCTGTGAAGCGCCTTGGGATGTTTTACTATGTTAAAGGTGCTATATAAATGCAAGTTGTTCTTGTTTAAAATGATGAGGGGATGGGACAGAATAGATAGAAACAGACTGTTTCGAATGATTGAGGGGTCTAGAATAAGGGAGACATAGATACATGGGGCCAGAAACTGCGCTGAGCGGTGAATACATGTCACCCGCCGTTGGTAAGTAACTCACCCACAAACTTTTCGTGTTCTTCTGGGCACCAATTTGCTTTAATTGAGAGCTGAAGAAGTGCAGCGGTTCGTTCCCGGGCTTCTCCGAGTGGTGAGAGTGGGAAAAAGATCTCTCTCTGTCCACCCCCCCCCCCCCCACCCCCCCCCCCGACTAATCAGCTTGAAGCAAGCCACGCTGTGAGAACCAGGAAGTGAGTCTCATTCACAAATCGTGCAAACGAAGAACCAAGAAGGGCCAGATAAGATTAGTAAATGTACCATAACATCAGATAGGGAAAGCGAAATAAAGGGAGGGTAAGATTAACAGTCTGAGATAAAAGAGACAAAGAAAAAGTTAAAAAAAATTAAAAATTATTTTAATTAATTTTTTTTTAGATGTGTAATAACTATTAAAATCAGGAGGAATGAGACTCCACATTTAAAAATTCTGACACCCGGCTCTCAGACTTTTTAAACAACTCTCTGACAGCTAAAAGGCTCCTTCTGGCTGAATCGTGGCTTCATTAATTATGTACAAGATTAACATGGCGGCAGGACAGGCTCCTAGCGTCAGTTCAGAGCAGCCCAACCTTTTTCAGTCTATTTTAGCGGCTACTTACCGCGTTTCAGCAGCAAGTTCACGTTCCTCCATTGATTTCGATAGAGAGCCAGCCAACGAGCTGTCGATCCGCGAAGCTTTGAGATCACTGGTGAATCAAGAAGAGCAAATTCTGGATTTTCGCTTTCGGCTGCACACGTGCGGTCGCTGGAACTTGCTCTTCGATTTGTTCGTTAATAATGGTGAGCGCTGTTCGGCTCGCTGCTATTTTACAAGCAATTTCCGGCGCATGATTAAACGTTAGAGATTTAGGACAGAGAGCACGAGCAGCATTTTTTTGAGGCTGTGGAATGCACTTAGCGATTGAAGCAGAGAACATGTCGGCTTTTAAGAATTGGTTGGAAAGGTGGTTGAAGTAAAAGGAAATAAAAGGGTAGGCACATGGGATTAGGGCTACTGCTCATGTGGAGGACAAACACCAACTGGACTAAGCAGCTTGTTCCCGTGTTGTAATGTCTGTGTAATTCTATGCATACGAGCCGTGACCCTGCAGTCTCTCCTTCCCCCTCCACAGCAAGGAAGAGTGGGCCTACTGAGTTAACAGTTGGGTTGATAAAGGAAATGACCCTTGTTGGTTGATGAAATCTAACCTAGCTGTGATCCAGCACTCAAGTCAACTCATTATTTTAATACTCCATGTCGATAAACATATCACAAAACAAGGAGCTTGCTGAGGTCCTGATGAGGTTGTATTGGAAGCCAACCTGGGGTGAAGGGTTAAGTTCAGGCTGATTTGACTGAAGGGCCATGAGATAAAAGTGTCTCGGGAAGAGAAAGACTGAGTCAGGTATTTGTATCTTTGTCCCCTTCTCTCCTTTCGCTGTAGATGTTGACTGCTTGCTGGAGTATAGTTACATGGCTGACATCACTCACCAGTATTTCAATGGCTAGAAAGACTTGCATTTATATGGCGCCTTTCACCACCTCAGGACATCCCAAAGTCCTTTACAGCCAATGAAGTACTTTTGAAGTGTAGTCGCTGTTGTAATGTAGGAAACGCGGCAGCCAATTTGCACACAGCAAGGTCCCACAAACAGCTATGCAATAATGACCAGATAATCTGTTTTTCTTGAGTGATGTCGATTGAGGGATAAATATTGGCCAGGGCACCAGGGAGAACTCCCCTGCTCTTCTTCAAAATAGTGATGTGGGCTTTTTTACGTCCACCTGAGAGGGCAGACGGGGCCTCAGTTTAATGCCTCATCCAAAAGACAGTGCTGCACTCCCTTCGAACAGCACTGGAGTGTCGGTTTAGATTTTGTGCTCTGGCGTGGGACTTGAACCCACAACTTTCTGATTTGGAGGGCAAGTGTGCTACCCACTGAGCCACGGCTGACACCTCTTCATGTGAGAGTCCACGCAGTGAGTGGGCATCACGCCCAATTGGGAAAGGTTTGAAGGCCATCGGTGCCTCTGGAACTGTACCCCAGCTATTGGAGAGGAAGAGAGTACTGGGGGAAGTGGGGTGTTAAGATAAAGATCTATTTGCGTCTACACGGATTTGCTTCTAACTGTTGATATCTAGAGTGTTGCGGACATTGAACATCTGGCTCTCTGTTTCTCTGCAGCATCTGGAAATGCTTTCTGACATTGACTGCAAAAAGTGGAGTGCGGCCATAAAGGGGGCTAAATCCTAGTCCTGATTTTCGAGCTTGTCGCGCTGCCTGAAAGTCTGTGCAGATGTCAGACCAGTGAAACCTTATTAACGACACGTGATAGTTCAGGTTCCTTTTGTCTAGGGTTACAAGCTTAGGTTCCTGTCTGGATGAGGTTCATTTGTCGTTTGCTCTGTGCTCTGGTGTCTAGTTTTATGTTTTCACCTTTTGGCTGGCCTTTAACCTTTTAGTATCAAGGAAAGTGGCATTGTTTAACGGCATGCGTGCTGTTCTCCGTGTGATCTGGACATTGTTGCCAAAGTCCCCAAGGAGGTTTCAAAAAGCTGAATTTAATTGTGCTGTTTAAAACCTTGACAATACTTTCCTCTTGCCCAAATCCATTTGATTCCAGTGGTCTCCTGTGTGTTTTTTTCCTTGAGGCTTGGTTCCATGCTTATGGGAAGCCCTTCGCTTTCTCATTCATCTGGCCATTTTTCCCCGTGAGCCCAGGTTGAGAGTATTGATGGGCTATTCCAACACAGGAAGCATCACAGACAAGCCTGTAGCTGCCCTCACCTGATGTTGACATACACTCGATTGCACGAGCACGTGCAAACACTTCTCAGGACTGAGAACTATGATATTATTTTCACTTCCCCAGCTTGGGGACACTGAGGTCAAATGTATTGCCCCTACACCTCCGTTCCCCCGCCCCCCCCACCATCCCAGCTGAGATCATTGAAACCGGCATAGAAAAATAAATTGAACCTTAAGTCCTGGTCTAAAGGGCTCAGTACCAAACCGCCCGGGGTACTTGCACCGAGGCATCAGGGAGGTTGCGTTGGGAGAGTACAGAACAAGGGGGCATAACCTTAAGCTTAGAGCTCAGCTGTTCTGGGGTGATATCAGGAAGTGCTTCTTCATACAAAGGGCCGTGGAAATCTTGAACTCTTCCCTCCCGAAAAGCTGTTGAAGCTTGAGGCCAATTGAAAATTTCAGGACTTCAGAGCTTGATAGATTTTTGTTAGGCAAGGATATTAAGGGTTACGGAACCAAGGCGGACAGATGGAGTTAAGATAAAGATCAGCCATGAATAATGGAATGGCGGAACAGGGTCGAGGGGCAGAATGGCCTTCTGTTCCTCTGTTCCCTCCTTCTGTATTTCAAAAATAAATATTTTTATTCCCTTTTTGTGCCCCTCACTTCCAGGCAGCATTGTCTGGTCAAGGACCCATCAGGTTCTCAACTATCCCCAATACCTTCCACGTAGTTTTATCACAAGCTGCTTGGAAGTGGATGAGAGTGGCCTGCACACAGGTGCTGAGGAGAAGCTCCATAACGTAGCTGTATACTGGTCTCTCAGAACACGCACCATGTCAGGAAATGTGGGACAACTTTTACCATCCCCTTTTTTTAAAAATGAAAAAATCCTTTTATAGCCTCTTGGGGCATTTTTCTTGTACTTACGCTAAGACTATCATCTGCACACCTGTGGTTAGCTGATAAGAGGAGTCTGAAGTTCATGTGGAGGTGGCCCAACCAGCTGCTTTTGTTCTCTCTCCCAACTGCTTGGCTCTGCTCCTCTCATTGTCTTGCTTGCTACGCTGCCTAAGATTTGCAACTCGAGTGAGTATTACATAGAATGTACAGCACAGAAACAGGCCATTCGGCCCAACTGGTCTATGCCGGAGTTCATGCTGCACATGAACCTCCTCTAACCCTACTTCATCTAACCCTATCAACATATCCTTCTATTCCTTTCTCCCTCTTGTGCTTATCTAGCTTCCTCTTAAACGCATCTATGCTATTCGTCTCAACTACTCCTTGTGGTAGCAAGTTCCACATTCTAACCACTCTTCTGGGTAAAGAAGTTTCTCCTGAATTCCCTATTGGATTTACTGGTGACTATCTTATATCTATGACCTGTGGTCTTGGTCTTTCCCACAGATAGAAACATTTTCTCCATGTCTACCCCATCAAACCCCTTCATAATTTTAAATATCTCTACTTGGTCACCTTTCAGCCTTCTCTTTCCTAGAGAAAGGAGCCCCAGCCTATTCAGTCTTTCCTGATGGGTATATCCTGATAAGTAAAAAGATCATCAGCCAAGGTCAGTACTGCAATCTTGGAATCAAATCACACTGCAGGAGAGGACAATATCCTTTGGTAGCCTAATACAAAGCATGTGCTTCAAATGTCATCTGACCTATTGCTAATTAGATTTACAGCCCTGTCACCCATTCCTGTAATCACCATAATGCTCAATAGATGAGCTCTGGAGAGAAAAGGGTTTCAAGGATTATAGTGAGTAGGTGGGTATTGAAAGAAGGACTTACACTTATACAGCATCGTGTCACATGTCTCGGCACCCTCTGAGAGTGCTTCACAGAGAATCAATTACTTTGAAGTGCAGTGACTATTGTTATGTATGTAAATGCAGCAGCCATTTTGCATACAGCAAGATCCGGCTGATACCAATTGATTTCTTTTTAGTGGTGTTGGCTGAAGCATGTTGGTCAGGAGAGCACCTGGCATTCTGAAATAGTGCAGTGGGATCTTTTAATATCCATCTAAACAGGCAGGCAGGGCCTAACTTTAAGACCTCGTGTAGGACAGTCCCTCGTTATTGCACTGAGGTGTCAACATCAGCAGCCTCCATTTATATAACATTGTTAATGTAGAAGAAGTCCCAAGGCACTTAATAGAAGCTTGAGAAACATGGATGCTGAGTCATGGAAGAAGAGATTGGAGAGACCAAAAGCTTGATGGAAGAAGTGGATTTTAAGAAGGTCTTAAAGGAGGAGAGGGAGATAAAGTGGGATCTAGGTAGCTGAAGGCACGTTGGCAGTGTTGGAGGGGTGGGGGGAATGTACGAGAGGCTGGAGTCAGAGGAATGGAGAGTTTGGGAGGGTTGTAGGGCTGTTGGAAGTTAGAGATGGAGAGAATTTGAAGACGAGGACAAGAATTGTAAATTTAAGGCTTTGTGGGGGGTGAGGGGTGTCAGGAGTCAATGTAGGTCTATGAGGACAGGCAAGAGGGATGTGGTGTACAATACAATGGAATACAAAATGGCAGCAGAGCTTTGGAGAAGAGAGGATGGAAGGCCGGTAAGGAGAGCTTTGGAATAATAAGGGTCTGGAGGTGACAAAAGCATGAATGAGGGTTTCAGTGGAAGATGGGCTGAGGTGAGGGCAGGAGGAGGGAGCAATGTTAACGAGCTCAGCCTAGATTATATATTTAAAGCCTCGAATGGTCCTTGAACAAATAACGTTTTGACTTGGAGGCAAGCGTCCCACCAATGGGACAAACCTTACACTAGGATACAGGGGACAGACTAGTTAGCCAAATGGCCTCTTCACAGTCCTTAAAAACTCTCATGTTCTAAATATACATTTTTGTTTTGGGAAACTCCCAAACAGTTTTCATTGCAGCCGGAGGTTATATTTCCCAATAATCTCGTGATTCTATGTAACAGAAAGGGAGGGACTGCACCCAGAGGAATTAGGGGGAAGCAATAAATAAACAAAGCTCTGTCGCTGATTTGAATTATCAAAAAAAATCCATTTTCCATACAGTAGCAAATTAGATTTAGATCATTGAGGCGGAAACCAAACACAGCAGGTTTATGTAAAGTGTTAATTAGAAATGGTTCCTGCTAATTACATTGGCAGTGCATTCCCCTTCATTGACTAATGTTTGCGATAAAGTGGTCCTGAGGATTTACCCGCTTTACACACACATTCGATTTTTATGTCTATTAATGATGGATGAAAGAGAATAGAGTTGATATTTTTGTGTCGGGTTAAATGTCATGTACAGATCGCTTATCTAAACCCTTGTGTTTAAGATCATTAAAGGAGTTGATAGGGTAGATAGCGAGAAACCGTTTCCTCTGGTGGGGGGAGCTCAGAACAAGGAGGCGTAACCTTAAAATTACAGCTAGGCTATTCAGGGCTGATGTCAGGAAGCACTTCTTCAAACAAAGGGTAGTGGAAATCTGGAACTCTTCCCCCTGCCAAAAACTCTTTGAGGCTGGGGGTCAATTGAAAATGTCAAAACTGAGATGAATAGATTTTTGCTTGGCAAGGGTATTAAGGGTTACGGAACCAAGGCGGGTAGATGGAGTTAAGATACAGATCAGCCATGATCTAATTGAATGGCGGAACAGACGTGAAGGGCTGAATGGCCTACTGCTGTTCCTACGAAGGTGTTATTGGTGCGTAAATCTGGGTGAGAGTTTATATTACCATGCCTTGTAAATCAAGTGGCACTGCTTCCTATGGAAGTTCTGAGGCCCATCTTGTGGTGTTCTTGTCACTCGCTCCTCTAGTGGCAGCATAGCACTATTGGATGAAGAGCAAGGAGTTCTTCCAATGTCCTGGCCAACCATTCCTCCCTCAACCAACACCACCAAAAGCAGATTAATTGGTCATTCACCTCACAGCTGCGTGCAAATTGGCAGTTGCATTCGTCTGCACACCATGAGTCAGTGTCTGGGAAGTGCTTTGGGACATATAAGAGGAAGCTAGATAAGCAAGGGGAGAAAGCTATAGGTGGATATGCTGATAGGGTTAGATGAAGAGGGGTGGGAAGAGGCTTGTGTGGAGCATAAATGTTGACCAGTTGAGCCGAATGGCTTGTTTCTGTGCTGTACATCCTATGTAATTACTGAGAGACATGATAAGGTGTTGCACAAATGGAGGTTTTACGTTTCCCATCGCTAGTCCAGGGGCTGAGATCGGGCCAGACTGGGAGTTGAACATCGGACCTTCCAATCTGTATGGTTTGGTGTTACATGTGCCACCTCAACCCACTGGGTCATTTGGAAAGTTCGCTCTAGACAGAGTTGATGAATGGAGAGAACACTGGGGAGGGTGCTGGTAGAAACTGCATGTGGCAGGGTGAGGTGGAGAAGAGATGTTCTCGGCTGTTTTTTCTATAATCGTCCGTGCCTTGGAGAAGCGTAAATAATTACCTATTTAAAATGACTGCCAGTGCTAAAATAACTGCCGATAGTAAAATCTGGGCTGATTATCTTGGACCTTAATCATCTCTACTCTGTCCAACTGCCAATTTGGCACAAATCCCTGCTTTTATTTTGTATTGCACTCCCTGGAGGTTTGCGTTAAAGCATTGATTGACAGCAAGAGGTGAATGAACTGTGTAACAAGAGTGTCACAAAATTGATACCAGGCCCTGAAACAATAACTGAATGGCGCAATTAGCTGGATGGGATGAATGGCCTTTTCTAGTTCCTGGATTCTTGTATTATTGATTTGAAATGTCTTTTGTTTGTCTATCCGTTTACTACAGTGTTAGATTTCTGGACCTGACTGGTTTAATATGGTGTTTCAGCATTGATAGCTAGTAACCCATTGGTCTGTAAAGTGCTTTGAGATGCCCTACGGATATGATAAAGTGCTGTATAAATGCAAGAGGCTTTCTTGAAAAGAAATCTTATTTGTCTCATTTTTTATTCCATGACTGAAAGTAAATGCAGCTTATGTTTGGCTGCTGCAGGGTGCTTTAAGAGAGGCTGAGGGTAACTTGCTGTCCAGTTGTTCCTTCTGAAACCCGGTGATTGCCATTCTCCGGGTATCTTGTGTGTATTCCCTCGAGCATAGAAGATTAAGGGGTGATCTAATTGAGATGTTTAAGATAATTAAAGGAATTGATAGGGTGGATAGAGAGAAACTATTTCCTCTGGTGGGGGAGTCCAGAACAAGGGAGCATAACCTTAAAATTAGAGTCAGTCCGTTCAGGGGTGATGTCAGGAAGCATTTCTTCACACAAAGGGGAGTGGAAATTTGGAACTCTCTCCCCCAAAAAGCTGTTGAGGCTGGGGGTCAAAAGACAATGTCAAAACTGGGATCGATAGATTTATAATAGGTAAGGGAATTAAGAGTTACAGAACCAAGACGGGTAAATGGAGTTAAGGTACAGATCAGCCATGATCTGATTGAATGGTAGAACAGGCTCGAGAGGCTGAATGGCCTGCTCCTGTTCCTATGTTCTTACCGCTGCAGTAAGTTGGCCTACCTGGGCTGTCAGTTGGAACGCAGTTTTGACACAGTTCAACAAAACATCCTTAGACAGTAAATGACTGGATTTGTACAACACCTGGCATTATAAGGTGTCAGTCTTGGCTTAGTTGGTAGCACTCTCACCTCTGGGTCAGGAGGTTGTGGGTTCGAGCCCCACTGCAGAGACTTGAGCACACAATCCAGGCTGACTCTCCAGTGCAGTACAGAGTGTGCTGTGCTGTCTTTCGGAATGAGACGTTAAACCAAGTCCCATCTGCCTTCTCAAGTGAATGTAAAGGATCCCATGGCACTATTCAAAGAAGAGTAAGGGAATTCTCCCGGTGTCCTGGCCAATATTTATCCCTCAGACATCACTAAAACATAGCATTTGGTCATTTATTTCATTGCTGTTTGTGGGACCTTGCTATGCACAAATTGGCTGCCGCATATCCTACATTACAACAGTGACTCTGTAGAAGGCGAACTAGGCGGACCGCGGTCTTTTTTTGTCCAGCAATTCCTATGTTGCTAAGTTGTTTACAGCTCCCTGCGGTAAGAGAGATTGTTATAAAAACAGAAAACGCTGGAAAACATTAAGCAGGTCAGGCAGCATCTGTGGAGAGAAAAGCAGAGTTAACATTCCAGGTCGATGGCCTTTCATCAGAACTGGAAGAAGTTAGAGATTTAATAGTTTTTAAGGAAGTACAGAGCCAGGGAAAGGGGGTGGGGGAGGAAAGAACAAAAGGGAAGGTCTGTGATCGGGTGGAGGGCAGGAGTGATTAAATGACAAAATGGATGATGGTGCGAGGCAAAAGGGGAGTGGTAATGGAACCCATCACTCCTGCGCTCCACCCTATCACAGAACTTCCCTCCTCCTCCCCCCGCCCCCCCCCTCCCCCCCCCAACTTCCTCTTATCCCCGGCTCTGTACTTGCTTAAATCTCAAACATCTTCCAGTTCTGATGAAAGGTCATCGGCCTGAAACGTTAACTCTGTTTCTCTCTCTCTCTACAGATGCTGCCTGACCTGCTGAGTGTTCCAGCATTTTCTGTTTTGATTTCAAATTACCAGCATCCGCAGTATTTTGCTTTTGGAAGAGTGATTGTTAGCCTGGCTCAGTTGGAGGATTCTCACCTGAGTCAGTGGGTTGTGTACTCGAGCCTGGGTTTGAGTGTATAATCCAGGCTGACTCTCTCGTTGAGGACTGAGAGAATGCTGTATTATAGTAGATGCTGCTCTTTGAGTGAAAAAGTTAAACTAAGGCCTTCTGTGCCTTTGCAAGAGGATGTTAGATATCCTATCCGGGCAGTAATCACCAGGCATTGTTCTGTGATTTTAAAATGCGAAGGATTCGAAAATGTCATTTCCATACTGTTCACCTGACGAAGGAGGAAGCCTCCGAAAGCTTGTGGAATTAAAAATAAATTTGTTGGACTATAACTTGGTGTTGTAAAATTGTTTACTATTTGAAGAAGGGTGGGAAGTTCTTTTCTGTTTCCAAGTCATCATTCATCTTGTAATCAAAATCACCAAAAATAGATTCAGCTTGTCATTCATGTCTTTTTTGGGATGTTGCTGTATGCAAAATGGCTGGTGTGTTTCTGAGAAACATGATAATATGCTGTATGAATGAAAGTCTTTTCTTTTAGTAATTACCAGGTTGATTTAGCGAGAACTTCCTCTTTGATAGAATTTCTTTCTAGGTACATCCTGTTGCTATAACACCAAGAGCACAGAAGAGGGGAAATCCCAAGCTCCTTTGGATGTCACCATTGAGAATAGTGCACGTCAATAGTGACACCGTGAGGCACAGGAGGGTTACCCCAAGTGTGTGGTAAGTTCCCAGAGGGATTGAATTGTAAAGGGACAGGATGCCACCCTGTGGGGCAGGGGGAAGGAGAACACTGACAACATCGAACATGGTGGGAGAGCGTGAATCACTGTGATTTTATATTTAGCAAATCCAAACAGCACAGTCTTCAAACAGAAGTGTCCCAATAAATACTGCCCTGTCTAAATAATTCAAAAAAATCCAATACAGTATTGTACTGAGTATAGCTCAGGAAGTCATTGATTTGCTGGAGAGATTTCTGGATTGCAAGACAGAAATTGCAGATGAAAATGTCTCTTAAAAATTCAAATGCGCAAAACTTAATGGATATAAACCTAATGGGTATAAACTTAATGCACAAAACCTAATGGGTATAAACTTATTTCAGCTTTGCAAATAGAGAATTGAATTAATATGATGCAGGGTGGGGGGGAAGGACTTGCAACATTTAATGTTGGCTTGTACTTTTTAAATAGTCACTGCATCATATAAAGAAAGGAGCCTATCACTTTAAATGGGATGGTGTCTATTTCATTTGAGTTTTGTTGTCTCTGTGTTTCTTTTTTTTTTGAATGATTCAGAGTTACCAGTAGAAGAATAAATTTGTACCATCCAGCTAATTGAGGTGGAAGTGGCAGGGTGAGGGAGTAGATGGGGTTTCTGTGAATCAGTGACTAGAGTACAGAAGGTTTCCCCGATGATCTTCGGTGTAGCTTGTCCTGTGATAGAGAATCCATCAACTCGTGCTGCTTTGATCGTTTTAGAATGGAGCCTCCAGATGTCTTCAGTATGTGGCCTGTTGAACTACAGAGCAACACACAAGTGTCTATAGATCTTAGTAACCCAGCTGCTAGAAGCCATAGCCCACCTTTGCAGCACTCCTCAGATGAGAGGGGCATGCAGGTTATCTGCTTCCGGCTATCGGCTGCTGAGAGATGAATGAGAGGAGGCTGTGGTAAGTCATCCATTGGCTTTCTCTCCCTCCCAGTTGGGTCCTCTGGTAAAACTTCCTTCACACAAACCTCTTGTACCATCTGGGCCTCAAAACGCACCACAGTTGTTTAAAAATCATTTAATATATTGACAAGCATTTTTGTGCTGTGGCCTGAACTGATCAAAAAGCATTTGATGAAGCTTCCCTGATGGCTAAATGCCACACACAACTGGACAGCCAAGATTTGACCTCTGCAATATGCAGAGTTAAGAAAGAGAGATGTGCATTTGTATAGTGCCTTTCACAACCTCAGGATGTCCCAAAGTGTTTTACAGCCAATAGAGTATTTTTGAAGTCTAGTCACTGTTGTAATGTAAGGAAATACAACAGTTATTTTGAGCATAGCCACCTCCCACAAACAGTAATGAAATAAATGACCAGATCATGTGATGGGATAAATATTGGCCAGGGCACTGGGGAAAACACATGCTGTTCTTCAAAAATGGGATTTATTTTACATCCACCTGAGAGGGCAGACGGTGTCTCGGTTTAACATCTGGTCTGAAAAACGGCACCTCCGACAGTGCAGCACTCCCTCAGTGCTGCAGTGGGAGTGTTGGCCTAGATTATGTGTTCAAGTTTTTGAACCCACAACCTTCTGACTCAGAGGCAAGAGTGCTGCCCACTGAGCCACAGTTAGCTGATTTTGCCTGGGAAAGCAGTAGTTTTGACTTCACTATTCCCAAGCCAGGAAGTGGAAACATTAGTCCAAGCTGGTCCCCCGTGCACTGACTCTTGCTGGAAAGTGCGTGTTTGTGTGGAGGTTGGGTGGGGAATGGTGAGCTTCGCTGTGATATTTCCCAATGTCTGGAACAGTACAGGAGGAATGACCTCTTGGGTGAGATACCGGAGGGTTCACCGTTAGCGAGATGATCTCAACCTGCTTTTTTAAAAAAAAAGGAGAATGCCACATATTCCAGGAAAGCAGGAGCCCAGATTCTTTGAGTTAATAGGTTTGTGATAAATCTGTAAAATATTTTATTACGCAGAGTTTAAACAGCACATAGCTCTTAAAGCAGAGGAAGCAGAAGGTTAATTATTTAAGTGGGTGCTGACTTAATTAAGTTGATAAACTTGGTCAATTGCCCTAATTTCTGACTCGCAGTAATGGTCACGCACACCATTAAACCACATTAGTTCCTCCTTTTCCTAATGCAAAAAGGTGTCCCCTCTCTTAATGCCCATGCAGCACTTTGAACCTGAACCGTCTTATTCCCTGCAATTGAAGTCTGTCCAATTGATTCAGTGTGTAATTCCTGCCCCTTCATGAATATTACTCTGTCAACTCTGCTGTACTTTAGAGGCAGACAGCAGTAATAACACTATGATTATGATTATTATTAACAGTTCTGCCAACTAAAAGCCTTATAATGAAAGAATTTCAGGCTTATTTTATCCGTACTGATTTATAGTAATTACTTTGCCTTGCTAATCCTACTTTTGTGTCATCCTTGAAAATGTGCCACATTGTGCATGTATGGGTAAATTAAGCTTGTAAATTCGGCAGGCATATTCAACTCTCTCTATTCACTAGTGACAAAATGTGGCACGATTGTATAATCACTGTGGTCTTAGCCCTTGTCTTTTCTCTGCAATTTTCTCTCTCCTGAGGGCATTGAATTTTCCTGGGGTGCAATTTTTAGTTGCTAGCAGCATTCCGGTTCCTCAGCCAGCCTTCATGTTAGAACGTTGGCCAGCTATTCAACCATGGAGGGCTTCAGAGCCAAACGCAACCATGTATTTTCTGGTGGGGGTGAGGCCACTGTATTATGGTCAGAAGTGGGAACCCTAGCTGATTAGCTCTCCCCACCCCCAACTGGGGCACAGAAGCCAATTATAACGCTCCTAGTGAGATCAGATTTCTTTCCAAAAATAACATTTTGGGCTACAGTAATTTGAGTAAGTGTAGCGTGCGAGGGAGGAACAAGTGACTTTGGACCTATCTCCTCCACTGGGGTTTTCTTCAAGTCATGTCTGGGTCTATTGTAGATTAATTGATAGAGATTGATATGATTAGTCAAACTGCTCCATTAGCATTGTATCTTGCGTCGACCAGGATGGTAAAAGGTGAACTAGATGGACTTTGGTCTTCATTCGTCAAGCAATTCCTATGTTTCTCAGCACAAGCCTTCATCATATGAGTCTGTCTTGTGATCCGAGGAAATGTAGGCCACATGGGAATGGCATCCATGTAATGCAGCTCGTCAGGGTTGAGTAACTTTTGAGTGTTAGGGTCTTTTGAGATTCTTCAATTGTTGCTCGGTTTGTATCCAACTCTTTATGGAGACGTCTTCCTTCCTGGAAGTGTAGTTGCGGGTTCTTCACCTTCCTCTGGAGATTGAAGGGTCACTGCTGCCTTCATTTAAAAACCCTATTCGGCACTCATTTTCCGCTTTGTTTGCAAATGCATGATGGAGTGTTGAAGCATGTCATTGTTGCACTTGTGCGTGGGATCGTCATGGCAATTTCTGAACAAATACAATCCAGAATCAAAGTGACGATGCCAGCACCCCTCAGTTGTCTGATGGCACTCCACCTGAAAGTCAGCCAATGTCAACCTTCCCACAGTCATGAAGCTGCCCTTTTAGTTAAACCCAACCATCGACCAATACCCATCCCCGCAGCCACTCTCAGTCCCAGACCTAAAAAGGCAAAAAAAATAAACATTTTAAATTAAAATGTAACTAATGTTTACCCATTTTTCATCGGTTAGCTCTTGCTGAGGTTCTCGGTTTCACTTGGTGGCAGCTTCCCTCAAATTGTCACCCTCATGACACTGAGTTTCTGCAGAATTCCAATGGAGTCACCTTTGGAGCTGTGCGGATTATACAGACTCAGCAACGCTCGTCTCTAGCCCGAGCCCTATTCCTCCTGTGTTTACAGTGAGTTTATCTCGAATCCCTGCTGATTTACGAAGGAGCATAGGGAAGAATGCACCTGTAGTCTACTGGTTTATTATTATCGAGTGTTTGTGCGTAATGAAGAGGGGAGGGAAGACTTTGAGGCAGGTTTTTCCTCTTGCTGTGCCTGAGGCTTAAAGGATCGGCTGGGTGGATCGCCGAGGGGGAAGATCAGGCGGCAGGATCACATGTCCATAATGTTCAATTTTTATATCCGTTAATGTAAATGTTTGGAAAATTGGATAGGCTCCATTACACACGAATTGCCCTCTCTGCCCGATTTTTCCTCAATGTGCAATAAGACGAAAATCTGCCCTCTTGCATCCTTCTGCAATTCATTCTTTCCCAGGAACTCAAAACTCTGGAATTCCTTACCTGTCTCCGTCTTTCCTGCCATCCGCCGGTTTTTAAGCCTGGTGTTACCTACTCTTGATTTACTTAGTCTTCTCTCCTCTTGTCCCCTTGGTGGTGCCAATCTCCACGGATCTGGGACCTTCACGCAGGTTTCTCAATTTCAACTGGCATCCATTCACCATGGGGACTGAGATTTTTGAGGCTTCGGCCTCAACCTTCATGTATTTGGGTGCCGCTGGAGCCAATATCCAAAGGAGCTATCGGAGTACATTGTGAAAGACGATATATAAATGCAAGTCTTTCTTTCTATTAATGATGAGATAATTTATTTCACAGGGTAACCTGTCAAGCCCCCAAAAACTGACTTTCAATCTTGAGTCAGTGGTATCACTCTTGCCCCTGAGTCAGAAGGTTATGGGTTCAAGTCCCACTCCAGGGACTTGAGCACAAAACCTAGGCTGATGCTCCAGTGCAGTACTGAGGGAGCACTGCACTAGAATCACAGGAAGGTTACAGCATAGAAGGAAGCCATTCAGCCCATCGAGTCCTTGTCTGTTCTATGCAAGAGCAATCCAGTTAGTCTCAATCCCCCGCCCTATCCCCGTAGCCCTGCAAATCTTTTCCTTTCAATAACTTATCCAGTTCCCTTTTGAAAGCCATGATTGAATGAATCTGCCTCTACCACCCCCTCAGGCAGTGCATTCCAGATCCTAACCACTCACTGTAAAAAAAAAGGTTTTTCCTCATGTCACCTTTGGCTCGTTTGCCAATCACCTTAAATCTATGTCCACTAGTTCTTGACCCTCCTGCCAATGGGAAGAGTTTCTCTCTATCTACTCTGTCCAGACCCTTCATGATTTTGAATACCTCCATCAAATCTTCTCTCAACTTTCTCTATTCCAAGGAAAACAACCCTAGCTTCTCTAGTCTATTCATGTAACTAAAGTCCTTCATCCCTGGAATCATTCTAGTAAATTTCTTCTGCACTCTCCAAGGCCTTCACGTCTTTCCTAATGTTCGGTGCCCAGCACTGGAGATAATACTCCAGTTGTGGCCGAATCAATGTTTTATAAAGGTTCATCGTGACTTCCTTGCTTTTGTACTCTGTGCCTCTATTTATAAAGCCCAGAAACCTGTATGCTTTTTTAAACCACTTTCTCAACCTGCCCTGCCACCTTCAATGATTTCTGCACATAAACCCCCAGATCTGTCTGTCCCTGTACCCCTTTTAGAATTGTGCCCTTTAGTTTATATTGCCCCTCCTCATTCTTCCTACCAAAATGTATCACTTTGCATTTTTCTGCATTAAATTTCATCTGCCATGTGTCCGCCCATGCCACCAGCCTGTCTATGACCTCTTGAAGTCTATCACTATCCTTCTCACTGTTCACTACACCTCCAAGTTTTGTGTCATCTGCAAATTTGGAAATTGTGCCCTGTACACCCAAGTCCACGTCATTAATATATATCAAGAAATGCAGTAGTCCCAGCCCCAACCCCTGGGGAACACCACTATGCACCTCCCTCCAGTCCGAGAAACAACCGTCAGAGGTGCTGTGTTTCGGTTGAGACGTTAAACCGAGGTTCCGTGTACCCTGTCAGGAGGACGTAAAAGATCCCATGGGACCAGTTCGAAGAAAATCAGGGGATTCTGCTGGTGTCTTGGCCAATATTTATCTCTCAACCCACCCCACTAAAACAGATTATCACTGCTGTTTGTGGGACCTTGCTGTGCGCAAATTGGTTCCCACATTTCCCACATTACAACAGTGCCTGCACTTCAAAAAAAAAGGTACGTCGTTGGCTGTAAAACGCTTTGGGACATGCTGAGGTCGTGAAAGGCACTATATAAATGCAAGTATTTATTTTTACAGGGTAGCCTGCCAAGCCCCCAAATCAAATTTGCAGTTGGGATATTTAGACAAACATAGAGGAGCAGTGTGAGGGATGACACTGATCCCTGAGATTAATCAGTTACGTAGGGTGGAGGAATTAAAATTTAGTTCTCCGCGTGTTAAGTTTGAGACTGTTGTGTGATCATCCATTTAAGCGCTGTCAGCTTAGGAACTGCACGAACATTATTGGGAAGTGAGCTGTACAGAGTCATACGAATAAATGGTGCTAATAAATCATCATAAACAACATGAACTTTTTGTTGTGATTATTGAATTATGCTGATTTCACACCCTCCTCCATCTCATAGTATGACATGGATGAAGGCCTCATTGATTTCACCTGAAATATGAGAGAGAGAGAGAGAGAGAGAACGAGTGCGAGTAAAGCCTGGAGATCAGCATTCCAGCCCTCCGCAAGCAGGGATTTTGATTGGACTTAAAGGAGGTTGAAAATGACTCCGGGTTCCCGCGCTCATTGCCATTCAATGACTCTTGCTGGAAAGCGCGTGCGTGCGCGCGCTTGAGCTTCATGGTTGAATAGTTAGCCAATACTCACTATCCGAGCTTCTGGGGATTACTTTTCTCCTCCCATTCTTCCTGACCAAAGAAAGAAAGACTTGCATTTATACAGTCCCTTTCAGGATGTCTCCAAGTGCTTTACAGCCAGTGAAGTACTTTTGAAGTGTAGTCACTGTTGTAATGCAGGAAACGCGGCAGCCAATTTGCGCACAGCAAGATCCCACAAACCGCAATGTGATAATGACCAAATATTCTGTTTTTTTAGTGATGGTGTTCGAGGGATAAATATTGGCCAGGACACCGGGGAGAACTCCCCTGCTGTTCTTCAAATAGTGCCATGGGATTTTTTACATCCACCCGAGAGGGCAGATGGGGCCTCAGTTTGACGCTTGTTCCCCAAGACGGCACCTCTGACAGTGCAGCACTCCCTCAGAACTGCACTGTAGTGTCAGCCTAGATTACATGCTTTCTGGACCTGGCTTTTGCTTGCGGTTCCCATAGCAACACAGCTAAGATTGGAACCACACCGTCTGAGGGAGAACTGAATCTCACCCCACTATACTTATCGTGTATGAGGACAGCACTTCGACTAATATTCTCGTGGATATCATTGTTTGACATTATCTAACCTTTTTACACAGCTTCATGAGGCCAGTTACTGAGTGGTGGGAGACCTGGGAGCAGGTTGCTGGACCATCATTTATTTTCCTTCCTTGATCTCTCCAGGCCACACAATTGTCCAAGGAAGAGGTGGCCTACTCTCTGGGCCAAAGCACACCATGGAGCTTGGGGTGATCTACAGTATAGAGATGGGGCAAAAATTTCAATTCAGAGCCTCCATGGGTCACCATTGACTAGAAACTGAACTGAACCGGCTGCATAAATGCAGTGTCTACTAGAGTAGGTCAGAGGCTGGGTATTCTGTGGCAGGTGGCTCACCTCCTGACTCCCCAAAGCCTCTCCACCACCTGCAAGGCACAAGTCAGGAGTGTGACTGAATACTCTTCACTTGCCTGGATGGGTGCAGCTCCAACAGCACTCAATGCTCAACACCATCCAGGACAAAGCAGCCCACTAGATTGGCATTCTATCCACCATCTTAAACATCCACTGTCTCCACCACCAGTGTACCATGGCTGCAGTCTGTACCATCCACAGGATGCACTGCAGCAACTCGACGAGGCTTCTTCTCCTAAACCCGCAACCTCCGCCACCTTCAAGGACAAGGACAAGGACAGCAGGTGCATGGGAACAACCATCACCTCCAAGTTCTCCGTCAAGCCGAACATCATCCTGACTTGGACATATATCACCGTTCCTTCATTGTCGCTGGGTCAAGTTTCTGGAACTCCCTACCTAACAGCACTGCAGGAGCATTTGCAGCACACGGACTGAAGCAGATCCAGAAGGAGGCCCACCACCACCTTCTCGAGGGCAACTTGGGATGGCCAGTAAATGTTGGCCTTGCCAGCGACGCGCGTATCCCAAGAATGAATAATAAAAGAAAAGCTGTGATTTGTCATTGACGAAATCCATTGCAACTACAAAATCCCCTGACCAAAAAAAAAGCATCACACACACAATATCTGAGAGATCGTTCCTGGATTCAGCAATCTTGGAAGCAGACAGTGCTGTTATATTTTGCAAACATGGTGCAGAGTGATGTGTCCCCATCCTTTAAATAATTTTTAATTCTCTTTCCCCCCCCGCCCCCCCCCCCCCCCAAAACGAAAATCCATTCAGGTGTCTTACTATTGATTTTGTTGTGTTCAGTCATGCAGGTGCTCTCTGGGCCTTTTGATATTCAATGAGCGAAGCTAATTATGTTCACCCAGATAGTTTAATCAGCGCATATTCAGGCACAACACACTGCATCCCATTGATCTGCTGAAATAGCAAAGCACACATTGAATTATAATTAAGAAAGCTTGCAAATAATATGCAGTGAAGCTTCCTCCAAAATGAAATTAAATTCAGTAGATGTTTGCATCTGCTTTCCTGTTGTATTCCTCCTGCAACTCAATTCTGCTTTCATATAATGTCTTCCTCCGCCCTGCACCTTTACTCTTGAAATCAAGACTCTTTGCACTGTCATCCTACTCAAATTCATTCTTTCTCAGAGCCACAAAACTGTGGACTTCCTCAGCTGCTTCATGCATCTCTTCCTCCTACAGTCTATCTCATTTTCTCTTCCACTCTTTTCAATTCCAGTCCATGCTTTTGCCCTGTTCTGTTCTTTCTAGTGGCTGTAAAACAAGTAAAGAGCTTGCACTACATGGTGCCTTTCATAAGCTCAGGACGTTCCGATGCACTTCACAGCCAATGGGTTGCTTTTGGAATGCAGTCACTGATGTTACGTAGGCAAATGTGGCAGCCAATGTGTGCACAGCAAGGTCCCGCAAACAGCAAATGAGATGAATGACCAGTTGATCTGTTTTTGGTGACCAAGGCTGGAGAGTCTAGAACTGGGGGTCATAACCTCAAGATAAGGGGTCAGCCATTTCGGACTGAGATGGGGAAAAATTTATTCACTGAGGGTTGTGAATCTTTGAAATGCTCTACCCTAGAGGGCTGTGGATGCTCAGTCGTTGAGTATATTCAAGACCGAGATCGCTAGATTTTTGGACACTAAGGGAAGCAAGAGATATGGAGATAGGGCAGGAAAGTGGAGTTGAGGTAGAAGATCAGCCATAATCTTACTGAATGGCGGACCAGGCTTGAGGGGCTATATGGCCTACTGCTGCCCCTACTTCTTATGTTGATTGAGGAAGAAATGTTGGCCAGGATGTTGGGGAGAACTTCCCTGCTCCTCTTCAAATAGCATTGTGGTTTTTTTTTACATACACTTGAGAGGGAAATGGGACCTTGATATAACATCTCATCCAAAACACAGCACCTCCCGACAGTCCAGCGCTCCTTCAGTATTGCATTGAGTTGTCCTTCTAGATTACGTGCTTAAATCTCTGGAGTGGGTCTTGAACTCACGACCTTCTGACTTGAGAGGTGAGAGTGCTACCCACTGAGCCACGGCTGAAACTATAAACTAGTTTCAAAACAAAAAGATTGTTCGTGGCTGGGACTCGACTGCAATTATGTTATATATAATATGTGGTGCACATTCCAGCGGTACTTAAAATAAGTTTTTTTAACAAAAAGTCGCACTGCTCCTTTAATCTTAACATTTATCTCGAAGGATATGTGAGGGTGGGTGAATTGGAGTATCCGTACACTCACTGCAGCTGCAAGGAAAATGACGCCTTCCAGCACTTGGCTTGGCTGCTACTATCGGGCATATTTTTAGCAGTGATCCAATTAAAACGCGGTGCAGTATACATATTTATTACTAGCTCTGTAAGCTTCCATTAATCATTCAGACATGTTAAATCATCGTTCCCGTTTTCTCTCTCTCTCTCTCTTGCTTTTCTCCTTCCTTTGTCTTCATCTGGCTCCTGCCTGACTGGGTGCAGACAGTTGTGGTAAAATATGTGACACTTTGTTTAATTGAAAAGTACTGTTTCAACCCAGGGGTCGCCAGTGTAATTAAACAGTAAATAACACTACCAGCGTCAAGGCCAAGGGTCAAGTTTCCGTCGGTTGTCTACTGCTCTGCTGGTTACGCAGTGACCCCTGCTGTGTCTGGGTCATTTGTGATCTGTTGATCCTTCAGTCTGTCACCACAGGAATGATATCAGAACTGAGAGGTTCGAACTATCAGGAAAGGCTGAACAGGCTGGGACTTTGCTCTAGAAAAGAGGAGCTGAGTGCTGATTTAATAAAGGTCTTTAAAATTATCAAGGGGTTTGATAGGGTAGATGTAGAGAAGATGTTTCCATTTGTGGGGGGAGTCCAAAACTAGGGGCCATAAATATAAGATAGTGACTAATAAATCCAATAAGGAATTCAAGAGAAACTTCGGAGAGTGGTTAGAATGTGGAACTTTCTACCACAAGGAGTAGATGAGGCGAATAGCACAGATGCGTTTAAGGGGAAGCTAGATATGTACATGAGGGAGAAAAGAATAGAAGGATATGCTGATAGGGTGGGAGGAGGCTCGTGTGGAGCATAAGCACTGGCATTGACCTGTTGGGCCGAATGGCCTGTTTCTGTGCTTTTAATTCTGTGTGTCGGGGATGGGGGGAGTGACTCCAAGCCTGTGTTGGATTGACCTGCTGTGTGACAAATGATTGGAATAATGGATACCTCTGAAAATGTCACGAACGCATGCCTTTTTTCACTGCCGTGGTAGGTTATTACTGCAGTAATAGCGCAGCTTTTTCATTGTTATTAATATTAAAAATAATACTTTTGCATCACAATGTCCTGACATGCACTTTTCAAAATGAGACATGAAAGAGAATGTCAGAGGCAGGCAAGGAAGAAAAAAGCTATACAGAGAATGAGAGAGACAGTGAGGGAGTAAGATGAAGATATATAGAGAGACAATGCGAAAGAGAGCGGTACAGTCAGAATGTAAAAGAGACATATAAAACTGGAGGATGCAGCGAGAAAAGGAGACACACATAGTGGTGGAGAACAAGAAAGCGAGAGATAGACAGATAGTGAACGTGTGTGTGGAGGGTGGGAAGAGCAAGAGAAATAAGTTTCATTAAGTTGAAAGTCGGTGGACCATCCCAGAGAGGGTCGACTGCCAGGCAACGCCAAGGCACTCAACAGGGAGGGGCAAAGCATGGAAGGCATAGTGACCCCTGACCCCTATCACACACCTCCCTGTTAACCAGAGACTTTGGTGGCACCAAGGGTCAAGGTCAATTGGTTGAGAAGGAGGAGGTACATGTTTTGACCAAATTACATATGTGAAAACGTTAGTGTAGTCCTGGCAACAGAAACCTTAATTAAAGTCCTTTTTAACTAAAGAATCAGTTGAGTATTTAATCATATTTCTCAGTCACTGGATCCATTTTGGAACAAGTCCAAAAATACCGTGTTTTTTTTTTACAAAATGGCTTTTGTGCCATTCAAGTGCATGCTGGGATAGCTGAGTCACATGGGGCTTCACCTGACGCATACCAGAAGTGACATTTAGCTGGGGGAGTGGGAATGAGGGTCAAATGTCAATCATGGTACAACTGCACCGACTTCTCCTTCAATTCTATTGATGCTGTCAATCAGTTTTTGTGCTGTAGGGGACTCGTAGGAACGTAGAAACAGGATTAGGCCATTCAGCCCCTTGAGCCTGTTCCGCCATTCAGTCAAGTCATGGTTGATGTGTGTCTCAAATCCATTTACTCGCCTTTAATCCATATCCCTTGATACCCTAACCCAACAAAAAAAATCTATCAATTGGCAAGGCTCTGTACTGGGAGTGGACTTGTCCAGAGTTTACAGGTGAATGGAGAAATGTCTATTTGTTTGGAGGTTGGGGAGAAGATTAATGCAATTGTGAAGTTACAAATGGCCTTTATTGCTCAACAAAGTGTTCTGGATCCTCAATAAAGAGATGCTGAGGAAAACCTTTGATCAAAACACTTGGAGCCCCAGGTTTTAATCCCAATTGGACTCTTGTGTAGGACACCTGACTGCCAATCCTAGTCTTTCATTAGTACTTGTATTGCAGTTTGCCTCATGTTTTCAGGTTGCTCAGGTCCCAAGGGAGGATACTTTCGATTAAGGCTCCTGGTTGGTTAGTGAAAGAAGGCCGCAGGTTTGATTTTCCACCCCCCCCCCCCCCAGTCTGTGGTGAGTTAGCTGACGTTAGCCAGAGCGGCCACAGTGACCTCAAGCTGGGGAGGGAGAAAAAAATCCACCAGGAGAGACTGGAGAAGCTGGAATTGTTTTCCTTTAGAGCAGAGATGGTAACAAGAGATTTGATCGAGGCGTTCAAAATCATCAATGGTTTTGAACGAGTAAATAAGGAGAAACTGTTTCTAGTGGCAGAAGGATTGGTAACCAGAGGACACAGATTTAAGGTGATTGGCAAAAGAGCCAGAGGCGACATGAGGAAACATTTTTTAAGCAGCGAGTTGTAATGATCTGGAATGCACTGCCTGAAAGGGTGGTGGAAGCAGATTCAATAGTAACTTCCAAAAGGGAATTAGATATGTACTTGAAGGGGAAAAAATTACAGGGAAAGAGCCAGGGAGTGGGACTAATTGGATAGCTCTTTCAAAGAGCTGGCACAGGCACAATGGGCTGAATGGTCTCCTTCTGTGCTGTAACATACTATGATTCCCCCTCTTGGTTGCCAACCAGTGCCCCCTTGGCTGGAAAATGTGTGTTTTCATTAGGTGAGGATAGGATGGATTTGCTTCGATTGACCCCATTGTCAGGTGATGTGGCATGCTGACAGATTCTAGCCTCGCAGATCAAGAATGCTCTCGTGGTCAGGGTGTTCTAAATATCACCGCTCTTCATAGAATCAGTGAATATTACCCCTTTTAACCCATTAAGTCTGTGCGATGTGTTTTTTCCCCGCATGCGCACTATTCTAATCCCACTCGCTCCCCACACCCTTTAATGTTCCTGTTTTCAAAGCAACCATCTAATTCCCTTTCAGAATAATTTATGGGCTCTGCTTCAATAACTGTCTGTTGGCGGAGAATCCTACACTCTAACCAATTTCTGCGACAAGACTTTTTTTTCAACTTCCACCTTTCATTCATTCTGTGATTTATCTGAAATCTGTTCCCTTCGGTTGACCTGTGGACAATCCCGACCCTATTTACCTGATTGTAGCCTTTGTACTTTTGAAGACCTTTAACAGGGTCTTGTTCTTCTCTGCTCTATCGGGGGCATAAAATGCCTTAACTTCTGACATCATAACTGTAACCCCTCGTTCTTGGTGACATTCCAGCGAATCTATGCTGCACTTTTACAGATTGCCAGCATTGCCCGAAGGGTATCCTGATAGAGTGAGATGAAGTAAGGTGGGAGGAGGCTTGTGTGGAGCATTAGCACCATCGTAGAGCTGTTGGGCCGAATGGCCTGTTTGTGTAAAATTCTATCCAATTTGCTAATCTGGTTTTTTTGCTTTTGATTCTGGGATTTTGAACAATGTTTTGAGTGTCACATCCTGCAGTTCCGTTCATTTTTCCACTGAATCCACAGACCTTGCCGAACTTCCTAAGAATGAACAAAGGTGCGAACTTGCATTTATATCGTGCCTTCCATGACCTCAGGACATCCCAAAGGGCTTCGCTGCCAATTAAGTACTTTTTGAACTATAGTCACTGCTGTAGGGAAACGCAGCAGCCATTTTGCGCACAGCAAGATCCCGCAAATAGCAATGAGATAAATGAACAATTGAACTGCTTCAGAGATATTGATTTGAGGGATAACTGCTGGCTAGGAAAGATCCCAACTTCCTAAGCTTCAGCCCATCAAATCATTCTGCTGCAAAACTGATTGAGGCCCTTTTAGGTTTTCACCTTAAGCGCAGTGTTCCTCAGGGCAGTGTCCTATGCCCAACCATCTTCAGCTGCTTCATCAATGACCTTCCCTCCATCATAAGGTCAGAAATGGGGATGTTCGCTGATGATTGCACAGTGTTCAGTACCATTCACAACCCCTCAGATAATGAAGCAGTCCGTGCCCGCATGCAGCAAGACCTGGACAACATCCAGGCTTGGGCTGATAAGTGGCAAGTAACGTTCGCGCCAGACAAGTGCCAGGCAATGACCATCTCCAACAAGAGAGAGCCTAACCACCTTCCCTTGACATTCAATGGCATTACCATCACCGAATCCCCCACCATCAACATCCTGGGGGTCACCATTGACCAGAAACTTAACTGGACCAGCCAAATAAATACTGTGGCTACAAGAGCAGGTCAGAGGCTGGGTATTCTGCGGTGATAGACTCATCTCCTGACTCCCCAAAGCCTTTCCACCATCTACAAGGCACAAGTCAGGAGTGTGATGGAATACTCTCCACTTGCCTGGATGAGTGCAGCTCCAACAACACTCAAGAAGCACGACACCATCCAGGAGAAAGCAGCCCACTTGATTGACACCCCATCCACCACCCTAAACATGCACTCCCTTCACCACCGGCCCACTGTGGCTGCAGTGTGTACCATCCACAGGATGCACTGCAGCAACTCCCAAACCCGCGACCTCTCCCACCTAGAAGGACAAGGGCAGCAGGCACATGGGAACAACACCACCTGCACGTTCCCCTCCAAGTCACACACCATCCCGACTTGGAAATATATCGTCGTTCCTTCATCGTCGCTGGGTCAAAATCCTGGAACTCCCTTCCGAACAGCACTGTGGGAGAACCTTCACCACATGGACTGCAGCGGTTCAAGAAGGCGGCTCACCACCACCTTTTCAAGGACAATTAGGGATGGGCAATAAATGCTGGGCTCGCCAGCAACGCCCACATACCATGAACGAATTTTTTTTTTAAAGTGCAGAAGCTAAATTTTGAATTGGGGACAGGTTTATGTTCTCTTCCCCCTCCTTCCAGTAATTGCTGGAAGCTCATTTACTAATGCCCCATAACAGCGGTCAAAGGTTGGGGGAGGAGATATGTTATATTTTGTGTTGTCAGGGTAATGCTTTAGTTGCCTGGTGTCACAGCTGATCTACCCCATTCCAGTACAAGCGCAACCGAAATGATTCATATCTCACTTACCAGAGGACCAAAACAAAATATGACATTTATACCGAGGCAGTAGGTCATGAAAGGACACTTGTGAGAGGAGCTAAATACAACAAATGGTTAGTCCCTCAACTTCCTAACGAAACTAGGGACCGTAAATATAATTCCAATAAGGAGACAGTTCTTTACCCAGAGAGTGGTTAGAATGTGGAACTTGCTACCAGAAGGAGTATTGAGGCGAATAGCTTAGATGCATTTAAGGGGAAGCTAGATAAGTACATAGGGGAGAAAGGAACAGATGGTTCTGCTGATGAGCTGAAATGAAGTAGGGTGGGAGGAGGCTTGTGTGGAGCATGAACACCGACGTGGACCAGTTGGTCCGAATGGCCTGTCTCTACTGTAAATTTTATATAATTCCCTAATATACCCTGCAACTTTCAGCGCATTTACTTCAGCCTATACTCGCTCTACAGACCTGCAATAAAGATTACCATGGGGCATCTTCTCGGGACCCGAGACTTGGGCTGACAATAAATGGATGTTTGCTTTTTTTCCCAATTTTCTCCCCATTTCTCCTGAAGGCACTGACCAGAGCCGAGGGATGGGGTTCTATGGGGCCCATTCACCCTGCGGTACTTTCCCCAAGTGGCCATTCTTCATGCGTGGCACTGAGTATCAGCAGGTTATTGTACCAAGGGGGGCATCACAGCCAAGCCTGATCCTGGTGTCCGCAAACATGATGTCCCACCAAGGAATTACGTAGTACCAGGGATGGAAAATATGGCTGATTTCATACCCCTCCGCCAACCACCTCCCCCCCCCAATATGCTTGGGGACACTAAAATTAATTGCTGCATTCTCACTGCCAGTTTGACTGAAATCAGCCAACTCAGCAGGAGCTACAGGAACATGTTGCCATTGTTCAATGTCTTCTAAAATTAGAAGACGAACCAAGGCGCTTCACCGTTGGGGTAGACGGATCAAGGAGGAGTTAGGAGACTTGCCAAAGGCGCGTCAACAAAGTACGGTTTTGAAGAGGTTTTTCAACGTTGGAAGGGAAGTATGAAGAGTTCCAGAGGGTAGGGCCCAAGAGGCTGAAAGCTCTAACCTCCAAGCGAGGAGAGCCAGGGGCAGGGGAATGCACGACAGCCCAGAATTGGAGGATCGTGATCTTAAAATTAGAGGCAGGCCATTGAGGTGGGAAATCAGGAAGTGCTTTTTCACACAAAGGGTAGTAGAAATTTGGAACTCTCCTCCCCGAAAAGGCTGGAGATGCTGGGGGTCAATTGGAGCTTTCAAGACTGAGATCGATAGATTTTTGTTACAAGAAGGATACAGAACCTTTAAGAGGCACAGAATGTACTTGAACTTTTCCCTCAATAAACGTGTGTGGAAATTGCTGGAAAAAATACATAGGACTGAGCCAGAAAATGTCCGATAAATTTGGCTCTGGTGGTGATTAATTGAGCAGGATTTTTTTATTAGTCTGTGTGGAAAAATTTCATAATCCATTAATACCTTTATTCTATAAATATTAAAAAAAAGTGAAGATTCTACAAAATCCAACCACAAACATGCACATGACCTCCTTTGTGCTGTTCCCTTGGGGTTTTGACCAGTTCATCATTAATCGTATTTAAAAGGATCATTTTGGTCATGATGGGAATTTCCTGGCTGAGGTCAGCAAACTGAATACATTTTTCATTGGCAGATTTGCTTTGATAACCTTAATTTATTTCCCTATTTTGTGACATTTTTATTATCTACATAAAAAAAAATATATAACATCTACAGACTGGAGAGTGTCCCAAGGTGGTGACGTATCCAATATGCATTGCAGTCAGTAGACCTTGCTGTCCAAGGGTCAGATTGGCTCCTCTCCCAGTCCCAGATGCAGTTTGTGGAGCTTCAGAGTTCATTTAATGATTGGGGCCGGGCCAGTACTGAGTTTTTACATCCCGCTCCGCTCCCAAGAGCTGATGTGTGCTCCCACCGGGGCCACTGACCCATCCCACCGCATGTGTTCCTTGAGAGCCTTGTGCACCTGTGAGACCGGATTATGGTGGGACTCTCAACAGGTGGAGAAAAGCCAGACAAGTCGAAGAAGGAAGAAACGTTTAAAAATGAAATGCAGAAGATTATGGAAACACTCAGCAGATTGGTTAGCATGTTAAAAGAGAAATGGTCAGCAGCTGGATCAGAACCTGTGAAGTATCTGTTACTCCGCAAATTGCTGGGGTTTCTTACAAATTAATAATAGCATACGATGTTAATACGCCATTCAGTGGCGCACTTTCCCAATAATTTCAGGCCCGTGACCCCTTCCACCTGAAATGTCATTTAGGCACTGACCTACATTTGCTTTTTCTCTCATTTATTTAACCAGTTATGAGGGGGAGCGTTTCCCTTTTTAAATGATAAGATGGGTATGGTAGCATAGTGGTAATGTTACTGGACTAGTAATCCAGAGGCCTGGAGTCATGGGTTTAAATCCCACCATAGTAGCTGGGGAATTTAAATTCAATTAATTCAATAAAATTTAGAATAAAAAAAACTCATCAGTAATGGTGGCCACGAATTGTCGTAAAAACCCATCTGGTTCACTAATACCCTTTAGGGAAGGAAACCTGCTGTCCTATATGTGACTCCAGACCCATGGCAATGTGGTTGATTCTTAATCGCCCTCTGAAATGGCCGAGCAAGCCACAGCTACAATCTCGCTACAGAAAGTCACAATAAGAATAAAACTGGACGGACAGCTAGGCACCGGACACGACAAAGGCAAACCCAGTCGACCCTGCAAAGTTATACTCATTAACATCTGGGGACTTGTGCCAAAAGTGGGAGAGCTGTCCTCCAGACTAGTCAAGCAACAGCCAGACATAGTCATACTCACAGAATCATACCTCTCGGCCAACACCCCAGACTCTTCCATCACCATCCTTGGGAATGTCCTGGCCCACTGGCAGGACAGACCAACCGGAGGTGGCAATGCAGTGCTATATAGTTAGGAGTGGCCCTGGGAGTCCTCAACATTGACTCTGGATCCCTTGAAATCTCATGGCATCAGGTCAAACATGGGCAAGGAAACCTCCTGCTGATTACCACCTACCGCTCTCCCTCAGCTGATTAATCAGTCCTCCTCCATGTTGAGCATCACTTGGAGGAAGCACTGAGAGTAGCAAGGGCACAGAATGTACTCTGGGTGGGAGACTCCAATGTCCATCACCAAGAGTGGCATTGTAGCACCACTACTGACTGAGTTGGCCAAGTTCGAAAGGACATAGCTGCCAGACTGGGCCTGTGGCAGGTGGTGAGCGAACCAAAGCGATGGAGAAACCTACTTGACCTCACCCTCACCTGTCTATGTCTACCTCCTACGATGACAGTATTGGTAGGAGTGACCACCGCACAGTACTTGTGGAGACGAAGTCCCGTCTTCGCACTGAGGACACCATTCAACGTGTTGTGGCACTACCACTGTGCTGGATTCAGTCCAGATCCAGCAGCTCAAAATTGGGCATCCATGAGGTGCTGTGGGCCATCAGCAGCAGCAGAATTGTATTCCACCACAATCTGTAACCTCATGGCCTGGCATATTCCTCACTCTACCATTACCAACAAGCCAGGGGAACAATCCTGGTTCAATGAGGAGTGTAGAAGAGCATGCTAGGAGCAGCACCAGGCATATCTAAAAATGAGATGCCAACCTGTTGAAGTTTACAATACAGGACTACATGCATGCTAAACAGTGGAAGCAACAGAGCTAAGCGATTCCATAACTAACGGATCAGATCAAAGCTCTGCAGTCATGAATGATGGTGGACAATTAAACAACTAACAGGAGGAGGAGGTTCCGTGAACATCCTCATCCTCAACGATGGCAGAGTCCAGCACGTGAGTGCAAAAGACAAGGCTGAAGCGTTTGCAACCATCTTCAGCCAGAAATGCCGAGTGGATGATCCATCTTGGCCTCCTCCCAATATCAAGAAACAGCTGAGCGCACTGAATACAGCAAAGGCTATGGGCCCCGACAATATCCCGGCTGTGGTGCTGAAGACTTGTGCTCCAGAACTAGCCGCGCCTCTAGCCAAACTGTTTCAGTGCAGCTATAATGCTGGCATCTACCCGACAATGTGGAAAATTGCCCAGGTATGTCCTGTCCACAAAAAGCAGGACAAATCCAATCCGGCCAATTACTGCCCCATCAGTCTACTGTCAATCATCAGCAAAGTGATGGAAGGTGTCATCGACAGTGCTATCAAGCAGCACTTACTCACCACTAACCTGCTCACCGATGCTCAGTTTGGTTTCCGCCAGGACCACTCGGCTCCAGACCTCATTACAGCCTTGGTCGAAAGAGCTGAATTCCAGAGATGAGGTGAGAGTGACCGCCCTTGACATCAAGGCAGCATTTGACCGAGTGTGGCACTAAGGAGCCCTAGTAAAATTGAAGTCAATGGGAAAGCTGTTCAGTGGCTGGAGTCATACCTAGTACAAAGAAAGATGGTCGTGTTTGTTGGCGGCCAATCATCTCAGCCCCAAGACATTGCTGCAGGAGTTCCTCAGCAGTGCCCTTGGCCCAACCATCTTCAGCTGCTTCATCAATAACCTTCCCTCCATCATTAGGTCAGAAATGGGGATGTTCGCTGATGATTGCACAGTGTTCAGTTCCATTCTCAACCCCTCAGATAATGAAGCAGTCTGCGCCTGCATGCAGCAAGATCTGGACAACATCCAGGCTTGGGCTGATAAGTGGCAAGTAACATTTGTGCCAGGCAATGACCATCTCCAACAAGAGAGAGTGTAACCACCTCCCCTTGACATTCAACGGCATTACCATCGCTGAATCCCCCACCATCAACATCCTGGGGGGGTCACCATTAACAAGAAACATAACTGGACCAGCCACATAAATACTGTGGCTACAAGAGCAGGTCAGAGGCTGAGTATTCTGCGGTGAATGACTCACCTCCTCCTGACTCCCTAAAACCTTTCCACCATCTACAAGGCACAAGTCAGGAGTGTGATGGAATACTCTCCACTTGCCTGGATGAGTGCAGCTCCAACAACACTCAAGAAGCTTGACACCATCGAGGACAACGCAGCCCACTTGATTGGCACCCCATCCACCACCCTAAACATTCACTCCCTTCACCACCGGCGCACTGTGGCTGCAGTGTGTACCATCCACAGGATGCACTGCAGCAACTCGCCAAGACTTCTTCGACACCTCCCAAAACCGGGACCTCTCCCACCTAGAATGATAAGGGCAGCAGGCACATGGGAACAACACCACCTGCCTGTTCCCCTCCAAGTCACACATCATCTTGACTTGGAAATATATCGCCGTTCCTTCATCGTCGCTGGGTCAAAATCCTGGAACTCCCTTCCTAACAGCACTGTGGGAGAACCTTCACCACAAGGACTGCAGTGGTTCAAGAAAGGGGTTCACCATCAACTTCTCAAGGGCAATTAGGGATGGGCAATAAATGTTGGCCTTGCCAATGATGCTCACAGCCCATGAACGAATTAAAAAATATGTTTTCCCACTCCTCAATTAACCCCCGCCCCCCGGAAATACTTTTTAATGGGGAGCCATGCTCATTGCAAACCTTGTTGCGTTCCCTTCTGTCTGAATGCATTGTGGAGAGAATGACACGTGCCTCTTCCAACCGAAAGGGCTACCAAATCTCTTTAACACCACCCACCACCCAGTCATCACCACCCTCCAACCAAGCACTGTCATCGGTCAGCACAACCAAAAGAAATGATATACGTATATAGCAGCTTACCCACAGCAAAATGGGGGAGAAATTCATCTGAGACAGCAGTGCAGAATGAGCGCTAGCGAATCGAAGACTATGGAAAAGGCAATTGGGTGGCGTATCGCTGATTCGCTGTTGCCCGTTTTGCCCAAGACGGATTGCATCCCCAATGTTCCGCAGGAGTAGTGGACACCAAGCAGGAGGTAGGAGAGAGAAGTATGGGGAGGTGGTCAAAGAAGTAAGTTCTCAAGTCCGACTTGAAGAAGGAAGAGAGGTAACACACTGAAAAGAAAAAAAAAGAAAGACTTGCATTTATATAACGCCTTTCACGACCTCAGGATGCCCTAAAGCGCTTTACAGCCAATGGAGTACTTTTGAAGTGTAGCCACTGTTGTAATGTAGGAAATGCAGCAGCCAATTTGCACATAGCAAGCTCCCACTAACAGCAATGAGATATTGACCATGTGATGTGATTTTTTTAGTGATGTTGGTTTTGTGGACAAATATTGGCCAGGGTGCTGGGAAGAACTTCCTTGCTTTTCTTTGAAATAGTGCTGTTGGAACTTTTACGTCCTCCTGAGAGGGCAGATGGAGCCCTCAGTTTAACGTCTTATCCGAAAGACGGTGCCTCAGTGCAACACTCCCTCAGTAAACTGAGGGAACTTCAGGGAGAGAGGTGCAGACTGTAGGGGTGTGGTGATAAGGGGGGAAGCACAGAATAGAGTGAGCAGAGGGTGCGTGCTGGGAGTGTAGGGCTGGAAAATGTCAGGCAACGGAGCAAGGCCCGTGGAGAGATTTGGAATGGATGTGCTGCAGGGCAGGGATCTATTGGAGGTTGACAACAAGGGGCGATGCGTGTGCTGGATTTGGTGTGGGGTAGGATTTCAGCTCGCAGAGTTCCGGATGAGCTTTTAGAAAGGCAGGTACCCCTTTTGCTTTAAAAACATAGATTTTCCAGAATTTAGTGACTCACCTGAAGTAAATTGTACTGAAATTAGAAGCGAACCATGGAGTAAACGCCTTGGGAGAAGAGTGTGAAGGAAGGGAGCGAGACTGAGACCAAGAATTACCACACTGAGCCAAAAAATATAATTCTCTTTAGAACCCATGGATTTTTTTTTTAGTAAACTTACTGAAACTATTGTGAACCCAGAAGAAATACAGAGAAACAGAATCAATAAGCATTCAAGTTTAGTCTAATAATAGAAAAGGGATTGATGGGACATTCTAGTAAAGTCATCTTGGCAGTTAATTTTGTTGCTGCAAACAAATACATCAATACTACTCCCTGCTGATCAGTAGACTGATCCACCGATACTGCGATGTATTTGTATGGACCTTAGGGGCAAGCTATCCCATTAACGAGGCCTGCGATGGTGAAGGCAGAGACTGGAAGCAGGCTGCTTTAAAATGCAGTGGGGACAGGAAGGCTGCTTAAATCGTGGCACATGGAGCACAACTTATTTCACTTCTGCACTGTATCACCTTTCAAATGGGCCTCTTGGAAAGAAAGAACGACAGACACATTTATATAGCGTCTTTCACGACCACAGGACGTGCCAAAGCGCTTTACAGCCAATGAAGTACTTTTTGAAGTGTGGTCACTGTTGTAATATAGGAAATGCAGCAGCCAATTTGCGCACAGCAAGATCCCACAAATAGCAATGTGAGATGACCAGATGATTTTTTTTTAGTGATTTTGGTTGAGGGATAAATATTGGCGAAGCCACCGGGGAGAACACCCCTGCTCTGCTTCAAAATAGTGCCGTGGGATCTTTGACGTCCACCTGAGACGGTTAATGTCTCGGTTTAGTATCTCGCCTGAAAGATGGCACCTCCAACAGTGCAGCACTCCCTCAATACTGCATTGGAGTGTCAGTCTGCATTTTGTGCTCAAATCTCTGGAGTAGGACTTGAACCAATGATCTTCTGACTCTGAGACGAGAGTGCTACCCACTGAGCCACATCGCTGGCAAATGAAGCTGTGCCTTTGTGATATGTTTGCACCTTAACTACAAGACAAAAAGACATGTTTCATATGTGTAAGCTTTATTTGATTTTTTTCCTATTTTAGTGTGACTATGTTCTGTACATCAAGGTAAGAATTTACTCAACTATCTGCAGGATTTTATAACCCAAGCTTGGGGTACATAACCATTATTTCTTCATTTATCTTCTCTTCAACCTTGGCTGTATCATTCAATCATACAGCACAGAAGGAGACCATTCGGCCCATTGTGCCTGTGCCGGCTCTTTGAAAAACCTCTGCAATTAGTCCCAAAGCTCATCAAATTTTCCCTTTTCAAGTATATATCTAATTTCCTTTTGAAAGTTACCCTTTCAGGCAGAGCATTCCATTTCATAACAACTCGATGTGTAAAAATCACCTCTCCTCTGGTTCTTCTGTCAATTACCTGAATCTGTGTCCTCTGGTTACTGACACTCCTGCCAGTGGAAACTGCTTCTTCTTATTTACTCTCACAAACCCTAGTGTCCTGCACCATGGGCCTCAATCCTTCACCTAGTTTCTGCGATTGCTCTTGAAGTGGGGGGAGCAATTTCTACCTCTCCCGCCTTCGCCCAACCAAGGTTGTGAACAATTGCCCATACACACGGATACATACTGTGGAGCAGCTGTGAGGGAAGCTGTGAATGAACTGGCTGTGTTGCTGTAAACCGAGAGTTCGTTTGAGATAACAGCCTGCAGCCATTGGAGAAACCGGGTAGCACGTAGTCCTTTCATCACCGAGAACTGAGTTCAAATCCAGCCCAAGCCGATAGAATGAAAGACCCTGTTTGCCTCCACGCTGTCAGGCTCCTCTATGAATTGGGCAAGTATCGATCAGGTTCCTAGTAGCTTGGGCACAGAACTTTGCCCAACTCGTGACTGCTTCATGTCCCCGGTTAAATCAGTGAATATCAAATCCTTTTTTTGCTTCTACAGTCTGGGAAGGCCTTGGATAAAATACGGAGTCGGAAAGGGGAGATGGGGTGGTGTTATCGTATAACCCGCTACCATTTTAAGATTGGTACCTGCTCAGAGTGATGCAGGGCTGGCATCAGACCCAAGTTATATTGTTGGCTCTGCATTGCCCGATGACCAGGGAAAATGGAGCTTTGCTCACCCGTGCCATCAAGTGCACACAGAGCTCCTGTCACTAGCATTGGAGTACTGTACCGGTTAAATTTTAATGATAACAAAGAGCTCGACTGTTGTTAACACTGAAGGTTCAAAGTGACAATACAATGGAATGCCTAGGAACTTGATACCATGCGAGTGAAGCCCAGGAAGTGTGAGACCACCTTTTGGATCTCTTACACTTCAGGCAACTTGCATCAAATTACAGAGAAAGTACAGCACAGAAACATGCCATTCAGCCCAACTGGCCCATGCTGGTGTTTATGCTCCACACGAGCCTTCTCCCTCCCTACTTCATCTAACTCTATCAGCATAACCTTCTATTCCTTTCTCCCTCATTTATCTAGCTTCTCCTTAAATGCATCTATGCTATTCGCTTCAACTACTCCTTGTGGTAGCGAATTCTAGGGAGGTTTCTCGTGAATTCCTAATTGGATTTATTAGTGACTATCTTATATTTATGGCCACTAGTTTTAGACTCTCCACAAGTGGAAACATCTTAACGTCTAATCTTAAAGACCTTTTATCAGGTTACCCTTCAGTCTTCTCTTTTCTCGAGAAAAGAGCTCCAGACTGTTCAGTTGACCTTTCCTAACAGTTATAACCTCTCAGTTCTGGTATCAGCTATGTAAAGGTTTTTTGCACCTTTTCCAGTGCCTCTATATCCTTTTCACACCTGAATTACAAGAGAGTTTGTGTGGAAGAGGATCAAAAACTGTGCAGTATGGCTGGCTTGGTGGAGAGGCTCTGCGTGATCTCCAGCAACTTCTTAACATCCTTGGGTGATTTCCTTCAGTTACGTGGAGAGACTGGAGAGGTTGGGATTGTTCTCCTTGGAGCAGAGAAGGTTAAGGGGAGATTTAATAGAGGTGTTCAAAATCATGAGGGTTTTTGATAGTGTACATATGAGAAACTTTCTCCACTGGCAGGAGGGTCGGTAACCAGAGGGGACAGATTTAAGATAATTGTCAAAAAAAACAGAGGCGAGATGAAGACAATTTTTTGACCCAGCGAGTTGTTATGGTCTGGAATGCACTGCCTGAAAGAGTGGTGAAAACAGATTCAGTAGTAACTTTCAAAAGGGAATTGGATAAATACTTGAAAAGGAAAATTTACAGGGCTATGGGGAAAGAGCAGGGGAGTGGGACCGATTGGATAGCTCTATCAAAGAACCGACACAGGCACGATGGGCCAAATGGCCTTTCTCTGTGCTGTATGATTCTATCTCGTTTTCCCCTCCACCTCCCCACCCCGTACCTTTGGCCCTTCGTCCAGAGTTAAAGTCCTTCGAAGCGCCTTCAATCCCTCGGAGAAAATTGTTACAGCCAAGTCGAGTCTCCCCACCCCCACCCCAGCGTCTGCTGTCTGAGTGAACTGGGGACCGTTTCACTTTACATGGAGGCTGGCATAAAAACAAAAATGGTAACTTGTGTCCAGGGCACAAAACACAAGTCGATTTTCATTCCGTCACAGGTTCCAGCCCTGCTGCTAGGGCTGCCAACCCTCCAGGATTGTCCTGACGTCTTCAGAAATTAAAGACTAATCTCCCGGACACCGCTGCGAGCATCAACCAGGAGAAAAATCATAGGGGCTTTAAAAGAAATTGTACCCAAAGCAAAATGCTGCGGATGCTGGAAATACTCAGCAGGTCAGGCAGCATCTGTGGAGAAAGAAGCAGAGTTAACGTTCCAGGTCGATGACCTTTCATCAGAACTGGAAGAAGTTGAAGATTTAACAGTTTTTAAGCAAGTACAGAGCCAGGGAAAGGGGTGGGGGTGGGGGGGAGGAAAGAACATAAGGGAAAGTCTCTGATCGGTGGAGGGCAGGAGTGATTAAATGACAAAAGAGATGACGGTGCAAGGCAAGGAGGGTGGTAATGGGACAAATAAAGAAACAAAAGATGGGTCTAGAGGATCTGTAAATGGCAACAGCAGAACCATAACCAGCATGCTGTCTGAGAAAATGGGAGCAGTGGTTATGATCTAAAGTTATTGAAATCAGTGTTGAGTCCGGAAGGATGTCAAGTGCCTAAACGAATTATGAGGTGCTGTTCCTCAAGCTTTCATTCAGCTTCATTGGAACAGTGTAGAAGGCCGAGGTCGGAGTGGGAGTGGGACGGAGAATTAAACTGGCAAGCGACCGGAAGATCAGGGTCACGCTTGCGGATTGAGTGAAAGTGTTTTAATTTTCTTTGAACACTTTGGCTTATTAGTTATGAAAATATTGGACACTGGGGAGAAAAAGACTATTTGACCGAGTGGGGCAGTCGGAGGCGGGAGGTCATGTGATGAAACCTCCAGGAATACGTCCAACCAGAAATGGCAACACTCCTACCTGCTACATGGGGATTGATGCATGGGACAAGAAGCCTGCAGAAGGAAGCAGCAGATATTTTGCTGAATTGGCTGCTTCCCCTTCATTTTCCATTTAATTTCCATGACGATTACTCATCACAGAGCAAGTGACTGGCTCCCACTCTCTCACTGCCTTCCAGCAATGAATGTTTGATTCATTCTGGTCAGAATTAATTTAAATCGGAGGCAAAATCCCATTTCAGCTCGCTCTTTCTTTCTGTCTTACACGTTTAATAGCAATACCGAGGATGTACAGAAGGGCAAATTTGGCGAGGCTTTGCACCTGATTTGCAGTGCTCCTGTTTATTAAAATGAATTTAATTTCATTTCATTTTGATCACGGGAGAATCGAAAGTGTTGAAAACCATCCCCAGCACCTGATTTCCTGATTCCCGCTCCTGTCAAGCAATGATCTGTACTGTTGAGCCTGCTGTTGTAAAATTGAACTTCTATTTCCATTGATTTTTGAAAAAGAAATTGATATCAAGAAGGCAGACTTGCATTTATATAGCGCCTTTTACAACCACTGGATGTCCCAAAGCGCTTTACAGTCAATTAAGTAATTTTGAAGTGTAGTCACTGTTATAATGTAGGAAATGCGCTAGCCAATTTGAGCACAGCAAGGTCCCATAATGACCAGGTAATCTGTTTTAGTGATATTGGTTGATGGATAAATATTGACCAGGACACCGGGGAGAACTCCCCTGCTCTTTTTCGACGAGAAATGAAAATTATGTGACAAGGCACGAAAAACAAGGGGGGAAAAATCACCCAGGCTTCCCATGTTTTCCAGTAAGTCTTGCTGCAGAGGGGATGTGGGATAAGAAGTGAACAATGTTGGGCTGTGTTGCACTCTCTTCTTCCCTATGCTTCCCCCCTCCCCACTACCCCCAGCCATCATTGAATAGCTTCTGACACGCGGTTCCAGGTTTGAAATGACAAATGGTCACTTGGACAAATGCTGTTGCCCGTGGAATTGTACCTGAGTAAGAGTCAACACTGTCAGGAGTGAGGTGGTATAAAAACCATTCTTCCTGTTCTCACTAAGACAGGTATAGTAATCGGTTTTCTTTTGTTTTCTGTGCTACTGTTGAATCCCGATAACCTCGTAATTTAGTTTGACAAGACATTTTCGAGATTTTATAAACTGCAGATAAAAATGATCAATTGGCAAATCTTTATAGTGCAGCCCATTTAATCATCTGTGCAATGCTTTCAGTCTGAGCGCAAACACCATAAAACACAACAGAAGCATATTTTGCAGAGCACTGATTAGACTTTGAAAATGTGCTGCTCAGTGAATGGCGTGAGATGGATTGCAGTCGATGTGCTGAGCGTTCAAAAGCCACATAATTGGGAAATATTTTCAGCTTTGGATTAGGGATCGAATATGATGGGAATCAAAGTGAAGGGGTCTGGTCTGCTGATTCCACACAGTGGAAGTCAAGGGTAAGTGACTCAGTCTGTTGGGGTTCTCTTATAACGGAAGCAAATAGGATGTGCTTTGGTCCATTGGGATTCCATGCAGTACGAGTGAATGGGAACTGATTTACAATTCTCGGTGATGGGAGCGAATGATAATGCTCTTGGTGCATTGGAATTCCTTGTAATGGGACTGAATGGGCAAGAGTTTGGTTCATTGCAATTCTATATGATGGGAACGAATGGGAAAAGGGTTTGGTCTATTGGAATTTTGTCCTTGAATCAGATACATAATTATAAGGAGTTGACTACAACAGTTTCCCCTTGTCTCTTAGAAGATTAATTTAGGATTGAGTGGATTTTAACCCATTTGAAGTGATTTTTTGTGCTTTCCGGATCACTCCTGTCATATAGAATTGCATATCAGTTCCCATTCACTCTCACCGTATGGAATCTCAACCTATATAAATCCAAGCACTGCTTTTCAAGATAGGAGCGGCAACTGTGTGGATGAGAGAGAAATGGCAAGAGGTAAAACATGAGAGTGTATAACAATGGATATATGAGGGTGCAACTGACTCATTCTTTTCAATTTGTTTTGTCATCCCTTTTCTCAAACTGCAAAAGCCATGCTGACAACTCTTGAGATGTGACAACCATCACACTGCCAGCATCAAACACGTTGCTTTTAGATGTAGTCTGGAGGTTATATCCATGAACTTGTGTTATGATGAAAGCCAAAAGCCAATTACTTTGAACATCTTGTGATGTGAGGTTGCCCATTTGAAGAGTGTTGCAGTTGGAACCTGACATGTTGGGGCCTAACTGCTTTCATGTCAATTATAAAGAAATCTTGGACAAAGACTACTTTTGATTTTTTGTTTAGGTGCAGGTCCTTGGGTGTATTTCTGTGACACCGTGCTGTTGAGTTATGAGGTTTTATTAATTATGTGATGAGGTTGAAGAGGAAAATGGACATATTTGGGGCATGAAATTCTTAATTTAAAAAATGGAGTTTTTTCTTCATGAGCAACGAATTATTAAGGGATCACGTGGCTCCAAAGAGGGCGATTTGTAAGACGGCGATTCTGTTGATGGGTCATTCGTTACATCCATGCAATCTCTCTTTTTGATGCAAGAAGAATTTCACCTTGTTGTTTTGGTCTTTTGTGAATGTTCTGGAACTGCTCTAATAAGGATGCTTCTTATCACTGTGCCAGAAAAAAGATCTAGCCATGGTGAGCGGCTGTATGAAGTGCTTTGGGGCATTCATGCAATTCGGCCATCACACTCCCATTGTGGTGTCACACTGACCACCTCAGTCTCACCACTAGGGTTGTCAACTCTGGCTGGATGTATTCCTGGAGGTTTCATCACATGACCTCCCACCTCCAACTGCCCCACCCAGTCAAATAGCCCTTTTTTTCCCATCTTCAATACTTTTGGAACCAAAAAATAGAAGTGTTCAAAGAAAATGAAAAAAAACACACAATTCTTTTTTTAATGACCTTCCCAGGTTTCTTGTAGCAGTGTCCAGGAGATTGATCTTTAATTCCTGGAGCCTCCAGGACAATCCTGGAGGGTTGGCAATCCTTGCACGCTGATGGGAACTGGGCAGAGCTTGGCGATTCAGTCCCAGCAAGCGCTTTGCGTCCCCGATGGTCCAGAAAGGCGAGTGACGTCCACTCTGACTGCATCACCATCACATCTGGATGCTTCCAGAAATTGAAATTCCTGCTGGCAAGCAACAAAGTGCAGCCAACGCATGCCGTTCAAAGTTAGTGTCTTACCCGGAATGATGGGGCAAAACAGCTTGCGTCACCCACTTTTTTTAATTGACACACTGTTGTTACGATGTGTTTTTAAAAAAAAAAACCTTCAGTGTCACCCTACAGTGTCACTCAGAGATTGATACCAGATGGTGGAAAAAGCTGGTTGTGGTGTGATGAGGGGAGTGGGGGCCGACTGTAATAAACATTATTTCTGGGACTGTGGCTTTTGGAGAATCAAATCTCCGGGTCTCCTAGTTTCTCGTCATTTATAACCGTACGTTCAGGATGCTTTCCTCCACACCCGGCCTGTGATTCATCACTAAGCAGAGACGGGACAATTCCAGCACCAGCTCTTTGCTCTTCAGCTAGCCCTCTCTCTCAATAACTATAAATTAATATTACATTACAACAGTGACTACACAGCAAAAAAAAAAGTACTTCATTGGCTGTAAAGTGCTTTGGGATGTCCTGAGGTCATGAAAGGCACTATATAAATGCAAGTCTTTTTTTTCTTTTTACGGGAGTTTCTGTACTTACTTTTTTGACATTTAATGAAAGCCCTTTCCTGGAGATAATCTCTGTGACATCATCATCATTTCTCAGTTGTAGAGTGAAATATTCTTAACTCTTTAGTGGGATGTGTAACACTGGCTACTGGAGTGGAACTGCTCATCTATGGGTGAATGCTGGGTTGGGAGTATGCACTATCCAGGCATTTGACTTGCGTCCTGTCACTGGAGATTGAGCGATGGCAAGAGACTTTCGATAAGGTAGGGAATATCCCAGCGTCTGTAGTGACGGTGAACACCCTCCATTAAAATGAGGCCCGGTGGTTTCATAGAGGAATTTCACTACTTCTATGGATGCTGGGATAGCCCTGCTATCACAGAGAGAAATAGAAATAAAGGGAGACTTGGAAGAAAAATAAGTTACAATTTAAGCAAAGAAATTGGTCTTCATTTTCCAGAAAGAAAATGGTTAATTTTGCAAGGTTATGCCCTGTGCCCCTCGGACGCCTGCAACACGCCCGATGCCATGTTGCCTTCGGACGATGTTCAGGGGACTTGGGCGGCTGCTGGCATTAGGTCCCTCATTAACATATTGAAGGATGCTAACGCCTGAAATTGGTTGGCGCTGAGCGGAGCAGGCTTGCTTGGAGCTGGGGGAAGCAAGAGTGCTCCTCCCATCTCCACAGCATTCCTGAGGACAGCTGCTGGTCCGCGATCGTCTTCCCCCCTCCCGTCCCAGGACCTACCTGACTGCTGCAGCCAGCCCAATTTCATCCACGTGGAATCGACGAACTGGCTCTGGTTGCCTCATTGGTGTCCACAGCTCACCGGCAATATACTAACGAGGCCCAATTTTGAGTGAGCCTTCGGCAAGTGCTCCCAGCCTGTTTCAGGGCCAAAAATAGGCCGAACTGAATTTCCACCCCATATTGTATGTGCCTCCACATTGTTCAGTGTTGGCTTAATGGGTGTGAACCATTGGTCGAGGGAGGTCCTGGGTTGGATCCAGGCCTGTGCTGAGGTAGCTGGTCTTTACTGGGGTGACAGTAGGTCTACTACAAGAAAAAAGAAAGACTTGCATTTATATAGCACCGTCCATGATCTCAGGACGTCACAAAATGCTTCACTGCCAATGTTTGAAATGTAGTCACGGTAGTAATGTAGAAAACACAGCAGCCAATTTGCTCACAGCTAGGTCCCACAAACAGTAATGTGATAATGACCTGATAATCTGCTTTAGTGATGTTAGTTGAGGGATAAATATTGGCCAGGACACCGGGGAGAACTCCCTTGCTCTTCTTGGAAATAGTTCCGTGGAATCTTTTATGTCCACCTGAAGGGCAGACGGGACCTTGGTTTAATGTCTCATTCGAAAGGTGGCACCTCTGACAGTGCAACACTCCCTCAGTACTACACTGGGAGTGTCAGCCTAGATTATGTGCTCAAGTCTCTGGAGTGCGACTTGAATCACAACCTTCTGACTCAGGAGGCAAGAGCCACCATCAGCCTCAAGGACCAGGGATTGGAAAAACTAGCCAGCGTGTCCAAGACTGTTGGCTAACTACCGTGGGAACAATGGACATTTGCATGAGTATCTGATCCAGCTCAACTGAATTGCCCCACTGCCTTGTTGGTCGAACAGGCTGCCGATGTTCACTGGCACAAGCATGAAGAACGCCACGCTCGGAACGAGATGCTGGCACCAGCAAACACCAGTGCCTTGAGGAGAGAATGTATCGGAAGAAATTGTGTAGTGAGCACTGACCAGGAGCGAAGACAGTTACAATAATGTGAGCAAAAAGAGAATCCTATTGCAGATACTGTCTCCTGGGATGTCTATCCTTTCACTGTAACCATAGCGGCAAATGAAGAAGCAGAAACAATGGCTGTTCTGGAATGTGGCATGCGACACTGTGAAAGAGTTGCAATGTAACTCGGAGGATAAGTGGGGGGGGGGGGGGGGAGTGGGGAGTTGGTATTGTTTCAGGGCAGCTGAAATTTCATCCCAGCATTTGTGGAAGCGATGTTGGACACAGGAAGATGCATCGGCATCTCCAATAACCAGAGCCCTGAGCTGCTTCAAATCAGGGCTACAATCTGCCGTCTGCCTTAATAGTAAAAGCAGTATAATTTCTGTGCACAGTAACTGAAGCCCTGAGGGGGGTTGTTCAGCTACTTTCGCAGGACACTTGTGACCAATTTACCGTGAAATTGTCTGCACTTATCAGCGGATGTAGACTGCTCAGGAATTTGCATTGAAATCTTATTTTATGTTGTCCTGTAGTAACTTGCATTACAGAGGGGAATCGCACAGTTTTATGTGTGTGTTAATAATTGAAACAGGAAAACCTTCCAGTTGTACAGTTTGCGAGTGTTGTCGGTCTTGTGCTGCAATCAGTCACACCTCCCCACACGTGCTGTGGATACAGAGCTGTGGCAGGAGAACGCAGCACAGGGCAATGTGCTCCAGGAAAACCAGCGGTATAACACAATATGACAAAACTGCCATCCGCTCGATGCCCAGCTCAGGCCTGCAGCGTCACATCTAAAGACTTTAGTAAGTGTGAAAGAAGAGCGGGGGAATTGTGGATGCTGGGACATTGCTCAGCTCCTGGCTTTGACACTCATTTCTTTACTGGACGTCCCGCAATGTTGGGCTGCCATTCCCCCCCCCCCCCCCCCATTTGATACAAGTGAAACCCAGTGAGATGCCAGCTGCGGCCCATTGCTGCGGACTCTGACAGACTGATGGATGGGAAGGCGGGGGCGACACTCTGTATTTACCCCTACTTATCCCTGCCCGTCCTGCCGTTCCCGCACTCGCTCATTAATTAAGTTTGCATCGGAGCTGCGGAGCTTTACAGCAGCTGCTGTTTGCTATCCAGCTTCCTCGGGGCTGCGTTTATTTTAAAAAAGAAAGAAGCAAGAACAGAATGAAGATAGCTCGGAAAGTGTCGAGTAGTCAGAGTAATTAGAGGCATCAGCCTTAATTGTGGCACTAAATTGAGTTTTAATTGGACTGCCCCCTTGGAATGCTGGTCCAATGTGTGCCCATCCTAATTGGCTGTACCCTGTTGGCTATTCCAGCCCCCCCCCCACCGTGAAAGATTTTTCTTTAATGATGCAGTTAAATCCCCAAGTCACAATTGCTGGTCTGTTGCAGAGGGGGCAAATGTCCTGCCTGTACAAGGTCACTCCTGTACATATAGGGTACGGTAGCATAGTGGTTATGTGACTGGACTAGTAATCCAGAGGCCTGGACTAATAATCCGGAGTCGTGAGTTCAAATCCCACCACCACAGCTGGGGAATTTAAATTCAATTAAATAAAACCTGCAATTAAAAAAAAAACACTCTCTGGTAACTATAATCTAGTAACTGGCATCTGGTTTACTAATGTCCTTGAGGGAAGGAAACCTGCCGTCCTTACCTGGTCTAGCCTATATGTGACCCCAGACAGACCCAGAGCAATGTGGTTGATTCTTAATCGCCCTCTGAAATGGCCTAACAAGCCCCTCAGTTGTACAATCTCGCGACAAAAAGTCATAATAAGAATAAAAACGGACGGGCCACCCAGCATCGGACCACTAGGCACCGGACACAACAAAGGCAAACCAAGCCCAGTCGACCCTGCAAAGTCCTCCTCACTAACAGCTGGGGACTTGTGCCAAAATGGGGAGAGCAGTCCCACAGACTAGTCAAGTAACAGCCTGACATAGCCATACTCACAGAATCATACCTGGTGATGTAAGAGTCTGGGATATCAGCTAAAATGACCAGAGGTGCCGGTACAGTGATATACAGTCAGGAGGGAGTGGCCTTGGGAGTCCTCAACATTGACTTCGGCCCCAAACATGGGGCAAGGAAAACCTCCTGCTGATTACCACCTCCCGTCCTCCCTCAGCTGATGAATCAGTCCTCCTCCATGTTGAGCACCACTTGGAGGAAGCACTGAGGGTAGCAAGGGCACAGAATGTACTCTAGGTGGGTGACTTCACTGTCCATCGCCAAGAGTGGCTCGGTAGTACCACTACTGACCGAGCTAGCCGAGTCCTGAAGGACATAGCTGCCAGACTGTGCTGCGGCAGGTGGTGAGTGAACCAACACAAGGGGAGAAACCTACTTGACATCGTCCTCACCAATCCACCTGTCGCAGATGCATTTGTCCATGACAGTATTGGTAGGAGTGACCTCTGCACAGTCCTCGTGGAGACAAAGTCCCATCTTCACACTGAGGACACCGTCCATCGCGTTGTGTGTCACTACCACCGTGCTAAATGGGATTGATTCAGTCCAGATCTGGCAGCTCAAAACTGGGCATCCATGAGGCGCTTTGGGCCATCAGCAGCAGCAGAATTGTATTCCAGCACAATCTGTAATCTCATGGCCCGGCATATTCCTCACTCTACCGTTACCAACAAGCCAGGGCATCAATCCTGGTTCAATGAGGAGTGTAGAAGAGCATGCCAGGAGCAGCACCAGGCATACCTAAAAATGAGGTGTCAACCTGGTGAAGCTACAACAAAGGACTACATGCATGCTAAACAGTGGAAGCAACATGCTATAGAGAGAGATAAGCGATTCCACAACCAACATACCAGATCAAAGCTCTGCAGTCCTGCCACGTCCAGCCGTGGTGTAGACAATTAAACAACTAACTGGAGGAGAAGGCTCTGTGAACATTCCCATCCTCAATGATGGCAGAGTCCAGCACGTGAGTGTAAAAGACAAGGCTGAAAGGTTTGCAACCATCTTCAGTCAGAAGTGCCAAGTAGATGATCCATCTTTGCCTCCTTCCGATATCCCCACCATCACAGAAGCCAGTCTTCAGCCAATTCGACTCACTCCATGTGATATCAAGAAACGGCTGTCGTGCTGAAGACTTGTGCTCCAGAACTAGCTGCGCCTCTAGCCAAGCTGTTCCGGTACAGCTACAACACTGGCATCTACCCGACAATGTGGAAAATTGCCCAGGTGTGTCCTGTCCACAAAAAGCAGAACAAATCCAATCCGGCCAATTACCGCCCCATTAGTCTACTCTCAATCATCAGCAAAGTGATGGAAGGTGTCATCGACAGTGCTATCAAGCGGCACTTACTCACCAATAACCTGCTCACCGATGCTCAGTTTGAGTTCTGCCAGGACCACTCGGCTCCAGAGCTCATTACAGCCTTGGTCCAAACATGGACAAAAGAGCTGAATTCCTGAGGTGAGAGTGACTGCCTTGACATCAAGGCAGCATTTGACCGAGTGTGGCACCAAGGAGCCCTAGTAAAATTGAAGTCAATGGGAATCAGGGGAAAAACTCTCCAGTGGCTAGAGTCGTACCTAGCACAAAGGAAGATGGTAGTGGTTGTTGGAGGCCAATCGTCTCAGCCCCAGGACATTGCTGCAGGAGTTCCTCAGGGCAGTGTCTGAGGCCCAACCATCTTCAGCTGCTTCATCAATGACCTTCCCTCCATCATAAGGTCAGAAATGGGGATGTTCGCTGATGATTGCACAGTGTTCAGTTTCATTCGCAACCCCTCAGATAATTAAGCAGTATGTGCCCGCATGCAACAAGACCTGGTCAACATCCAGCCTTGGGCTGATAAGTGGCAAGTAACATTCGCTCCAGACAAGTGCCAGGCAATGACCATCTCCAACAAGAGAGAGTTTAACCACCTCCCCTTGATATTCAATGGCATTACCATTGCCGAATCCCCCTCCATCAACATCCTGGGGGTCACCATTGATCAGAAACTTAACTGGACCAGCCACATAAATACTGTGGCTACGAGAGCAGGTCAGAGGCTGGATATTCTGCGGCGAGTGATTCACCTCCTGATCCCCAAAGCCTTTCCACCATCTACAAGGCACAAGTCAGGAGTGTGATGGAATACTCTCCACTTGCCTGGATGAGTGCAGCTCCAACAACACTCAAGAAGCTCAACACCATCGAGGACAAAGCAAACCCGCTTGATTGGCACCCCATCCACCACCCTAAACATTCACTCCCTTCACCACTGGCACACCATGGCTGCAGTGTGTACCATCCACAGGATGCACTGCCGCAACTCGCCAAGGCTTCTTCGACAGCACCTCCCAAACCCCTGACATCTACCACGTAGAAGGTCAAGGGCAGCAGGCACATGGGAATAACACCACCTGCACGTTCCCCTCCAAGTAACACACCATCCCGACTTGGAAATATATCGCCGTTCCTTCATCGTCACTGGGTCAAAATCCTGGAACTTCCTACCTAACAGCACAGTGGGAGAACCTTCACCACACGAACTGCAGCGGTTCAAGAAGGCAGCTCACCACCACCTTCTGAAGGGCAATTAGGGATGGCCTTGCCAGAGATGCCTTCATCCTATGAACGAATAACAAAAAAAAATACTCTGTTTGGGTCAGGTGCGGCACTCCCACTCTGGCTCAGGAGGATTAAGCCCCACTGCAGGACATGAGCAGATCTTTTGCTGTGTCTCTGACTCATTCTGTAACACTGTGCAACTGTCATGTTCTCCTGTTGAATTTTTTTTTTGCTGCTTCAGCGTCGAAATTTTTTTTCCATTCTAATTAATGCCAAAGGCTTCAATAAGTCAGCTGTGTTGATAAGGTGTCAGCTGTGGCTCAGTGGGTAGCACTCTCACCTCTGAGTCACAAGGTTATGGGTTCAGATCCCACTTGCAGAAACCTAGAGTGCCAAATCTAGGCAGACACTCCAGTGCAGTACTGAGGGAGTACTGCACTGTCGGAGGCGTTGTCTTTCAAACGAACCTTAAACCGTGACCCCGTCTGTCCTCTCAGGTGGACGTAAAAGATCCCATGGCACTATTTCAAAGAAGAGCAGGGGAGTTCTCCCTGTTGTCGTGGCAAATATTTATCCCTCAACCAACATCACTAAAGAACAGATTATATGGTCATTGCTGTGTGCAAATTGGCTGCCGTGTTTCCTACATTACAACAGTGACAACACTTCAAAAAGTACTGCAGTAGCTGTAAAGTGCTTTGTGATATCTTGAGGTCATGAAAGGCGCTACAGAAATGCAAGTTCTTTCCTTTTTCGTTCTATAAATGACTGACTGTCTCACTGTCCATTCCACTTCTGCAAACTGTGATAATGATTTTACCCAGAGGCTGGGTCGAGCAGGATGCCAACCCAAAAACGTTCTCTTTCGCACTCACCCACTAGCAGAGGAAATGTGTTCCTCGTCACTGCAGCCTCATCAAATATGTAGGGGACAGTATGTTCTGCCGTTTTGTTTTAAATGGACAGAAGGAGGATTCACAAAATAATCATTCAATAATTTTCTTGTAAAAGAAGCTTTAAAATTTTTCTCTTGTATGAAGGTCCCTCCACCTTGACTCTCCTTGCCTCCAGGTGCTGCCTCACTCATGCCATTAACAGTAGGGTTGCCAACTCTGGCTGGATGTATTCCTGGAGGCTTGATCACATGACCTCTTCCCGCCAACTGCCCCGCCCCCCCCCGCTTCCCTCATTGGTTGCCCAACACGCCCATACTCATGTTGCATCGCCTTCCTACGGCCAATTGGAAACGGTGAGGAACCTAATGTGTCCTTGAGCCGCTTCGCTGATTCCAGTGTGAACTGGGAGCTGATCTAGAGCCACCTTCGAGGAAATAGTCCCCCCTTGACTGCCTCTTCCCTTCAAGAAAATACTCCCAGTAAATCGATCTTGCAGAAGGATGCTGAACTTGGCAACCCCTCCACCCCCCCCCCCCCCACCCTTTACAGTGCCCCATAACGATCCTCTGAATGAAAGTGAAGCAACTTGCCTAGTCGAGGACAGAAATAACATTCCTTACACGATTCATTTTGAACGTATTGACATTTCAGCAGTGGAGATCGATAGCTGCATGGCTACTTTTCTTTCCTTCCAGGAGAAAAAGCCTTTGCTGTTCTGTAAACTTCCAGGAGTGACCTTTGCCCCCTAATGCAGAGGGACAAAGGTCATTTCTGTAAGTATACAGTGTGCGCTCACGGAAATGACCTTTGCCCTCCTTTAGACTTACAGTGCACTCTATTTTTCCCATTGTTCGCGGCTGGAACCCGGGTCAAAGAGCAGAGGTCGGTGGCACAAAACGTACAATGCAGTCCCCCAGAATATCGATCTGTTTTGGTTTTGGTTTAAGTGGACTCAGGTCTGTACTTTGCTGCCTGTCTGCCGGATCCTTGGTCTTGGGATATTACCTAATTCCGGCATCAAAATCCTGGAATTCCACCTTTAGATTAAGTGCCGATGGTATTCCTGAAATGTGAAATATGACCAACAAATTGCTGGCATTTAGAAACAGGATCTGTGCCATCGCCTAACAGTCCTCCACTCGATGTTATTTTTTCAGTCATTCTCGGGATGTGGGTGTTGCCGGCATTTATTGCCCATCCTTAGTTGCCCTGAATGCAACTCAGTGGCTTGCTAGGCCACTTCAGAGGGCAGTTTAAGAGTCAACCACTTTGTTGTGGGATTGAAGTCACATATAGGCCAGACTGGGTAAAGGTGGTATGTTCCCATCCCCAAGGGACAGAGTGAACTAGTTGTGTTTTTGCGACCGATTCATGGTCACATTTACTGATAGGTTTTTATTTCCATATTTTTTAAAAACTGAATACCAATTCTGAAACTGCCACAGTGGGATTTGATCCCTACTGACTGTTTAATGTAAGGAATCTTACAACACCAGGTTATAGTCCAACAATTTTATTTTAAAATCACAAGCTTTCGGAGATTATCCCCTTCGTCGGGATAATCTCCGAAAGCTTGTGATTTTAAAATAAAATTGTTGGACTATAACCTGGTGTTGTAAGATTCCTTACATTTGTCCACCCCAGTCCATCACCGGCACCCCCAAATCAGTGACTTTAATACCTGCCCCGCTGGCTCAATGGGTAAATGCACTGCCTGGTGCGGTATTGAGCTACACCAATCAACAAGATCCTAGGCTTGATTTTTAGGAACAAATATCAGCCAGGATTTCCCTGCTCCAGATTGCTATCCTGTGACCCCCTGCTGGGACGTGTGGGTGTGTGGATCCCCAGAGGGAGGAACGAAATTCCTTGGACACTGATAATTTTAGAGGAAAAGGCAGCGTGCATACATGATGGGAATTCCTACTTTGCACCCAGGCCGACCATTACATTAAAATTATCAGCGGGAATACTTCACCCACTGGGCAAGGATGGGAGTAAGATGTCAACACACACTGAGGTCTCATGTGAATGAGGGAGAATAGGGTGAAGAAAGAAAGATGCATTTATTTAGAGCCTTTCATGACCTCAGGATGTCCCAAAGCACTTTACATTCAATGAAGTACTTTTGAAGTGTGGTCACTGCTGCAATGTAGGAAGTGTGGCAGCCAATTTGTGCACAGCAATGTCCCACAAACAGTAATGAGATAATGACCAGTTCATCTGTGTTTAGGTGTTGGTTGAGGGCTAAATATTGGCCAGGACACCAGGGAGAACTCACCTGCGCTTCGAAATAGTGGTGCGGGATCTATTACGTCCACCTGAGAGGGCAGACGGAGCCTTGGTTTAATGTCTCATCCAAGAGTCGGCACCTCTGACAATGCAGCACTCCCTCAGCACTGCACTGGGGAGTGTAAGCCTAGATTCTATGCTCAAGTCTCTATAATGTGGAGATGCCGGTGATGGACTGGGGTTGACAAATGTAAAGAATCTTACAACACCAGGTTATCGCCCAACAATTTTATTTGAAAATCACAAGCTTTCGGAGGCTTCCTCCTTCCTCAGGTGAATGACGAAGCCTTCACATTCGTCACATTCACCTGACGAAGGAGGAAGCCTCTGAAAGCTTGTGATTTTCAAATAAAATTGTTGGACTATAACTTGGTGTTGTAAGATTCTTTGCACAAGTCTCTATAGTGGGACTTTAACCCACAACCCGCTGACTCATAGGTGATAGAGTGCTACCCACTGAGCCACAGCTGACAGGGTGAGAGATAACTCTGGCTGCCAGCAAGGGTTTACGTGTCCAGGGATGGAAAAAACTGCAAGAATTAAAAAAACAGGTTTCAGTGATTTTAATTGTGGTGGATAATGAGCAAAATTAATGAGGAAAGATTTGGTGCATTGAACTTTTAAATGCAGGCTTCCTGTTGAGTGTGATGGATTGTGCTGATATATCATGTCTGATGATGGCCCTGCTGGAACAGGCTTTTGCTTCAGGTGCTGAACAGTCACCTTCCCTCAGTTGTCACAAGAGCTCAGTGCAGGTGCAATCAATCTGGTGTTGCTGCATTTCAGGCAAAGTGCACATCTGTAATAAGTAGGCCTTGCACTCCTTGGTAGAGTGCAGGGAATGTGCAGTAATCAATCACCAGCTGTCAGTGATACCTGCTCATGGAACTGGGAAGGGGGAGGAGGAGGAGCTGGGGGGGTGGGGTGGGCGCGGGGGAAGAGGAGAAGGGATGCGTGCAGAGAGCATCCATGGACCTTGGGTCAGCTTCATCTGCCAGCGAGACATTTCTTTTTGAGCTTCACTGTTCGGATGGCACTTGGCCAGCGATGCCCATACCCTAAGAATGAATAAAATAACAAGTCACAGGATTCCCACTCCTGATCACTATCCAAATTCTTTCAACATGCCCCCCCCCCCCCCACTCCCCGGACCTAGTCAATGAAACTAATTATGGTTTTAGAAAAAACAAAAGTGCCTGTGCTTTTGACTATCAGTGGGGATAGAGTGTGCAGAACTGGTGTCACACAGACAGCAAAACAAAGACACGCATGTGCACACACTGTACAAACGTGCGCACATACATGCGCACATACACATGCATGAACATGCACACAGACACGTGCACACAGACACTGTACAGACATGTGCACACACAGTCACGCAGACAACACAGTCAGGCACGCAGATGTTTTGGGGTTGAAGGATATTGAGGGAAACAGCAATACTGACTGGAGGAAGCACCTGGTGCTGACACTTCATGAACACTGACCGCAGAGCAACAATCTGTTTCAGTGAGACCGGGACGAGGCACTCTCCTCTTGGCTGCTTCTACTGTTTTTTTTAATGAGAGTTTGAGACCGATGACCTAAATGCTGTTTATTTTTATGTTAAACTCTTTTTCGGTGTTGGGTGCTGTGAGTTTTGCTGGACCTGCACCCATGCCTGCTCAATTGTAAATATATCTTTTTGACCCAGCTCCTGTTTGTTGCTGATGATTTCCAATCTTGAACTTAAAATGAAAAGTTAAGATTTCAAATATACAACATTTTGGGTGTGCAGGTCTGAGAGTTTAATTTGAAGTGGATGCAGTTTTACTGTGTAAAGAATCAGGAAAACCTTACAGAGAACAACATTGTTATTTGTTATTTATGTTACAGTGTGGCAAAGCTCTGGAACACTTCAGCACTCCCAGGTCTGGTGTGGCACATGTTCCCTGGCCTGATGTAGCACACACTCCCAGGTCTGGTGTGGCACATGCTCCCAGGCCTGATGTAGCACACACTCCCAGGTCTGGTGTGGCATGGGTTATACATGGGGCAAAGCTCCCTCTACTCAACAATTTGCCTGAAGCCCCAACCTCGGGTGAGCAACCTTCATGAATCAGTAGGACACTTTCACTTCCCGCACCAACTTCCCTTGTAACCTATCAAAGTAGAATTCTTGAGTTCGTACTGACATGCGTTGAGTTATGGCTGGGCATACAGGACCCTGAGACTCTCATCCCATCGCTGCCCAATCCCTGCGGCTTATACATTAGGTTTCAGAAGGTGGGACCATTATACATTTCCCCAGAGAAGCTGGTTCCTGTGTTTCCCAGCGCAGCTCAATCAACAGGAGTTTAAACTGGATGAAAAAGCCCCAGTCATATTTCTGATAGGTAACAGGTGGGACGATTCACCTAATGGAGAGACACAACAACCTGGAGAAACCAATTAGCGAAACCCAAATGAGGACTTTTCATTAAATCTTTTAATATATTTGAAGACTGGCCTTAAATGTGTATGAAAGGGAGCTGGCCGCTAAAGCAAGCGGGGGATCGGGGTGCTGATTTAAATATAGTCAAAGGCCGGGCTTGTTCATGTTCCTCAGCCTCCTGTAATGCTGATTCGAAGTTCGAAGCAGGATCTGGTGCTCTTCGGCAGGCTCCAGCCCACACCATCGAGTGCTTGCCAGCCAACCAGATGTTCAGGAGCCTTTGGGGTTTACATGAATCGACGTCACGGCCCAGATGAATGCATCCAGGCAGGGTCCCAAGAGGTTATAGCTACAGATGTTTTGGGGTGCTACAGATGCTTTGGGGCGCTACAGATGCTTTGGGGCGTTCTCTTCCCCCCCCCCCCCCCCCCCCCGGAGCTCTGGTCCTCGTTACTGCTGATTGGTTTCTATGAACAGCGAGCAGCCTTTCACGTGAAATCAAACCATTTTCAGGTGGGAGTTGTTGTTAAATGGTGTTGATATTCGGGAATTATGATGTTTTCTGTTGCCACGGTTACTGATTGGCAGAGCATGCTTACAAATTGTTGTGTGAATAATGACACACAAGGCGGGGGGGGGGGGTTCACATTTGCATTCATTGCAACTCAAGACTTATCAGTCGGAATTTTAAAAATACATAAATACATGACAACAGAGGTTAAGACACTCGTGTTGTTTTCGTACTATTACCATATCTTTCTTTATTGCTGTGGTAAGCAAGTATTAAACAATTTGTTCAGGCCAGGCTGCTCCTTCTGCGATGTTCTTAACCTCAGTGCATAAATCCAGGCTGTGCTGGGGACTATTGTCTGTCTTCTTCTTTTATTTTGGACTTGCTTTCTAAGTGTGGCCTGTATGATCCAAGCAGATACACAGCAATGAGGAGCAAGGGCTCCAATACGCAGAATGTAGCCAGGCTGCTACATGTTGGCTCCTATGTTTTAACTGCAGGATTGGACTCGTATAGAATTTTACAGCACAGAAACAGGCCATTCAGCCCAACAGGTCTGTTCAGGTGTTTCTGCTCCACACGAGCCTCCTCCCACCCCCTCATTCATTCACGAGGTATGGTGCTGACTCTTTATTTTCAGTTGTTCCCCACCCAAGTCTCAAAGGTTCCATGGCCACCCTCCAATACCCCACCCAACTGATTATTCCTTACGCGGGAGTCCAGATGGTGAGTGTTGGCTATTAAACCATGGAGGGCATCACAACAGATCTCCATTCTCTCCATGCACAAGCCCTTTCCTGTAGCGGGTCATTGATTAGGGATGAGAACACTGGCTGATTATTTTTCACGTCTGTAGCCTATATGGGTATGGTAGCCTAGTGGCTATGGTGATGGACTAACAACCCAAGGTTGTGAATTCAAATCCAAGGGTGGTGTTGCAAAAAACTGAACTGAATAAATCTGGTCCTTTGCAGGATAGCACCAGAGAAACAACTATTGTAGATTGTTGTGACAACCCAACAGGTTCACTACTGTCCTTCAAGGAAGGAGCCTGTTAACCCTACATGAGACTCCAGTCCTATATTATGTGGTTGACACTTAATGTCCTCTGAAGTAGCCAAGCAAGCCACCCACTTGTAAAACAGTCGCTACAAAGTACTGATGAACCAGTACTCCCCCATGTTAAACATCACCTGCAGGAAGCTCTGAGGGAAGCAAGGGCACAGAATATACTATGAGTGGGGGGACTTCATTGTCCATCACCAAGAGTGGTACGGTCATGCCACAATTGGCTGAGTTGCCCCCAGTCCTGAAGGACGTAGTTACCAGACTGGGTCTGCATCAGGCGATGAGAGAACCAACATGAGGAAGTAACGTACTTGACCTTATCCTCACCAACCTCCCTGTCGCAGGCATGTCTGTCCATGATGGCATTGTCAGAAGTGACCACCGCATAGCTCTTGTGAGGACAGAGTCATGTCTCCACCTTGAGGACACCCTCCGTCTTGTAATGTGGTGCTGCCACCGTGCTAAAGGAGACAAACTAAGGACAGATCTAACATCCCAGAACTGGGCAGTGGGCCAGCAGCAGCAGTGTTGTGTACTACCCCAATCTGTAACCTCATGACCCAGCATATCCCTCACTCCTCCATTACCATCAAACCAGGAGATCAGCCCTGGTTCAATGTAGTGTGTACAAGGGCGTACCAGGAAAAAAACAGAGCACATCTTAGAATGAGGTACAAACCTAGTGAAGCCAATAGACAAGGGTTATCTTCATGCTTAACACATAATGAGTTAATTTTTTGAAGTACAGTGACTTGTTATGCAGGCAGCAATTCTACTTCAGCAGTTTCCCATAGACAGCTGTGAGATTGATGACAACTTAATCTATTTTTGGTGGTATTGGTTGAAAGAAAGAAAAAAGACTTGAATTTATAAAGCACCTTATCATGTCTCTCGGAAACATTTCAAAGTGCTTCACATTTAATGAATTACTTTGAAGCAAAATAACTGGTATGTGGGCAAACTCAGCAGCCATTTTGCACACTGTACGATTGCATAAATAGCCATGAGATGAATGGCTAGTTCATCTGTTTGGTTTTGAATGAGAGGGTAATTTTGGCCAAGACAAGGAGACAGTGTTGGCTAAGACACTGGGAGAACACCCTACGTTTTTTCAAATGGTGCCGTGGGATCTTCAATGCCAACCTGAACAGGCAGGTGGGGGGTTTGGTTTAGTGTTTCAGTGGAAGGGTGGCACCTCAGACAATACAGTTCTCCCTCAGTAGAATCATAAAATCATAGAAATTTACAGCACAAAAGGAGGCCATTCGGCCCATCATGTCTGCGCCGGCCGAAAAAGAGCTATCCAGCCTAATCCCACTTTCCAGCTCTTGGTCTGTAGCCTTGTAGGTTACAGCACTTCAAGTGCACATCCAAGCACTTTTTAAATGCGATGAGGGTTTCAGGTAGCGAGTTCCAGACCCCAACCACCCTCTGGATGAAAAAATTTCTCCAACTCTCCTCTAATCCTTCTACCAAAAATTTTAAATCTATGCCTCCTGGTTATTGACCTCTCTGCTAAGGGAAATAGATCCTTCCTATCCACTCTATTTAGGCCCCTAATAATTTTTTACATCTCAATTAAATCTCCCTTCAGCCTTCTCTGTTCCAAAGAAAACAACCCCAGCCTATTCAATCTTTCCTCATAGCTAAAATTCTGCAGTTCTGGCAACATCCTCGTCAATCTCCTTTGTACTGTCTCCAGTGCAATCATATCTTTCCTGTAATATGGTGACCCAAACTGTACGCAGTACTCTAGCTGTGACCTAACTAGTGTTTTATACAGTTCTAGCATAACCTCCCTGCTCTTATATTCTATGCCTCAGCTAATAAAGGAAAGTATCCCATATGCCACCTGAACCATTTATCTACCTGTCCTGCTACCTTCAGGGATCTGTTGTCATGCACTCCAAGGTCCCTTTGATCCTCTACACGTCTCAGTTTCCTACCTTTTATTGTTTATTCTCTTGTCTTGTTTGCCCTCCCCAAATGCATTACCTCACACTTCTCTGGATTGAAATCCATTTGCCACTTATCTGCCCACCTGCAGTCTACAGCTTTATTCCTCACTATCAACCACACGGCCAATTTTTGTATCATCTGCAAACTTCTTCATCATGCCCCCTACCACAAAAAGCAAGGGACCTAGCATTGAGCCCTGCGGAACCCCACTGGAAACAGCCTTCCAGACAAAAAAACACCCATTGACCATGACACTTTGCTTCCTGCCACTGAGCCAATTTTGGATCCAACTTGCCACTTTCCCTTGGATCCCATGGGCTTTTACTTTTCTGACCAGACTGCCATGTGGGACCTTGTCAAAAGCCTTGCTAAAATCCATGTAGACTACATCAAACATGTTACCCTCATTGACCTTCCTTGTTACCGCCTCAAAAAATTCACTCCAGTACTGAACTGGAGTATCCATCTGGTTTATGCGCTCAACTTCTATCTTAAGATAAACCTTCGTAAATCACTGGTTAGACCTCAGCTGGAGCATTGTGTCCAATTCTGGGCATCACACTTTAGGAAGGATGTCAAGGCCTTGGAGATGGTGCAGAGGAGAATTAGTAGAATGGTACCAGTGATGAGGGACTTCAGTTATGTGGAGAGACTGGAAAAGCTGGGATTGTTCTCCTTATGGCAGAGAAGGTTAAGGGGAGATTTAATACAGGTGTTCAAAATTATGAGGCCTTTTGATAGAGTAGATGGGGAGAAACTGTTTCCAGTGCCAGGAGGGTCGGTAAACGGAAGACACAGATTTAAGATAATTGGCAAAAAAGCCAGGGGTGAGAGGAGGAGAAATTACTTTTACGCAACGACTTGTTATGATCTGGAATGCACTGCCTGAAAGGGCGGTGGAAGCAGATTCAATAATAACGTTCAAAAGGGAAGTGGATAAATACTTGAAAAGGAGAGATCTGCAAGACTGTGGGGAAAGAGCAGGGGAGTGGGACTAATTGGGTAGCTCTTTTTTGGTTTCAATCACCAGCAGTTGGGATCGATGCAGAGAGGGGAATGTCGTGTTGCTGTGGGCTTCGATTCTGGTTCTTGAGTGGCCTTGGCATAGGCGTGTGTGATTTGAGACGTGCCTCCAGACTGTTAGAGAGGCCAAAGTGGAGAGCTGGAACTTTGGACTGTCTGGAGGGGTTTCCTGTTCAGACACGGCAGAAGGGAGCCTAGCCATTTCCCTTCCTTGGACTGCTGCCAATCAGCTTTTTTTGCATTTACAATGCTACCAGCTCACTGTTGCCAAGACTCAGGGGAGCTGACTGTTCATAGAAAAAGCTACCAGGCAGAATCTTGTGTATTAATGAGGCAGGGAGCCAAGGAAGATAGTTTAACTGCTGGTCTGTGCTGGGTGCCACACAGCAGAGGAATGCATCCATTTAACAAATGACTTGCCCCCCTCCCCCATATAAAAAGTGCTTAATAAGTAAACTTCAGATCTTCCTCTCGTCCATTGGGTGTAAAGGGGGACATTTCTGTCATTGTTGCAATTGCAAATATGCACTCGATCGATGAGTGCATCCACCCTTTAGATGGGCGTAGATAGCTTACATTCTTTATTAGTTTAAGGTGCCCACGTTAGAGCAAGATGGCAAGAAAGGGAGGATGCCCTGGGTGAAGAGGGAGGGACAGAGAGAGCAGGCTGGGATTGGGAGGAGGAGGAGGAGTTGTGATGTTGGAGCAAAGAGGAAAGGAGACCAGACAGATCAAACAAACTTGGGAAAACAAACTGGACAGCCTCATGTAGGAGGGGCAGGAAGAAGGAAACTGGGTAGGTTTGTAATGGGAGAAAGAGGGGTGGATATTGGTTAGAATGGAGCAAAGTAGGGTGGGCTGGAGACCGAGGAAGTTGTAATGGGCGGGGAGGAGATGGTCAGGGTCATCTGGAGAGAAGACACCAGGCAGTGTTGTAGGTGATAAAAGACGAGAGCAGGAGATAGATGGAAGGGACAAGAAACCAGTCCATAATATACTTGCGCAATTAAAAGAGAAGGTTAAAGAATAGCTCCATAATGTAAAGCTTCAGTGTTGGTGAACTGGGGAGAGAATTTTCCCAAGACATGATGCAATTTTTAAAAAAAAAAAGTTTCTTTTTAATAAAACTATTGCATTTTCAGCAAAAGTGTTGAACATGGAGGCTACCCGAAAACAATATTCTGGCAGTTGGTAAGTGCAATGCTGCAGGTTTTATCCTTCCTGAGCAGTGATCCTTATCGGGAGTAATCGGTGCCAGACTGCGAGACACCCGTGGGTGAAGCACGTGGCGACGGCACTCTCGAGGGGCAAGCACTTGGCAGGTTATAATGAGTGTGGGCGACAGTGAAGGAAACATGCTAAAAGACTTGCGTTTATATAGCGCCTTTCACGACCTCAGGATGTCGCAAAGCGCTTTGCAGCCTATGAAGTACTTTCGAAGTGTAGTCACTGTTGTAATGTAAGAAACGTGGCAGCCAATTTGCGCACAGCAAGATCCCACAAACAGCAATTTGATAATGATCGGATAATCTATTTTTAGGTGTTGGTTGAGGGATAAATATTGGCCAGAACACCGGGGAGAAACTCCTCTGCTGCTCTTCTATCGTGCCATAGGATCTTTTACATCCACCTGAGAGGGCGTTTAACGTTTTATCCAAATGACGGTACCTCAGACAGTGCAGCACTCCCTCAGCACTGGGAGTGTCAGCCTGGAGTATGTGCTCAAGTCTCTGGAGTGATAATGGCAGGGGCCACAGGCCTTGAAGTCATATAGCAGGCACACCATGATAACTGAGAGCCTGGGCGTGATCAAGTGTGTCCAGATCACTTGAGCACACCACTTGCAGGTATCCTAACCCCATTTTATAAAACACTGGTTCGGCCACAGCTGGAGTATTGTGTCCAGTTCTGGGCACCATACTTTAAGAAAGATGTGAAGGCCTTAGAGAGGGTGCAGAAGAGATTTACTAGAATAATTCCAGGGATGAGGGACTTTAGTTACGTGGATAAACTGGAGAAGCTGGGGTTGTTCTCCTTGGAACAGAGAAGGTTGAGAGGAGATTTGATCGAGGTATTCAAAATCATGAAGGGTCTAGACAGAGTAGATAGAGAAAACTGTTCCCATTGGTGGAAGGGTCAAGAACCAGAGGACATAGATTTAAGGTGACTGGCAATAGAACCAAAGATGACATGAGAAAAAACTTTTTTACACAGCGAGTGGTTAGGATCTGGAGTGTTCTGCCCGAGGGGGTGGTGGAGGCAGATTCAATCATGGCCTTCAAAAGGGAATTTCATAAGTACTTGAAAGGAAAAAATTTGCAGGGCTATGGGGATAGGGCGGGGGAGTGGGACTAGCTGGATTGCTCTTGCATAGAGCCGGCACGGACTCGATGGGCCGTTTAGCCTCCTTCCGTGCTGTAACCTGTCTGTGATTCTATCTCCTTTTCCCTTGTTGCCTCCGCTGTATTATTTTCTTTTCTATAATGAGTGGGATCGAATAAAAGCGCAAATCTGCCAACTTTATTCCCATCACCATCACGCCCTCTCCGAATGAATTAGACCTGCTTGTTTGCGTTCGTCTCTGCTCAGCATTGTCTGCCAATGCAGGACCACCTCGGGACAAATATTGTGCTTCAGGTCTTTTTTTTTTGGCCTGGTTTCACCCCATTGATGCCCACGTGACTTGACTTATCCTTTCTTCCCAGCTGGACTATTGAGAAGGCATCCCGTGAGTTATTGTCGGGCTTGAATCCTTCCTCACAAAGTGCTGTATTTTGCTCCTCTTTGTCTGGTTCCTTTGCTCATGTGTAGATGTCAGCACCAATTTAACGAGCAGGCAAAGAAGAGGGCTGCACAGAGCTTGGCTGTGTCTGAGTTGGCATTGATTTGAAATGATAAATAAGGCATTCAGCAACACAATCACATTCACTGTGCTGACCCAGAGCACTGCAAGTGAGACTAAAGATACCTTTTTGGAACCATTAAGATCAGGCATGGGCCTCACACAAAAAAAACATCTTGGGCATTGCTGTCTTCTGGTGGGGGTGGCACATTGTGTCCAGTCTTACCCGGTTAGATGTCCTAAAAGCAACTGGACATTTGGCTTGCATCATGGAGGGTTCTTGAGAACGATTGATTTAATGAGGCACTATTGAACAAACCAGCCACTGGCAGGACCTTGAACTGCTAAAATCTGCTCATTTGCTATTTTTACGTCGTGCAAAAATTAGTTCTTGAAAGTTGGAAAGGTACCAGTCATTAAACTCACTTTCCTCAATTACTTTGGAGCATTTTTTTTTACATTTAAAGGTCTTATATAAAGGTAAGTTGTTTTAAACCTTTCTGATTTTTAAAAAGTACTTTGTTTTCAATTAATAACAGAAAGACTTGCATTTATATAGCACCTTTAGTACCAGTAATCACTGTTGTTATGTAGGAAACACGGCAGCCAATTTGTACACAGCAAGATCCCTCAAACAGCAGTGTGATAATTTAGGTGCGTAAATGGGGTTTCCGCTGAAGTTACAGCAGTGGAATGGGAGAAGCCCCGACAAATTTCACCACTCTAAATTTTGTTGCATAAGAGTTTTAAGTTGTCAGTTTGGCTCAGTTGGTAGTACTCTTGCCTCTGAGTCAGAAGGTTGGGGGGGGTTCAAGACCCACTCCAGGCCCTGATCATAAAGTCCAAGCTGATACTTCAGTGTAGTACTGAGAGAGCTCTCTATTGTCTGATGCGCCATCGTTTGGATGAGAACATCAAGACAATAGATCCCATGACAGCGTCAAAAGAGGAGCGGTGTTCTCCTGGTGTCCCGGCCAACATTCATCCAGTGCCACAGAAACCGATTAACGGGCCGTTTATCGCTGTAGGAGATGGTGAAGTAAAAATAGAAAATGCTGGAAATACAGAGCAGGACTGTCAGCGGGTGTGAAGGGAAAAGATAGGGAGAGTCCCTTCATCAGAAGTGACAAACGACAGGAATTGCAGAGACAGTCAAGTGTGTGTGTAAAATTTATCTCTAATTATCAGCACTCCATACAGAAGTAGCGGGATCTCCGTTTTTAATCGGGGCACTGTCTGAAGTCTTTGGTGTGTGACACTTTTAGTTTATTATTGGCTGCCAAATTTAAATGACTGAATATATTTAAACTAAAAGCTATTAATGGACCATCCTTTGCTACAGATACTGCATACTGTTTCAGTAAAGTTCGAAGCTGCTCAGATCTGGGCAAAGTATTCAAGTGAAGGAACTGTTGTCTCTTTTCAGTTTAAAATGTTTGCTGAAATTACAGATGGGTGTCTGAGCAACATGTCCTGAATGTTGTAAACAATTTTACAACACCAAGTTATAGTCCAGCAATTTTATTTTAAATTCACAAGCTTTCGGAGACTTCCTCCTTCCTCAGGTAAATGTCCTGAATGTGTTCTTGTAGAGATGTGTGGAGTCGTTTCTTTAACATCAAAAAGTTCTCGTTCTCTTAAACAGGCAGCATCGACATTTATAACCCCTTTCTCTCCCTTTCCCATTTTATTTTCCCCTTTTCTATAGGAGTTGAAACTTGCTGGGGTATGGAGGGGGAGGGAATTTTATCCCACTCTGCCTGGCAGGAATGGGACATGACGTGGTTAAAATAGCTGTGCAAAGACCTAATGCCCCAATCCCGCTCAATTCCCAGCCGCTGCCATCTTAATTGGGCCCTTTTTTTTTCGGCAGCTGAGATGCTTGCCTGACTCGGGTGGGAGCCTCGTTGAAATAGGTTAATTGAGGTCCTGTGATGTCCATAGCACCCTGATGGCATTTTAACGGCTTACTGAGCAGAGTGCCCAAACCAGTAAAACTTAGTGGGGCCGGGGGGTGGAAAAGAGAAGGCTCTTTAAGGTAAACCAAAAACTTTCCCTGGTGGAGGTGGGGAGAAGGTGGGGAGGGAAGGAACTGAATGCCTTGTTACTGCTTTCAGGCCACTCCTTCCCCGATATTTCCCTGTCTTCATCAATGTGAAATGGATTGTTTATGAATTCATTAAAACTAAGGCACAGAGGTAGCTATCTGAGCTTCTTATTGCTTCTGTGTTGGTTACGCTGTCCTATTTTTTTTATTCGTTCATGGGATGTGGGCGTCGCTGGCAAGGCCAGCGTTTATTGCCCATCCCTAATTGCCCTGGAGAAGGTGGTGGTGAGCCGCCTTCTTGAACCGCTGCAGTCCGTATGGTGAAGGTTCTCCCACAGTGCTGTTAGGAAGGGAGTTACAGGATTTTGACCCAGCGACGATGAAGGAACGGCGATATATTTCCAAGTCGGGATGGTGTGTGACTTGGAGGGGGACGTGCAGGTGGTGTTGTTCCCATGCGCCTGCTGCCCTTGACCTTCTAGATGGTAGAGGTCGCGGGTTTGGGAGGCGCTGTCGAAAAAGCCTTGGCGAGTTGCTGCAGTGCATCCTGTGGATGGTGCCGTGGGACCTTGCTGTGCACAAATTGGCTGCTGCATTTCCTACATTGCAACAGTGACTACACTTCAAAAGTACTTCCTTAGCTGTACAACACTTTAAGAGATCCTGAGGTTGCGCTGGTAGTGAAGGGAGTGAATGTTTAGGGTGGTGGATGGGGTGCCAATCAAGCGGGCTGCTTTGTCCTGGATGGTGTCGAGCTTCTTGAGTGTTGTTGGAGCTGCACTCATCCAGGCAAGTGGAGAGTATTCCATCACACTCCTGACTTGTGCCTTGTAGATGGTGGAAAGGCTTTGGGGAGTCAGGAGGTGAGTCACTCGCTGCAGAATACCCAGCCTCTGACCTGCTCTTGTAGCCACAGTATTTATATGGCTGGTTCAGTTAAGTTTCTGGTCAATGGTGACTCCCAGGATGTTGATGGTGGGGGATTCGGTGATGGTAATGCCATTGACTGTCATTCACTCACACCCAAGATCCTCCTTGTACACTGCATTCCAAAGAGAGATTTTGTATTTTTATAGCGCTTTTCACAACCTCAGAACCTCTTAAAGCGTTGTACAGCTAAGGAAGTACTTTTGAAGTGTAGTCACTGTTGCAATGTAGGAAATGCGGCAGCCAATTTGTGCACAGCAAGGTCCCACAAACAGCAATGTGATAATGACCAGATCATCTGTATTAGCGATGTTGGTTGAGGGATAACTGTTGGCCAGGACACCGGGAAGATCTCCCCTCCTCTTTGAAATGGTGCTGTGGGATCTATTATGTCCACCTGAGAGGGCAGGTTTAACGTCTCATCCAAAAGACGGCACCTCCGGCAGCGCAGCACTCCCTCGGTACTGCAGTGGGAGTGTCAGCCTAGATTTTGTGCTCAAGTCTTTGGGATGGGACTTGAACTCACGACCTTCTGACTCAGAGGTGAGAGCGCTACCCACTGAGCCATGGCTGACACCAGCTCTGCCCTTTGGCTCCGCCAGGGTCCAGGTGGGAGCTGATATAATTCAGCCGATCAGATGCTTTTTAGATCCCTTTCATCTTCAAAGGGTTAAGCACTGCAGCAGAAGACCAATCTACTTGAGAACCTCATCACCGAGAAGAATTAAACCCCTTATCAGCATGGCAAGAAGCTACAGATAAGGAGTTTGTCAGTTTAACAAATACTACTTATTAAAAGTACGGTGTGAGGGAAAAAAATAATAATGTGGCCGGGTGGAAGCTATTCATTTCACTGCACTTCCAATCAAAAAGATGATATCATTCTGAAGGTGAATAATCGACCAGTTACGTTTGACTCAGCCTTTCATTCTCTAAAGCTTCTTAAAGAATTTGAAGATAAGGGACTGAATATCATGAGATTTTCCCCCCTTCCACCTCATCGTACAAAAAGATAGTTTGATTAGTGATGGACGCTTGTTTTACTCTGAATGTAGGGTTGCTAAACCTCCAGGATTGCCCTGGAGTCTCCAGGAATTGAAGATTAATCTCCAGGACACTGATGTGAGCAACTCAGGGAGAAAAATCATTGCGGCATTAAAAAGAATTGTTTTTTTTTTTCATTTTTTTTTAACACTTCTGTCCATTAGTTATAAAAATATTGGCAATGGGAAAAAAGGCTGTTTGACTTACAGTCGGGCATCATGCAGTCGAGTAACGAAGAGTCTTTTTGCTTTCCGGTTGGCCGCGGGAAGGCGGTGCGCGTGAGGGTGGACGTGTCGGGTGACCAATGGCGGGAGTGTGGGGGCAGGTCATGTGATGAAACCTCCAGGAATGTCTGCTAAATCAGGGGTGTCCAGCCTTTTAAGGTGTGTCCAGGATTTTTGCCTTTTTTGGCTGCATGGATGCATAATTGCGCAATCACGGGTATAATAAATCCCACATTCCTGTTAAAATTTGCAGAATTAGCCACCAATGAGGTAAAAGTGGTAAGAGAAATCCTTTCCACACCTTCGATCCCACAATAAGCAAAACAGCAAATTAAAAAAATATAAGCGCAAATGGGAACTGAGTTGCTTGGATTTCCAGAGCTGGATTGTCACGGTTTGGGTGGACTGCATTATGGCCCTAGGGTCACAGATTGGCCACCCCACCCTGAGCTAGATCAATTTATTTTTCTGCCCTTCGCTCTGCTGGAAGTGTTCAAAATTATGAGGGGTTTTGATAAAGTAAGTGGAGAAAACCATTTCCACTGGTTGGTGAGTTGATAACTAAATTGGAGGGTTTTACCAAAAGAACCAAAGGATGGTCAGCACTCCAGTCAACTGCTTTCGAAGGATCGAACCAATAGATTAAAAATGTTATTGTATGTTTTGGAACATCACATTATGGCATCCCAGCTATTCTAAAGGTGCTACTTTTTTTTTGTCAGACTGTGTAATTTGAAGTATAGACAAGAGATTACAACAATCACTTGGTTCTCTTGTGTGTTGCTGAGAGGAACACTTCAACGCAATGGAACTCTACATCCTCCCATGGGAGTGTGTTAAGGGAACCGTTCACAAAAAGTGTATGAACAACCTGAAGCCTCTCCACCTCTCTCCTCCTTTTAAGATGCTCATTTAAACCCACCTCTTCGACCAAGCTTTTGGTCACCCATCTCCTTCTGTGGCTCAGTGTCAGTATTTTCTGCTAACGTTCCCGTGAAGCGCCGTGGGATGTTTTGCTACGTTAAAGGCGCTATACAAATGCAAGTTATTGAAGACGAGGAGTAGGCTTTTCTAGATAGTTGATCTACAATCAGTCGCATGGCTTTCTCATCCAAATCCATATTATTACTAGGAAGGTTCTCTATTATTCAATTCAGTTTATTTAATATCTAAACTCTTTTTTTATTCGTTCATGGGATGTGGACGTTGCTGGCAAGGCCAGCATTTATTACCCATCCCTAATTGCCCTTGAGAAGGCGGTGGTGAGCCGCCTTCTTGAACCGCTGCAGTCCATGTGGTGAAGGTTCTCCCACAGTGCTGTTTGGAAGGGGGTTCCGGGATTTTGACCCAGCGACGATGAAGGAATGGCGATATATTTCCAATATTGTACATTGAAGACATTGACTTACTACAGGATTAGTGGCTGCCCTGCTTCTGTTAAGATGATGCTACAGTGACGTTGTCGTTGATGAATCACTGCAGTCCAGCCTTGCTTTACATCTGTAGTATCTCTGTGGTGATCTGCTTTCTGGGAGCAAAGGCCCCAATCTGTTTTCCCAATGACTACTGTTGGAGAACCCAGGCATGGATATTGGGTGAGCTCAGGACTGTCCCAAAGGTGTCGTAGCCTCCACTAAATTTGAGTAGAGCCTACTAATGGTCAGTGTCCAGGCTCACCCTTGACGAATAGTCTCACCACTGAGTTACAAAAAGGGCAGCCAAATCCCCATGGAATCCCAGGAAGAGTCATCTCCTCAAGGTATGACATGGAGAAATATTGTGCGTGTGTGTCTATGCCTGTGAGTGTGAACTGTGCACCCTTGGTGTTTGCTATCAGGACCTCCACCAGGGAGATGATCAAAGGTTGAGCGTTGTGAATGGCTTATTGAAGGAGCAGAGGACCAGAGTTGTCTTGAGTTGCAGCCCACGAACAGTACTGCAAACCAGTCAAAAAAAAGAGTAAAAGCGTGCATTAACCAGGTCACTCAGTTTTCCTGTCCAAGAGAACTGTTTGTTGGGTGATTAGTGATTTGTGGTCCCTGCATTTAGAATACAGTCATAGACAGCAATGAATTTGTCAAGAGAGTTTTATTTTCCCCTTGAAGTCCCTGGCTGATAACCTTCTGATAAACAGGCAATCCACACACAAAAAGAAGGCGATGCATGACCTCATTTTTCTGAACTGATTCCACTCTCCTCTGATTATTTTCTTTTAATTAACGACACTTGTGTGACTGGTTGAGATCGATAATAACCATCTTGCAATTCTGTTAAAGATTTTTTCCCCCCAATCATCCAAAACGTTTAAAAATAAAGCATCTTCACGTTAGCCGCAGGTCCTAATAGATTGTTGGTCAATTAATCAAATTATTATTTATATTAAGCCTATCGCTAGAATTCACAGCCCTTCACTCCCCCCACCCTCTCCTCTCATATTGACTCGAGATGGAGAATGGTTCCGTGGTAACCAGCCGTCCTCTGGTCGTCATTCACTTTGTGCGAGCCTTGAAAGCAAGTACTTCCTGGATATTCGACTGTGGAGTGAATCGCAGCCGAGGCCAATCCTGCTCTCAACCCGACACACACACACACACGCTCGTATCAGATTTAGGAGTTCTTACATTTACCGCCTGCAGTGAGATTTCTTGCCTGAGTGCCACAAATTTCCATTACAATCCCAGGAGGTAACCGAATGCTGGTTTCTGAGTGGGTTGGACTGATAACAAATCACTTGCTCTCACCAACAGCAAACAGCCATTAATTTTGTGTTAATTAATCCTGGGGGTGGTGGGGGTGGGCGGGGAATAAAGCTGTCTATTTAAGCTCAGGATTGAAGGTTATAAGGATAAGTATGATCAAAGGTTATCAAATAGTCCTGGGCCATGGCGAGTTATCTATGGAATACGGCTGGCCAGAGTCGTAAGTGTGGGTTATAAGGTTGGATTGATATCCGGCAAATTTGGCTGCCTTGTTCTTGAAAGTGAGGGAGGAAATCTCACAGAACGTTTCTTGGAGATTCACCTGTATGATCCTTCAGGACACTGACTGGATTCCTTCAGCACACTGACTGGATTCCTTCAGGATTACTGACTGGATTCCTTCAGGACACTGCATTGATTGGATCAGAGGCAATTTTAGGACCTGACATCAGGAAGTTCTTGGTCGCAGAAAGAGACAAAAGTACAGAATAATTTAAGGAACAGCTGGATGCTGTGACTGGGGTATCAATTGCCTCTGAATCAACACGCTCAGTCTCCTGCAGTATGAAGAAAACCAGACGTGACTCTCCCAAGAAGATGACATTCTGTGAATATCCTCCTTGACCTCCAACGGTACTGCGGCAAAATTATCATAAGACAAATTCAACAGCTGGAAGCCGTTCTGGATGGATGAGCTGGAATGGGCCAAACATCCTCCTTCTGTATCTATCTTGCGAGGGTACGTAGACCAAGTTATACATGTGTAAAGGGACTGAATGGCCTTTTCTTATTTCTCATGACCTGGCTAAGACGAGCACCTCAATCTCTGAGGAAGGGAGTTGGAATAAGTCTGGGTGTAAATATGGGCAGATGTCAAAGCCTCAGATTGGCTCAGAATGCAGTAGTGTGTCACCCTATTATTTGTTGATTTAATTTGATGGTGAAACTCCTGATAATATTTCCAAACCTCCCTCCTTTTTATTGATCGCTCCATGCTCGATGTTCTGCTCAGCCTGAAAGAATCGATGGTCGATCTTCTCCCAGGCCTCGGCCTCCGATGATGTAAAATTGTCCATTAGGACTTGCAGAGAAGTAGCTTGAGGCATTTCTCTCTCCAACTATCCCCTGGCTGGCCTCTGTACAAAGCCTCTTCTATGATTTAAACCAATAATTCAACGCATAGCAAATCATAGAATGAAAGAGAGAGCTTGCATTTATATAACGACCTGTCATGACCTCAGGACGTCCCAAAGTTCTTCACAGCCAATGAAGCACTTTTGAAGTGAAGTCACTGTTGTGATGTAGGCAAAACGCAACATCAAATTTACAACAACAACGAGTTAAATGACCAGATAGTCTGATTGTGGTGGCGGTGTTGATTGAAGGATCAGTGTTGACCAGGACACTGGTCGTCTTTGAAAAGTGCCAAGGGATCTTTTTACAATCACCCGAACACTCCCTCAGTATTGCACTGAAGTGTCAGCCCTAGATCATCTGCTCAAATCTATGAAATGGGGCTCGGACCTACAACCTTCTGACTCGAGGTGAGAGTGCTACTACTGAGCCAAGTCGATATGAGATTGAACCTACGTTGTACCACTCGGTAATGTCTGGGCTCCTAGACATTTCCCCCACCATGGTGCCTGCATTCTGCCGTATGATCTTCACACTGAGCAATGATAGAATTTTTGGTTGGGGGTGAAGGGAGATGTCAGGTGTGGCTCAGTAATAGCATTCTCGCCTCTGAGTCAGAAGGTTGTGGGGTGAAGTCCCACTCCAGAGACTTGAGGCTGAACCAGAGGCTCGCACTTTCACTGCAGTACTGAGGGAGTGCTGCAGTGTTGGAGGTGCCGTCTTTCAGATGAGACACTAAACTGAGGCCCCGTCTGACCCCTCAGATGGACGTAAATGATCCTATGGTACTATTTCGAAGAAGAGCAGGGGAGTTCTCCCCGGTGTCCTGGGTCAATATTTATCCCTCAACCAACATCGCTTTTCAAAAAAAAAAGATTATCTGGTCATTATCACATTGCTGTTTGTGGGACTTTGCTGTGTGCAAGTTGGTTGCTGTGTTTCTTACATTACAACAGTGACGACACTTCAAAATGTATATCATTTTCTGTGAAGCATTTTGGGACATCCTGCGATCATGAAAGGCGCTATATAAATGCAAGTCTTTATTTCCTTTTCTTCTTTCCTTTTTCTTTCTTTCTTTTTTTCCTTTCTTCCTTTCCTTTCCTTTCTTTCCTAAATGTGGTGATTTAGAAACTTGCAACATAACAAAATATTGACAGGGTTAAGGTTTATAAAAGGTTAAAAAATATATTTGACAGCTTCTCAAATCTTTTATGGTTACTCCACTCACATCATATTTAGTGAGGCCTGGAAACGACTTAGTAATATAACCTCCTCATCCATCTCCCTGGAGAGGAGATTGATAACTGTTGCAATATCTCACCTACACGGATAAAATCTGGCAGAGTATGAAACTATGGCGGAAGCAATTCAGTATTAAAAACGCTGCAATATTAACATGGGGAACTTCACATTAGTAAAACGCTGCAATATTAACATGGGGAACTTCACATTAGTAAAAGCTCTGGGTCATTAACAAACATTGAATGCCACACTGCGGGCAGACCTGAAGTAAGTGGCCTGTTGGAGCTGATGGCAGCAATGCGATCACTCCAGCCTCGCTACCCAGCTCCACTGGCTGGCATATACTTGTCAACTGTTAGGATCCAAAACCTGGACTGTAGGGATGGGCGGGCGGGGTGGAGGGTGGTGGGAGGAGGGGGAGGGGTTGAAAAGCAATCAGGTGTTTTTGTAATGGGTAATAGAAGGGTGAAAGAAAGCAATAGTCAGTTTATAGACTGCAGCAAGGGGGATCTTCAGCTATGATAGCGGTGGACATCACGTTGAAGACTAAGTGTTGTAAGGAGGGCCACCCTAAGGGTCCGTTTTTGACTTCTATCGCCTGGCGTTAACGGCTTCAGAATGGGGTTGGCAGCCTTACCATCTGGTTAACACCGACAGAAGCTGGCGACGTTTTGAAAGAGGCCGACCGCTGGGCGCCCGGAGAACTTGCCTAATTCAGGTGGTCGGCCCTTTTTAACATGCAATTCGGGGGGTTCCAGGACTCTGATTGCCCTTTTAGGTGGGAGTTGATCGGAGCCTGTGTCGTGCTCACTCCGACTACTTCCGATGGGGTCCCCAGGGCCTGATAATCTACATCCCAGAGTACTAAAGGAAGTGGCCCTGGAAATAGTGGATGCATTGATGGTCATCTTCCAAAATTCTATCGACTCTGGAACAGTTCCTACAGATTGGAGGGTGGCAAATGTAACCCCACTATTTAAAAAAGGAGGGAGAGAAAAAACAGGGAATTACAGACCAGTCAGCCTTATATCAGTAGTGGGGAAAATGCTGGAGTCTATTATAAAAGATGTGATAACAGAACACTTGGAAGGTATTAACGGGATTGGACAAAGTCAGCATGGGTTTATGAAAGGGAAATCATGCTTAACAAATCTACTGTGGTTTTTTGAGGAGGTAACTAGTAGAATAGATAGGGGAGAACCAGTGGATGTGGTGTACTTGGATTTTCAGAAGGTTTTTCATAAGGTCCCACACAAGAGGTTAGTGTGCAAAATTAAAGCATGTGGAATTGTGGGGAATATACTGGCATGGATTGAGAATTGGTTGACAGACAGGAAACAGAGAGTAGGAATAAACGGGTCTTTTTCTGGGTGGCAGGCAGTGACTAGTGGGGTACCACAGGGATCAGTGCTTGGGCCCCAGCTATTCACAATATATATCAATGATTTGGATGAGGGAACTAAATGTAACATTTCCAAGTTTGTGAACGACATCAAGCTGGGGTGGAATGTGTGCTGTGAGGAGGATGCAAAGAGGCTCCAATGTGATTTAGACAAATTGGGTGAGTGGGCAAGAACATGGCAGATGCAGTATAACATGGATAAATGTGAGGTTATCCACTTTGGTTGTAAAAACAGAAAGGCAGATTATTATCTGAATGGTGATAGATTAGGAAAAGGGGAGGTGCAATGAGACCTGGGTGTCCTTGTACACCAGTCGCTGAAAGCGAGCATTCAGGTGCAGCAAGCAGTTAGGAAGGCGAATGGTATGTTGGCGTTCATTGCAAGAGGATTTGAGTACAGGAACAGGGATGTCTTACTGCAGTTGGTGAGACCACATCTGGAGTATTGTGTGCAGTTTTGGTCTCCTTATCTGAGGAAGGATGTCCTTGCCATGGAGGGAGTGCAACAAAGGTTTACCAGACTGGTTCATGAGATGGCAGGACTGACATATGAGGAGAGATTGGGTCGACTAGGCCTATATTCACTAGAGTTTAGAAGAATGAGAGGTGATCTCATCGAAACATATAAAATTCTAACAGGACTAGACAGACTAGATGCAGGGAGGATGTTCCCGATGGATGGGGAATCCAGAACCAGGGGTCACAGTCTCAGGATACGGGGTATGCCATTTAGAACCGAGATGAGGAGAAATTTCTTCACTCAGAGGGTGGTGAACCTGTGGAATTCTCTACCACAGAAGGCAGTGGAGGCCAAGTCATTAGATGTGTTCAAGAAGGAGATAGATATATTTCTTAATGCTAAAAGGATCAAGGGATATGGCGAAAAAGCGGGAACAGGGTACTGAGTTAGACGATCAGCCATGATCATTTTGAATGGCGGAGCAGGCCAAAGGGCCGAATGGCCGACTCTTGCTCCTATTTTCTATGTTACTCAGAGGCCCGGCCAAAGGTAAGTTTGATGATATTTTTGTGGGGCCTGGAGGAGCAGGAAGTAGTCCTCTGGGTCCCACAAACATAATCTGGGCCACTGCTGTACCCGGGGGGCACCCCCATGATTGTGACTACCGCCCCCCCCCCCCAATTCCATAGTACAGTGTGTCAAAGCCTTACTGAGCGTGCCTATGGAGCAACTACTTGGGATTGAAGTGGCCTAAAGACCAGTGAGTAGACCTGCCCTAAAATAATCTGATGAAACTACCGAGTAGCAGACGAACACGCCAACCTTTATTGTGTGACCCCAGCCAGTTTACATTCCATGGATGGCATCGTCTCAGTTGCACAGGAGCCGATATGTCCCACGATGCCCTTGAGCGCTGTCTATTTTTATCCTTTTATAATCCAATTCCTAAGCAGATATGTATCCAGCTCTGTTTCAAAGGGGTATGTCAACACTCATTGACCTGCCTATTGCTGGGAGCCCAGGTCGGATACTGTGTGGATTTATTTTGTCCATTTCCATGGGGTCTTTTCCGTTCAATGCAGCAGAAAGTGCAGGACGATGAGTCACTGGTCACATCACGATCAGGTTACGAGGTAAAAGCTTATTGCCCAATAGAAGATCCCGCTCTCACCTCCAGCCCCAAATTCTCTCCCTCACAACCTTTCTTGTCTCGGCCTGTATTATCCTGATTATTGCTCCTCCGAACTTTGCTCTCTTGTTCCTCCTAAGCTCCAAATACGCTGCCACCGGACTGCCACTTCCTGATGTACCCCGTCCCCTCCCCATACCTTTTTCCAAGTCTCATGGTTTCCTGCGATGTGTGGCCCTTAGCCTTTCACCGAGACTTCTCAATTAAAGGGGAAAATAATAGTCCGGAGACACCTGAATAGTGAGGCTGCCCATCCCTTTAATACTCTGCGCCATCCTCAGGAAAAAAAAACACGCAGTAAAAGCATTATTTTCCTATTAGCAGAGGATGAAACCTCACTTGCTATTGATGGGGGTTTGTGTGTGTGTGTGTGTGTAAGTGTGTGTGAGTGAGGGTTAATGGAGTTCTTTCCTGCACCTTCCCCAGTAGGTGGAATTCAGGCCACTTGTGGAAAATCTGCAGGACTCTGAAAGGACTCCAGGGATTTCAGTCCCCGAATGAAATAATTCTCAGTGCGGCTGAGGGTTTTCTCACTGCTGCCCCGCTTTAACCTTTTCGGGGCAACGTTGATTGCTGCTCAGCTCATGCCATTAGACGCAGAGGTCAGCTAGATGTGGAAATCAAACTCTGGCAGCCAAGGTTCATGCCAACAGTAGTTTAAAATTATTTGAGGCTTTTAATTGACTCTGATTTTATTGCGCTTCCACGAGCCACTGTTTTTGACTTTTGCGATCGTTCTGCTTTCCAAGTCGTTCTTTATTTTTGACTCTGCTTCTCTATTAGTCTGGCCGCTAACTAGGGATGCCGACTCTGGTTGGACGTATTCTGCGAGGTTTCACCACATGACCCCCTGTCTTCAACCGCCCCGCCCCCACACTCCTGCCATTGGTCGCCCAACACGTCCATCCTCGCGGCGCACTGCCTTTCCACGGCCAATAGGAAAGCAAGAGACTTTTCTTCACCCAATTGGATGATTCTTGACTGTCAGTCAAACGACCTTTCTCCCCCCAAGACAGTTATATTTTTATAACTAGTAAACCAAAGTGTTCAAAGAATTTTTTTTTTAAAAACACAATTTTTTTTTAATGCCCCTATGGTTTTTCTCCAGGGGTTTGCTCGCGGTTGTGTCCTGGAGATTAGTCTTTAATTCCTGGAGACTCCAGGGCAATCCTGGAGGGTTGGCAACCCCAGCGCTAACTGATAATGGACTGAGGTTATCTGGAACTGAGGAACAATGTGCTACTGAAGCACCAGTGGGGTGTGCTGCCGGTGTGAAACTGGGTTTGGATGAAATTGAAGAGGAACACTCCTTCAGCAGGAAATGATCTAGAAGCTCAAAACTGGGCATCCATGAGGCGCTGTGGGCCATCAGCAGCAGCAGAATTGTATTCCAGCACAATCTGTAACCTCATGGCCCGGCGTATTCCTCACTCTACCATTACCAACAAGCCAGGGGATCAACCCTGGTTCAAAGAGGAGTGTAGAAGAGCATGCCAGGAGCAGCATTAGGCTTACCTAAAAATGAGGTGCTAACCTGGTGAAGCTACAACTCAGGACTACATGCATGCTAAACAGCAGAAGCAACATGCTACAGACAGAGCTAAGCGATTCCACAACCAACGGATCAGATCAAAGCTCTGCAGTCCTGTCACATCCAGTCGTGAATGGTGGTGGACAATTAAACAACTAACGGGAGGAGGAGGCTCTGCAAACATCCCCATCCTCAACGATGGCGGAGTCCAGCACGTGAGTGCAAAAGACAAGGCTGAAGCGTTGGCACTTCTGGCTGAAGATGGTTGCCGAGTGGATGATCCATCTCGGCCTCCTCCCGATATCCCCACCATCACGGAAGTCAGTCTTCAGCCAATTCGATTCACTCCACGTGATATCAAGAAACGGCTGAGTGCACTGGATACAACAAAGGCTATGGGCCCCGACAACATCCCGGCTGTAGTGCTGAAGACTTGTGCTCCAGAACTAGCTGTGCCTCTAGCCAAGCTGTTCCAGTACAGCTACAACACTGGCATCTACCCGACAATGTGGAAAATTGCCCAGGTATGTCCTGTCCACAAAAAGCAGGACAAATCCAATCCAGCCAATTACTGCTCCATCAGTCTACTCTCAATCATCAGCACTTACTCACCAATAACCTGCTCACCGATGTTCAGTTTGGGTTCCGCCAGGACCACTCGGCTCCAGACCTCATTACAGCCTTGGTCCAAACATGGACAAAAGAGCTGAATTCCAAAGGTGAGGTGAGAGTGACTGCCCTTGACATCAAGGAAGCATTTGACCGAGTGTGGCACCAAGGAGCCCGAGTAAAATTGAAGTCAATGGGAATCAGGGGGAAAACTCTCCAGTGGCTGGAGTCAGAGCACAAAGGAAGATGGTAGTGGTTGTTGGAGGCCAATCATCACAGCCCCAGGGCATTGCTGCAGGAGTTCCTCAGGGCAGTGTCCTGGGCCCAACCATCTTCAGCTGCTTCATCAATGACCTTCCCTCCATCATAAGGTCAGAAATGGGAATGTTCACTGATGATTGCACAGTGTACAGTTCCATTCGCAACCCCTCAAATAATGAAGCAGTCCGAGCCCGCATGCAGCAAGACCTGGACAACATCCAGGCTTGGGCTCGTAAGTGGCAAGTAATATTCGCGCCAGGCAATGACCATCTCCAACAAGATAGTCTAACCACCTCCCCTTGACATTCAACGGCATTACCATCGCCGAATCCCCCACCATCAACATCCCGGGCGTCACCATTGACCAGAAACTTAACTGGACCAGCCACATAAATACTGTGGCTACAAGAGCAGGTCAGAGGCTTGGTATTCTGCAGCGAGTAACTCACCTCCTGACTCCCTAAAGCCTTTCCACCAACTGCAAGGTACAAGTCAGGAGTGTGATGGAATACTCTCCACTTGCCTGGATGAGTGCAGCTCCAACAACACTCGAAGCTCGACACCATCCGGGGCAAAGCAGCCTGCTTGATTGGCACCCCATCCACCAACCTAAACGTTCACTCCCTTCACCACCGGCGCACAGTGGCTGCAGTGTGTACCATCCACAGGATGTACTGCAACAACTCGCCAAGGCTTCTTCCACAGCACCTCCCAAACCCGCGACCTCTACCACCTAGAAGGACAAGGGCAGCAGGCACATGGGAACAACACCACCTGCACGTTCCCCTCCAAGTCACACACCATCCCGACTTGGAAATATATCGCCGTTCCTTCATTGTTGCTGGGTCAAAATCCTGGAACTCCCTTCCTAACAGTACTGTGGGAGAACCTTCACCACACGGACTGCAGCAGTTCAAGAAGGCGGCTCACCACCACCTTCTCGAGGGCAATTAGGGATGGGCAATAAATGCCGGCCTTGCCAGTGACGCCCACATCCCATGAACGAATTTAAAAAAATTTTTTTAAATCTGTTTGACCCTCCGTTTCTCAGCCAATGAAATGCTAACCTCCAGTTCTTGGCCCCCTCTGCTGCACGCAAATGCAATTACATAATGCAGTCTTAAATATTACACAACACCCGACACTTTCCTTTACGTGATAGTTCTAACCAATCCGTAACCGTATTTACAAGCACTGCATCTGTGGATTCATTGATTCTAACTGTCATGTTTCGAGATCTTTTTGACCATTTTTTTTTCCACAAAGAATTTGGAGACAAAATTGTTTTAAATGATGGGCTTTTAAAACAAAGTGTATTCACACAACTTCAAAATTTTTGCTCATCCATTACTGGATGTTGGACAAGCAATGTGAGAAATGAGAGACAGTGGAGGGGTCGAGGGAGGTGGTGGCGAGGTAGAGCTGGGTGTCGTCAGTGTACATGTGGAACCTGACGTTGTGTTTTCGGATGATGTCACCGAGGGGCTGCACATAGATGAGAAATAGGAGGGGGAGAAGGATAGATCCTTGGGGGACTCCAGAGGTAATGGTGCGGGAGCGGGAAGAGAAGCCATTGCAGGTGATTCTTTGGCTACGACTGGATAGATAAGAATGGAACCAGGTGAGCACAGTCCCACCCAGCTGGACACCGGAGGAGAGGCTTTGGAGGAAGATGGTGTAGTCAACAATGTCAAAGGCTGCAGACAGGTTGAGAAGGATGAGGAGGGATAGTTTGCCATAGTCACGGTCACAAAGGGTGTCATTTGTGACTTTGATAAGGGCCGTTTCAGTACTGTGGCTGGGGTGGAAATCTGATTTGGAGGGATTCAAACATGGAGTTGCGGGAAAGATGGACATGGATTTGGGGAGGTGACAACACGTTCAAGGACTTTGGAGAGGAAAGGGAGTTTGGAGATGGGGTGGTAGTTTGCAAGGACAGAGGGGTCAAGGATGGGATTTTTGAGGAGGGTGGTGATACCCTAAAGAAAGAGAGAGAGAGAGACCGGTTAAGCCAACGACGGAACCCTTCTGAGCTGGCATAGCCTGACAGGAGGAGCCTAAACAAAGAAGGGGAGGGGAGGGGAGGGCGGAGAAGAATAACAGGTAGAACTTGTAACTGACAGTTTGAACCTAGCCAGAAGTGCAAATCCAAAGTTTCAACCCTTAGTCTGACCTGAAATAAGTTTCAAGCCGTAAGAGTGGAGAAAACTGTGGGTGGTCATCCCATAATCGCTTACTCACCTCGGAACATATGGGCAGGATGGGAGCTTCAGACAAGCTGAAATGTAAGACCAGTGAATCCATGTCGGTGAAACGTATGCAGCACTTCCAGTAACTTGATCATAGCAATCTTGGGAGATGCTTTGAGAGTTTCTGAGTGTGCGTTCACAATGTGCACAGTGATCTAGCAATGAATTGCTCTCAGGTTTGCTGCAGGTTTAAAGAACTGATTTACAATGACCTTTCCAAACCCAATCAAACTTCCTCCATTTAGGGTTGCCAACCCTCCAGGACGGTCCTGGAGTCTCCAGGTACTAATCTCCTGGACAGTGCCGTGAGTGAACCTGGAAGACAAATCGTAGGGGCAAACTGCTCAGCAGAGTGTGAAACAATCTGGTTGTGTGACTGTGCAATGCAGCTCTCTTCGAAAAGTTCAGGTGGAAGTGGAGATGAAAGGAAGACTCCCATTTATTTTGCGCCTTTCACGACCTCAGGACATCCCAAAGTGCTTTACGACCAATTGAGTACTTTTTGAAGTGTAACCACTGTTGTAATGTAGGAAACGCGGCAGCCAATTTGCACACAGCAAGGTCCCACAAACAGCAATGTAATAATGACCAGATCATCTGTTTTAGTGATGTTGGTTGATGGATAAATATTGGCCTGGACGCTGGGGAGAACTCCCCCGCTCTTCTTCGAAATTGTACCATGGGATTTTTTACGTCCACTTGAGAGAGCAGGTGGGGCCTCGATTTAACGTCTCATCCGAAAGACGGATGATGGGGTGGGGGGGAATACAAGGGGTCAAAAGCAAGCAGTTTGCACATAGGAATCTCCATTTTTGTCCCTGTTTAAAAGACGCGGTCCCACCATTAGAAATAAAATAGATTAGCATTTTTATCTAAATTAAATATTTCGTTTTAATTGAGAAATTTGTAAAGGTCCGTGAGGGGGTGAAGAGCGGACGTGGATTTTTTGTGTCTCAGCAGGTTTGAGCAATGGAGTAGAAAAACCATTCCTTCAATCGGAACAGCTGTGAGGCCGAGATTAAAAGCACTAAGCACTGATAAAGGCACAGCTTAAAGTAAGGATTTATTTCAATCATTTGCTCTGCTCCCCGACATTCATTTAAAAAGAAGTGAGCTCGTGTAATTTTCTTGCTGTTGGTTTTTTGTCTTCTTTAAATGAGACTGCGCTCTCCTGATTGTTGGATAATCTTGTCCGGGTTAACTCGGCGTGTACAACAGCTGGTCACAGGAAGGTTTACCGGGGCTGCAGTGAAATAGCGAGGAAGACTCCGCAACCTCGTCCCCTGAAAGAGCAGAGTTGCCAGGCGTCAGATTGTGGCGGCAGCTCTTCTCCAAATGAGCTTGAGCCAGGGTTGCCAACTCTGGTTGGACGTATTCCTGGAGGTTTCATCACGTGACCTCTCGCCTCCCGGTCAAACAGCCTCCCCCGCCACCCTCCCCCCCCATCTCCAGAATTTGTATAACTAATAAACAGAGAAAATGGTGGAAAAAATGACCATTTTATTTTAATGCTGCTATGATTTTTCTCCTGGGTGTCACTCGCTACAGTATCCAGGAGATTCATCTTTAATGCTTGGAGACTCCAGGACAATCCTAGAGAGTTGGCAACCCTACTTAAGCCATCAGCCCCAGCACCTCCGAGCCACATTGTTTCACCCCATAGGGAGTGACAGGTCGGTCGTGCCAGACAAACCTGATTGAATTTTTTGAAGAGGTGACTAAAGTAGTGGACAGGAGAATGTCAATGGATGTTATTTATATGGACTTCCAGAAGGCATTTGATAAGGTCCCACATAAGAGACTGTTAGCTAAGATAGAAGCCCATGGAATCGAGGGAAAAGTACGGACTTGGTTAGGAAGTTGGCTGAGTGAAAGGCGACAGAGGGTAGGGATAATGGGTAGTTACTCACATTGGCAGGATGTGATTAGTGGAGTCCCGCAGGGATCTGTCTTGAGGCCTCAATTATTCACAATATTTATTAACGACTTAGATGAAGGCATAGAAAGTCTCATATCTAAGTTTGCCGATGACACAAAGATTGGTGGCATTGTAAGCAGTGTAGATGAAAACATAAAATTACAAAGGGATATTGACAGATTAGGTGAATGGGCAAAACTGTGGCAAATGGAATTCAATGTAGACAAATGTGAGGTCATCCACTTTGGATCACAAAAGGATAGAACAGGGTACTTTCTAAATGGTAAAAAGTTAAAAACAGTGGATGTCCATAGGGACTTAGGGGTTCAGGTACATAGATCATTGAATGTCATGAACAGGTGCAGAAAATAATCAATAAGGTTAATGGAATGCTGGCCTTTCTATCTAGAGGACTAGAATACAAGGGGGCAGAAGTTATGCTGCAGCTATACAAAACCCTGGTTAGACCGCACCTGGAGTACTGTGAGCAGTTCTGGGCACCGCACCTTCGGAAGGACATATTGGCCTTGGAGGGAGTGCAGCGTAGGTTTACTAGAATGATACCCGGACTTTAAGGGTTAAGTTACAAGGAGCGATTGCACAAATTGGGGTTGTATTCTCTAGAGTTTAGAAGGTTAAGGGGTGATGTGATCGAAGTTTATAAGATATTAAGGGGAACAGATAGGGTGGATAGAGAGAAACTATTTCCGCTGATTGGGGATTCTAGGACTAGGGGGCACAGTCTAAAAATTAGAGCCAGACCTTTCACGAGTGACATTAGAAATCATTTCTACACACAAAGGGTTGTAGAAGTTTGGAACTCTCTTCCGCAAACGGCAATTAATACTAGCTCAATTGCTAATTTTAAATGTGAGATAGATAGCTTCTTGCCAACCAAAGGTATTAAGGGATATGGGCCAAAGGCAGGAAATGGAGTTCGATCACAGATCAGCCACGATCTTATCAAATGGCGGAGCGGGCTCAAGGGGCTGAATGGCCTACTCCTGTTCCTATGTCCCTAGGGAGGGGAGACTGGAAACGCCTGTAGTGTGTCTCCTGGCCAACTCGGAGCATCACTGGCAGAAGCAGGGTAGAGTCGCTGCTCCTACAAGGCCTGGAGAGATCAGGGAATGCAGATTTTAAAAAGTTTTTACCTGCTAATGTTGGAATTGTTCAGTAGGAGGTGCACTGGAGCGGCGCTGAGTGACTCTCCCGGGACTCGGGCATTGTCTCTGGATGCTATTTCCACATGATTCAGGGATTGCGAGTGTTGTGTATTTTTCCTGCCCCTTTGCAGTGTTTTATACTTGCCTGTGTTAACTTTCATCGGTTACAGTTCTGCCCAATTACACATTTTGTCCAACTCTTTCCACAATTGGTGAGCCGCCTCCTATAAATGGGTGCTCCCTGTCTCTCATTCACACAAACCGTGACCCTGACCTCAGCATCTATTGCACCCCAGCTGCCAGGTATTGGCACCGTGGTTGAACTCTCCTGCTCCGCTACACAAAGCTGCCTGTTTAATAGAGACAGGAAAACACCACCGAGAGGTCCCCTTTTTTTGTTTCGTTGTGTGTTTTTTTTTCTTCTCGCCGAGACTGGAAACAGTTTTATCATTTTGTGTTTCTAGAGAGACGGGAGTTTCAAAACAAACTGCTTCATCAATGAACACTTAATCAGAGAGAGCTTTCTTAATTAGTCTTTGTGTGTCTCCTTCTGTATGCACTGTGGTAGTCGTGAATGTGTCTATACTTGTTGCTGGACAAAAGCAGCATAATCCCCAGCTAATCTGAATGAGAAGTTATTTGAAATCATACAGTTGCCACTTTTTTTAAAATTGAGAAACGCAGGTGAAGGGTCATTGTGCAGGCCACCAGCAAGCTGGGGTGTTAAACGCCCTCAGATTGTAGGAGGACTAGAAATCCCGGAAGCATTTAGAAAACAATTGGATGCCATGTTTGAGGGTCTTTCTGGATGGATAAGCCAATTTGGGTTGAATGGCCCTCTGAATTGTACTTTTCTTGTGACAGTAATTGTGAGTGGGAGCCCTGGCTGATATATTCCCTCCCGAATGCGGATGCACTGCGGCCAACAGTAGCATCGTTTTGCTGTCCTGCTTGAGATCCATTAACTCAACACAGGTCGGGAATTCAATCCTGGGCCTTCTGTTCCTGAACGGCTCAGTACCATGCCCTCGTGGTACATCAGGGGAACTGGGCTATTGTTTGAACTGTCGTGTTGATGTGCCCTAATCCAAATCAAGAGGTGGAGAGACTCCTTTCTTGTAGCAATGCCTTGGTGTTTGGCAACAGAATGATGCTGAGTACCTCAGGATTTTACCAATTGTCATCCCTCTGTCATTTCCCCTGTTTTCAGACGAACACCAAATACACAACCTCTGATTCTTAATGAAGAAAGATAGCTTGCTTTTGACTCTGCAACAACAACATACATTTGTAGAGCGCCTTTAGTGCAATAAAACGTCCCAAGGCACTTCACCGCAGTGATTATCAAACAAAATTTGACACCGAGCAACATAAGTCGATGTTAGGACAGGTGACTAAAACTTGGTCAAAAGAAAAAATGATTGGTATTTTCTAGGTGACTGCAAACACTGGTCAGGTGCCACCATTTTAGAACACCTGAATGGCAGCCATTTTGAGAAACATGATCTAATTCGTCGTCTTCTCTTCCCTGCCTAACGGCACAAGAGACAACCCATTTCTTACACTGCTTTACATCAAGCAGATTGTGCTCTGGGTTGTTTCCGCAATGAAGCCTCCCCCCCCCCCCCCCCCTTTTTTTGTTTATACGGACATCTCGTTAGCTTGACTCACAGCTCCCTACCAAGGCGAGGTTCCGTGGGGGGAATCTCCACTCCATTCCACTCCCGTCTCACGTGAATACCTCACTGGAAGTCAATCCAGTATTCAGAGACTGGAACTCTCATCTCCACTGGGGACTGGGGCAACAACAAAAGAAAAATTAATTAATTAACATCTTATCGTATTTATTTAGGAATGCCTCGGGCTACAGAATATTTTAATAACGGCCCTCTTCCTGTTCACATGGCAATGCACGTGCCTTTACAAAAAAGGAAACATTCACTCTCATCCAGGCACATGTCTCGAATCAAAGTGAGAACATAAGAACATAAGAAATAGGAGCAGGAGTAGGCCACATGGCCCCTCGAGCCTGCTCCGCATTCAATAAGATCATGGCTGATCTTCGACCTCAACTCCACTTTCCTGCCCGATCCCCATATCCCTTGATTCCCCAAGAGTCCAGAAATCTGTCTATCTCAGTCTTTAATATATTCAACGACTCAGCATCCACAGCCCTCTAGGGTAGAGAATTCCAAAGATTCACATTCCTCTGAGTGAAGAAATTCTTCCTCGTTTCAGTCTTAAATGGCCGACCCCTTATCCTGAGACTGTACCCTCTCGTTCTAGACTCTCCAGCCATGGGAAATAACCTCTCAGCATTTACCTTGTCAAGCCCCCTCTTAATCTTACACGTTTCAATGAGATTACCTTTCATTCTTCTAAACTCCAGAGAGTACAGGCCCATTCTACTCAGCCTCACCTCATAGGACAACCCTCTCATCCCAGGAATTAATCTAATGAACCTTCGCTGCTCCGCCTCTAAGGCAAGTATGTCCTTCCTTAGATAAAAAAACCAAAACTGAGCACAGGACTCCAGGTAAGATCTCACCAAAATTCTGTACAATTTGAAAGCCCTGAGAAAAAGTGATGTCCTTTTTTAAGTTCAAAGAATCATAGAAAGGTTACAGCACGGATGGAGGCCATTCGGCCCATCGAGTCCGTGCCAGCTCTATGCAAGAGCAATCCAGCTGGTCCCACTCCGCCGCCCTTTCCCCGTAGCCCTGCAAACTTTTTCCTTTCAAGTACTTATCCAGTTCCCTTTCGAAGGCCATGATTGAATCTGCCTCCACCATCCCCTCAAGCAGTGCATTCCAGATCCTAACCACTCGCTGTGTAAAGAAGTTTTCCTCATGTCACCTTTGGTTCTTTTGCCAATCACCTTAAGTCTATGTCCTCTGGTCCTTGACCCTTCCGCCAATGGGAACAGTTTCTCTCTATTTACTCTGTCTAGACCCTTCGTGATTTTGAATATCTCTTATCAAATCTCCTCGCAACCGTCTCTGTTCCAAGGAAAACAAGCCCAGCTTTTCCAGTCTATCCACGTAACTGAAGTCCCTCATCCCTGGAATCATTCTAGTAAATCTCTTCTGCACCCTCTCGAAGGCCTTCACGTCTTTCCTGAAGTTCAGTGCCCAGAACTGGACGCAATACTCCACTTCTGGCCGAAACAGTGTTTTATAAACGTTCATCATGACTTCCATACTTTTGAACTCTATACCTCTATTTATAAAGCCCAGGATCCCCGTATGCTTTTTAAGCCACTTTCTCAACCTGCTCTGCCACCTTCAACGATTTGTGCACATATACCCCCCCGATCTCTCTGTTCCTGTACCCCTTTTAGAATTGTGCCCTCTAGTTTATATTGCTTCTCCTCGTTCTTCCTACCGAAATGTATCACTTCGCATTTTTCTGCGTTAAATTTCATCTGCCATGTGTCTGCCCATGCCACCAGCCTGTCTATATCCTCTTGGAGTCTATCACTATCCTCCTCACTGTTCACTACACTTCCAAGTTTTATGTCATCTGCAAATTTTGAAATTGTGCCCTGTACACCCAGGTCCAAGCCATTAATATATACCAAGAAAAGCAGTGGTCCCAGCACCAACTCCTGGGGAACACCGCTGTACACCTCCCTCCAGTCCGAAAAACAACCGTTCACCACTATTCTCTGTTTCCTTGACCTTGCCACCCGTTAAAATAAAAAAAAGCCCAGGAGAAACTTTGCATGCAGTCAAATAATTGGAACGCCGACCAATTTTATTTTCCCCCCTCTTTTCCCCCCCACCCCCATTCCCCCATCCCACCGCATAAAGGGCTTTTTAAATAGTTACAAAGATTTTAAATGTGTTCAGGAGATCTCCGTGGTATTCTGCAATCTATTTGTCTATCTCTCTGCGCCAAAGGTATGGGAGAGCTGAGAGTGCAGAAATTGCTAAAACCTCACCTTCTAACCCGCACAGTAAATATTGCCTGGGCTGGAAGAGGGAATAGAAAATATAATGAAAAACCATGCAGCATTACTGAATATAGAGCTTTTGTCACCTGCCTCCTGAAGAGTAATAGGTGGCCTGTGAACAACCTGCGGATTGGAATCGCTGAGAATAGACTACAAGTTGGAAAAATCTGATTAAGAAGATTGGGCCTGTATCGATTTTATTTATATTATAAAATTACAGTGTTTTGTTTTGGGCTGAGGGGCGGGGGGAAGGGGAGTGTTTGATTTTCAAGATTCATACACCTCAAAGCTTTGGAGCTTATGTTTTTATAAAAGACCAAACTGTTCCAAAAACAAAGAAAATAAAAATCCTTTCAATTATTCTTTTTGAAGACTGCAACTGATTTTCTTTATCGTGTGTGTTTGAGGAGGGAGTCGGGTTGCCTGGCGCTTTCATCACATGACTTCCAGCCTCTAACCGCCTCCGTCCCATGCGCTCCCACCACTGGTCCATCCTCTCGGGGTATTGCCTTCCCACGTCCAATTGGAAAGGGAACAGACTCTTTGTTACCCAATTGGATTAATTGTGACTGTTCGTCAAACAATTTTCTTCCCCCATCTCCTATATTTTTACAATAAATGAAAGCGTTCAAAGTTAATGGAAAAAAAACAATTTATTTTTAATGCCCCTATGATTTTTCTCCCGGGTTTGCTTGCAGCAGTGTCCTGGAGATTAAAATCGGGGACGCGCAAGAGGCCAGATAGTAGACAGTGTGGCAAAAGTAGATCCGTAAGATTACTTCACACTAAAACCGCGAGAGTAGGGCAAGACCTAATAGAGGTCTTCAGAATTATGAAGGAGTTTGATAGAGTAGATGTAGAGAAGGTGTTTCCACTTGTGGGGTGAGTCCCAAACTAGAGGCCATAAATATAAAATAGTCACCAATAAATCCGATAGGGAATTCAAGAGAAACTTCTTTACCCAAAGAGTGGTGAGAATGAGGAACTCGCTACCACAAGGAGTAGTTGAGACAAACAGCATCGATGCATTTAAGGGGAAGCTGGATAAGTACATGAGGGAGAAAGGAATAGAAGGATATGCTGACAGAGTTAGATGAAGAGGGGTGGGAGGAGACTCGTGGACCAGTTGGGCCGAATGGCCTGTAAATTCTATGTAAGAGGCCAAGCTCAAACTAGTGAAAGGCAAATTTAGTACTGATGTCAAGAAATTGATCACACAAGGAGTGGTCATCTCATGAAATGTGGTAGTGGACGAATCGCCTAAGGAAAAATGCTGCGATGGGGTCTGGAGGGTCTTTCTGGATGGATGACCCAAGTGGACCAGAATAGCCTTCCTCATTGTTATCTGTCTTGGGATCTATTGTAAATTTACTGATTGAGTGGACAGGTCATCAAATAATTCAGAATTTTGATGTTGGCATGGAGCTTCTTTATAGGATATCGAAGCATAAAAGGTTCATTTTGCTCAACAGTCAACACTGCACCATCATGCAAGCAGAGAAACTGACAGTCCCTCCAAAACATAAATTTACCACCAATTTTGCAATCAGTTATTGCTCGCGCTCTCTTTTTAAAATAAATGTCACATGTTTTGTTATTATGTATAAAAGGAGTCCAGCTCGAGTCACTTTGTGTGCGTGTGTATGATAGAGGAAGATCAATTTCACCTTGTAATACCCGCTGGTCTTTTTGTCAAGCATTTACAGTATTCATTACCTTACTCATTGTACTACCACTGCCACTTGTATTAAATTGTTATTTGCTGCTGGAATGTGGAGATTATTCAGCTCTTGGAGTATACAGCTGGAAATGGGCAGCGCTGGACGAACGGAGGGGTTCGCATGCTTGCTCAGGAGACTTGACTGAAACTGTTATGCGAGTCTGCAGCATTATGGGTTGCTAACGCACATCGTTTAGTGTTATGTGAGAATGGCACTCGAGTTCGATAACAACAACCACCTGCATTTATATAGCGCCTTTACTGTCGTAAAATGCCTCAAGGTGCTTCACAGGATAAATGTTATCAAACAAACATTCGACACCGAGCCACATGAGATGTTAGGATAGGTGACCAAGAGCTTGGTCAAAGAGGTAGGTTTTAAGGAGTGTCTTAAAGGAGAGAGAGGCGGTGAGGTTTAGGGAGGGAATTCCAAGAGCCTAGGGCCCAGGCATCCGAAGGCACGGCAGCCAATGGTGGAGCGATTAAAATCGGGGATGTGCAATAGGCCAGAATTGGAGGAGCGCAGAGATCGAGGAGGATTCACATTGTAGACACTTTGAATTAAGAATGAACTGGAGCTTAGGTGGAGTCTGACTCCAGTAGTGAATCTCGTTCTTTTCATCCTTCTTTGGATGGAAGAAGATGAAAAACATAAGAATGTGTGGACCAAGAAAAGGCCATTCAGCCCATCAATCCCACTCCACCCAGAGCCAATGTACAGATTGTTCTATCATGGACTTCCCCCACCACCACTACCACCTGTTCATCCTCTTTAAGGAACGTTAAGACGTGTCCCCTTCTTCCACTTAAAAAAAAATCAAGCAGTGCTGTTAATATCTCTTTAACCCTCAATGTCCCCATAACAGATAGCGATCCAGCTCCCTTTAAAGATGTCAAATAACCTTAAATCAACCCTCCTCAACATGCTGGGTTTTAACCATATCTTTTTATCTCTGGGACCTGAATTTGAATCTAATCTAGACTTACGAGATAAAAGTATTTTGCCGCCAGCAGTTGTCAAATCCAACAAGTATCTCTCTAGATCTTGGGCAGGAGCATACAGATATCAAACTCCATCCGTCTAAACTAATTAGAGTCATAGAGTTATACAGCACGGATAGAGGCCCTTCGGCCCATCGTGTCCGCGCCGGCCATCAGCCCTGTCTACTCTAATCCCATATTCCAGCATTTGGTCCGTAGCCTTGTATGCTATGGCATTTCAAGTGCTCATCCAAATGCTTTTTGAATGTTGTGAGGGTTCCTGCCTCCACAACCCTTTCAGGCAGTGAGTTCCAGACTCCAACCACCCTCTGGGTGAAAAAGTTCTTTCTCAAATCCCCTCTAAACCTCCCGCCTTTTACCTTGAATCTATGTCCCCTTGTTATAGAACCCTCAACGAAGGGAAAAAGCTCCTTAGTATCCATCCTATCTGTGCCCCTCATAATTTTGTACACCTCAATCATGTCCCCCCTCAGCCTCCTCTGCTCCAAGGAAAACAAACCCAATCTTCCCAGTCTCTCTTCATAGCTGAAGCGCTCCAGCCCTGGTAACATCCTGGTGAATCTCCTCTGCACCCTCTCCAAAGCGATCACATCCTTCCTGTAGTGTGGCGACCAGAACTGCACACAGTACTCCAGCTGTGGCCTAACCAGTGTTTTATACAGCTCCATCATAACCTCCTTGCTCTTATATTCTATGCCTCGGCTAATAAAGGCAAGTATCCCCATATGCCTTCTTTACCACCTTATCTACCTGTTCCGCCGCCTTCAGGGATCTGTGAACTTGCACACCAAGATCCCTCTGACCCTCTGTCTTGCCTAGGGTCCTCCCATTCATTGTGTATTCCCTTGCCTTGTTAGTCCCTCCAAAGTGCATCACCTCGCACTTTTCCGGGTTAAATTCCATTTGCCACTGTTCCGCCCATCTGACCAACCCATCTATATCGTCCTGCAGACTGAGGCTATCCTCCTCGCTATTTACCACCCTACCAATCTTTGTATCATCAGCGAACTTACTGATCATACCTTTTACATTCATATCCAAGTCGTTAATGTAGACCACAAACAGCAAGGGACCCAGCACCGATCCCTGTGGTACCCCACTGGCCACAGGCTTCCAGTCACAAAAACAACCTTCGACCATCACCCTCTGCCTTCTGCCACTAAGCCAGTTTTGTATCCAAAGTGCCAAGGCACCCTGGATTCCATGGGCTCGTACCTTCTTGACCAGTCTCCTGTGGGGGACTTTATCGAAGGCCTTACTGAAATCCATGTATACCACATCCACTGCGTTACCCTCATCCACACGCCTAGTCACCCCCTCAAAAAATTCAATCAAATTAGTCAGACATGATCTTCCCTTGACAAAGCCATGTTGACTATCCCTGATTAATCCTTGCTTCTCCAAGTGGAGACTAATTTTGTCCTTCAGAATTTTTTCCAATAATTTTCCTACCACTGATGTTAGGCTCACTGGCCTGTAGTTCCCCGGTTTTTCCCTACTCCCCTTCTTGAATAATGGTATTACATTAGCGGTTCTCCAGTCCTCTGGCACATCCCCTGTGGCCAGAGAGGTTCTGAATATATGTGTCAGAGCCCCCGCAATCTCCTCCTTTGCCTCACACAGTAGCCTGGGATACATTTCGTCCGGGCCTGGGGATTTATCCATTTTTAGGCCTGCTAAAACCGCCAATACCTCCTCCCGCTCGATGTTAATATGTTCGAGTATATCACAGCCCCCCTGCCGTATTTCTATGTCGACATCGTCCTTCTCCATAGTGAAAACAGATGCAAAAAATTCATTTAGAACCCCTCCTACATCTGCCGGCTCCACACACAGATTGCCATTTTTGTCCCTAATGGGCCCTATTTTTTCCCTAGTCATCCTCTTACCCTTAATATACTTATAGAACATCTTAGGATTTTCCTTTATTTTGCTCGCCAGTGTTATTTCATGGCCCCTCCTTGATCTCCTAATTTCTTTTTTAAGTATCCCCCTGCACTTTTTGTACTCCTCTAGGGTTTCCTCCGTCTTTAGCCTTTTGTATCTGCCAAAAGCCCTCCTTTTTTTCCTAATCCATTCTCGTATATCCCCTGACATCCAAGGTTCCCTGGAGTTCTTGGAACCACCCTTGACCTTTACGGGAACATGTTGCCATTGTATGGTCTCAATCTCCCTTCTGAAAGACTCCCATTGCTCCGATGCGGATTTTCCTACAAGCAGCTGATCCCAGTCCATTTTGGCCAGATCCTGCCTTATCCTATTAAAATTGGCCTTCCCCCAATTTAGAACCTTTATTTCCGGCCTCTCCCTGTCCTTTTCCATGACCACCTTAAATCTCACCGAATTATGGTCACTGTCACCAAAGTGCTCACCAACTAGCACTTCTTCCACTTGGCCGGCCACATTCCCTAGAATTAGGTCCAGTACCGCCCCCTCTCTTGTAGGACTTTCTACATGCTGGCTCAAAAAGCTCTCCTGGATGCACGTTAAGAATTTTGTACCCTCTAAGCCTTTTACACTCTGAGTATCCCAGTTAATATTGGGGAAGTTGAAATCCCCCACTATTATTACCCTATTATTTGCACAATTTTCTGAGATTTGCCTACATATCTGTTCCTCTATCTCCCCCTGACTGTTTGGGGGCCTATAGTACACTCCCATCAAAGTGCTTGCCCCCTTTTTGTTTTTAAGCTCCACCCATATGGCCTCATTAGAGGAACCTGCTAATATATCATCCCTCCTTATGGCAGTAATTGATTCTTTAATTAATATTGCGACCCCCCCTCCTCTTATACCTCCCCCTCTGTCTCGCCTGAAGATTCTGTACCCCGGAATATTGAGCTGCCAGTCTTGCCCCTCCCTCAACCATGTCTCTGTGACAGCAACAATATCATACTCCCATGTGTTTATCAACACCTTCAGTTCATCCACCTTATTCGCAAGACTCCTTGCATTAAAATAGATGCCATCCAGCCTTGCCCTCACATATTTGCCCTGTCTTCCAAGCTGACTTGTTTTTTTCTCTATATATGGCTGCACATCACCCCCTATTGTAGCTCCACTCTGTATCCCATCCCCCTGCCAAGTTAGTTTAAACCCCCCCCAACAGTGCTAGCAAACCTCCCCGCAAGGATATTTGTCCCGCTCTGGTTCAGGTGCAACCCGTCCGACTTGTACAAGTCCCACCTTCCCCGGAAGCAGGCCCAGTGATCCAGGAAACTGAAACCCTCCCTCCTGCACCAACTCTTTAGCCACGCATTCATCTGTTCTATCCTCCTATTTCTATACTCACTAGCCCGTGGCACTGGGAGTAATCCAGAGATTACAACCTTTGAGGTCCTGCTCTTTAATCTGCTACCTAGCTCCCTAAATTCTTGATGCAGGACCTCATCTCCCTTCCTACCTATGTCGTTGGTCCCAATGTGGACCACGACCTCTGCCTGCTCACCCTCCCCCTTGAGAATGCCCTGAAGCCGCTCAGTGACATCCATGACCCTGGCACCAGGGAGGCAACAAACCATCCTGGAGTCACGTTTACGGCCACAGAAACGCCTGTCTGTTCCCCTTACGATAGAATCCCCTACCACTATAGCTCTTCCACTCTTTTTCCTCCCAGCCTGTGCAGCAGAGCTACCCCTGGTGCCAGGAAGTTGGCTGCTGCTGCCTTCCCCTGATAAGTCATCCCCTTCAACAATATCCAAAGCGGTATATTTGTTTGAGAGGGGGACGGCCACAGGGGACCCCTGCACTGCCTGCCTGCTCTTCTTACTCTGCCTGGTGGTCACCCAATTACTTCCTGCCTGTACAACCTTTACCTGCGGTGTGACCATCTCACTAAACGTGCTATCCACGACGTTCTCAGCATCGCGAATGCTCCTTAATGAATCCATCCGCAGCTCCAGTGCCGCAATGCGGTTTGTCAGTAGCTGCAGCTGGATACATTTCCCGCACACATGGTCGTCAGGGACACCGGAAGGGTCCCTGATTTCCCACATAGAGCAGGAAGAGCATAACACGGGGCTGGGCTGTCCTGACATGACTTACCCTTTAACTAATTAATTCAAATTAAATGAATCCCACCAATTTCACTTCAATTAAAAAGGTATACTCAAGGGCCCTTGCTGAACAGCAGTCCCCCACTACACAACAGAGACCAGAGAATCCACAAACTCTAATCTTAGACAATTTCAGCAGGAAAATACTCACCAGGCAATCACTTACCTCTTCCTTGGTGACGTCCCACTTGGATTACTTTTTGCTTCTTATTTATCTTAGGTCCAGGAGTTGAGTCCCTGTGATGTCGCACAGTAGTTGTCTCTTGGTGCAGGTCTGCTGCTGCTTTTATTCCACAATCTCAGTCTTCTACTCTCAGGTCCACTACCGCTCTGCAGGAAAAGTTTGGAAAAGCAAGGCAAAGCAGCACCTCCTTCCCCCACTTCACCAAACTCCCACACTTACCGAACTCTCAGCACACTGTGTAATATTTGGGTGAGAGGTTGTGAGAATGAATGGTGAGAGAAATTGAACTATCGCCCTGGAGTAACGAGGTGGGTGCTGTCTTGAATTTGGGTTAAAGATACTTGTTTAGGTCAAAAAGGGGAGCTCTGAGCTCCATCTAACTGCAAGCCTCATTATAAGTTATGTGAGAGATAGGATTGTTGGCCATGTTGATACCGTGTACCAAAAAGGATAGTTCTGCTCTCCCCTTTCACCTTACTGTGTCTGGCTCGTTCAAGGGTCAGTCAGGTCTGAGACATCAATGACCTGGAGTGAACCAGTTCATCAGTGTACCACCATCTGCTGGGTCCATTTCATTAAAACATCAGAAATGTAGAAACTCAGTAAGAAATAAGAAGAACTTGCATTTATATAGCGCCTTTCACAACCTCAGGACGTCCCAAAGCACTTTACAGCCAACAAAGTACTTTTTGAAGTGTAGTTACTGTTGTAATGTAGGAAATGCAGTAGCCCAAGTTGTGCACAGCAAGGTTCCACAAACAGCAATGAAATAAATGACCAGATCATCCGTTTTAGGCGTTGGTTGAGGGATAAATGTTGGCCAGGACACCGGGGAGAACTCATCCGCGCTTCTTCGAATAGTGCTGTTGGATCTTTTACGTCCACCTGAGAGGGCAGTCGGGGCCTCTGCTTAAAGTCTCATCCGAAAGACGGCGCCTCCGACAGTGCAGCACTCCCTCAGTACCGCACTGGAGCGTCAGCCTGGATTTTGTGCTCATGTCTCTGGAGTGGGACCAATATCCAATTCTTGCGCAGTTTTCACCTGCAGTATCTTGTCACTGGGATGATTTTACGGGTCGGGGTCACTCTGAGCTATCCGGTTAGTATTCAGGGAGCGAAGTGGAACACGCCAGAAAGAAATGCTTAATGCTGCAATTACTGTTAGATTATGCCAAAGCGTAGGCAATGAATATTCAATTCTCATGCCCTTTACAGAGCTCTAACATTTGACGGGCCTGTTAGTAAGTTTTTTTTTGCATTCAAGGAAAATAAACACGCTTGATTCTTCTTGCATTTATTAGGCTGTGGCTGCCCTCTGTTTGGTGACTTTCCCAGGAGTTGCTAAGCTGTAAACAATTATAGCAGGGGAAGGGTTAACAGAGATTTGATTCTCTTTCTTTCTGGGGGGATTAAAATGATTCCACATCATAATTAACCTTAAGTGCCACATGACTTCAACAGTCATTCCAGAATCTTGCCCAGTACTATTCGTGAAATTGTTATTATATTTAGATAATACGTTTAATTATACACAGCGGTACAGAATGATAAGGTCACGCTCCCAAGGTTCTCTTGCATGTGTGTCATCCTGACAAGCATTGTGCAGTCAAATTTTTTTTAAAAATCATTAAATCTGCACTAATATTTCCTCCCTGAACATGTGCATAACTTCTCCACGCTTATTAAATACCATAGATATACACTGCCGCCTTTGATGATTTTCATCGTGGAATAGAGGTCTGTTACAACTTCATTGTTCCCATTATGGCACATGCGAGATCTGGGCAGGAGCCTGCCCGCCCTCTCTTTATTTAGGAGGGTTCAGCTAAACCAACAAAGAACGGGAGAATTAACAGCGGTGGGTATTTTAATTGAACCGCAATGTGGTCATTTTCCTTTCAACCAAATTAAAGGTTTCCATTATGCCTGCTATAATTTAAAGCCAATTTAATACACTCTAATAAGGTTGCACTACTATGGTGAGCTGTTTTATTCTTCTTTCCGTACAAATGCATTAAGCCGTGGTTCAGTTGGTCGCACTCTCGTCTGAGTCAGAAAGTCGTGGGTTGAAGTCGCGCTCCAGAGATTTGAGTGCAAAATCTAAGCTGATACTCCCAGTGCAGCACTCAGGGAGTGCTGCCCTGTCGGAGGTGCCGTCTTTCGGATGAGTCATTAAACTGAGGCCCCATCTGCGCACTCAGGTGATGTAAAAGATCCCATGGCACTATTTCAAAGAAGAGCAGAGGAGTTCTCTCTGGTGTCCTGGCCGATATTTATCTCTCAACCAACACCTAAAAATAGATTATTTGGTCATTATCACATTGCTGTTTGTGGGATCTTGCTGTGCGCAAATTGGCTGCCCATTTAAAAGTACTTCATTTGGCTGCAAAGTGCTTTGGGACAACCTGAGGTCGCGAAAGGCGGTATATAAATGCAAGTTTTTTCCTGTCCTTTGCTGTTGTAAGTCTATGACTAAGACGGTGGCCAAGTTGAAGAGTTCAGTCTGAGAAGCCAAGTACAAAAGGTCACTGCGTGGGTGCATTTCCTTTTGCTGTTGGGTCTGCAGGCACGGTAATTATATGGCTTCAGCGGAAGGAACTGTCCCACGGATGCATTCTAGCCAATTTTTAGTGGCATTAGGAGTAAGGTTGCCGAGTAAGGTTGCCAACTTTTATCAAGGTCACAATCAGACGTGACGGTGGTGGGGGCAGGGCAGGGTGGAGTTCTAAGCTTTGTCGATGACAAAAATCCATTCAGACACAGAAGGAAGCGGAAATAAAATGGACTTTTATTTTTTTAAAGACTTGGAAGTCGTCTTGGAAAAATATCGACTAGTTCAGTCCCAAAAGCAAATGGATGTCTACTCTGATTTAAAACCGTGCCGTCGGACAGTCATAACTGGAATCAGGGAACAACCGAGAAGTTTTGCTGTCTGAAAGTTGAGTCTCCACTTAAAAGTCAGACTCTGAGTCAGAAGGTCGTGGGTTCAAGTCGCACAGCAGTGACTTGAGCACAAAATCCAGGCTGCCGCTCGAGTGTGGTATTGAGGGAGTACTGCACTGTCGAAGCTGCCGTTTTTCAAATGAGACGCTAAACCAAGGTCGCGTCTGCCCTCTCAAGCGGACGTAAAAGATCCCATGGCACTATTCGAAGAAGAGCGGGGGTGTTCTCCCCGGTGTCCTGGCCAATGTTCATCCTTCAACCAACACCTAAAGACAGATTATCTGGTCATTTATCACATTGCTGTTTGTGGGACCTTGCTGTATGCAAATTGGCTGCCATGTTTTCCATATTACAACAGTGACTACACTTCAAAAGTACTTCATTGGCTGTAAAGCGCTTTGAGATGTCCTGAGGTCATGAAATGAGCTATATAAATGCAAGTTCGTTCTTTCTTTTCTTCTTCACCAGTTTTCTCTGTCCTCGTCCAGTCCTGAAGGTGCTGACTCATGAGATACAGTATGGGGGTCAGTACGTGGCCCAAGTGACATTAGGTGTTAAGGAACTGTTCAGTGACCGAACCTGTCCTATCCTCGCCCAACATGTCCGGAGGGTTGCTGTCATTGGGAATTGGAACCTTGGCTGATTTCCCCCACCCCCAACCCTCGGGCAGTGATGTTGACTTTAGCATCTCTATGGTTGGCCCAGCGAATTCAGCACAGACTGGAGGGGTTGATCCTGGCACCTTCCTGGCCCGTTTGGCTCTATTGCTTATTGATAAACTCAGTGAATCATCGAGAGAATTCTTATAAATCAACAGTAACCGTCTTGGATTACATCATGTAATTTTGAATTTGACTACACTCGATTCCTATCAGCATTACATGAAACCAAATGAACATATTGGGCCCAGTTGTTAATGTGTTAAATATTGCTTATTTACTGATTCAAAAGTACGTCATTTGATCCCTCGAATGTTTACTCTGGTTCAGCGGGAAGCTGTTCCTTGTCAAATTGATTGTCATACATTCCTAAACATCTGCTTCGGACTCTTTTCATGCAGCATGAATGATAAGTTTCACCAGGCCACCCTAATTTTCCTTTTTTTAAAACAAATCTCTGATGTTGTGAAAAGTTCCTCAGGCATCATGTGGGCCCCACTGTATGGACGTTTCATCTGTTCATCTATTCTAATAAAGGTTAGGGTACTGTGTGGTAAAGCTCACCAGCTGTTTTACCCTCCTGCATATTGAGGCAGGATGGCAATCTGCTTTCCCTTGCTCATAGAGTAGGGCCACATGGAGAGGGAGGCAATCGAAACCTAGAACAAAATATCGGCCGGGAGATTACTGTATCAGTGGACAAACGCCGAACGTGCTCGCTTGACATTCCCCTGTTCACTGATTTACTGGATGCTTAAATCTATAATTGAAAGAAAGAACTTGCATTTATAGAACAGAACCTCAGGATGTCCCAACGCGCTTTACAGCCAGTCGTGTACTTTTGAAGTGTAGTCGCTGCTCTAACCTCGGAAACGTGGCAGCCGATTTGCACACAGCAAGCTCCCACAATCAACAGTGAGATTTTGTTAAAAGATTATGCCGATGACGAACAAAGGCCACCCTCTGAACTTGGTATGAAAGGAAGGCAATAAGAATAGGTTCTTTTCAAAGTGATTTTCTATTCAATGCCAGAAAAAGTCTGTTTTAGGTGTTGGTTGAGGGATAAATGTTGATCAGGACACTGGGAGGACTCACCTGCTCTTCGAATAGTGCTGTAGGATCTTTTACGTCGACCTGAAGGGCAGACGGCCCGGCCTGGGTTTAACATCTCATCCGAAGGACAGCACCTCGGACAATATAGCACTCCCTTAGTACTGCACTGAAGTGCCAGCTCAGATTATGGTTACAGCACAGAAGGAGGCCATTCGGCCCGTCGAGCCCATGCTGGCTCTTTGCAAGAGCAATCCAGTTAGTCCCACTCCCCTGCCCTTTCCCTGTCACCCTACAGATTTGTTTCCCTTCAAGTACTTATCCAATTCCCTTTTGAAAGCCACGATTGAATCTGCTTCCACCACCCTTTCAGGCAGTGCATTCCAGATCATAATCACTCGCTGCATAAAAAAGCTTTTCCTCATGTTGCCTTTGGTGCTTTTGCCAATCACCTTAAATCTGTGTCCTCCGGTTCTCGACCCTTCAACCAATGGGAAGAGTTTGTCTCTATCTACTCTGTGTAGACCCCTCAGGATTTTATACACCTCTGTCAAATCTCCTCTCAACCTTCTCCGCTCTAAGGAGAACAACCCCAGCTTCTCAAGTCTCTGCAGTAGGAGTTGAACCCACGACCACCTGACTCGGAGCCGAGAGTGCTACCAACTGAGCCACGGTAATTGAGCTAATACCTCAGGTAAAATAGTGGGCAAATGAATCTCACGAGCCCATTAGGGCTTGTGGGCAGGTATCGCCAGCAGTCATTTCTAGATTCCCAGTTCCATTTATCCTCTGTAAACGTTTCCTGGCATTGAATGGGAAATCACTTTGAAAAGAACCTATTCTTATTGCTTTCCTTTCGTACCAAGTTCAGAGGTTTGCCTTTCATACATGCTTGTCATTGGTATAATTTTCTAAAAAAGATTCCACACAATTACCAAAGCATTCTGTGAGAAAGTATCCGTCCCTTTTTTTGGATTGAAAAATGCGGCAGCCAATGCCCAGAGAGATTGGAAAACAGCAGAGCTTCCAAATTAAGAATTGCGTGTGAGGCTGGAGTTGGCTCTCAGTGGTATAAATGTGGGCATTTGTCTCTGTCGCCCAGGATTTATTGTCCAGCTTAGCAGGGAAGAGTGGCCTTTGATGCTCAGACTGTTTGGTGCCCAGTTCCAATATCTCTGCGGATTCTGCAGCTTTCCCTTGAGGGGGATGCGCACACACAGCGAAGCAGCCTGCGATAACCAGCACTTTTTTTTATTATTCGTTCATGGGCGTTGCTGGCGAGGCCGGCATTTATTGCCCATCCCTAATTGCCCTTCAGAAGGTGGTGGTGAGCTGCCTTCTTGAACCGCTGCAGTCCATGTGGTAAAGGTTCTCCCACAGTGCTGTTAGGAAGGGAGTTCCAGGATTTGGACCCAGCGACGATGAAGGAACAGCGCTATATTTCCAAGTCGGGATGGTGTGTGACTTGGAGGGGAACATGCAGGTAGTGTTGTTCCCATGTGCCTGCTGCCCTTGTCCTTCTAGGTGGTAAAGGTCGTGGGTTTGGGCTCTGTATCTCAACTCTATTTACCTGCCTTGGTTCCCTAACCCTTAATACCCTTGCCTAACAAAAATCTATCTGTCACAGTTTTGAAATTTTGCAATTGACCCCCAGCATCAACAGCTTTTTGGGGGAAGAGAGATCCATATTTCCACCAAACTTTGTGTGAGGAAGTGGTTCCTGACATCACCCCTGAACAGCCTAACTCTAATTTTAAGGTTATACCCTCTTGTTTTGGACTCCCCTACGAGAGGAAATAGTTTCTCTCTCTTTCTATCCTATCAAATCCTTTAATGTGTGTTGATATTTATTACAGTGAAGTCTCCACAATAGATGGGACCACCCCCTTAGTGGACAATGTAAGCTGGCGGATGACCAAGAGATTGCCCAGATTTTGCTCCTGATTGTCTGGTACAGCAAACTCCTAGGCACGGGAAGGAGGACAAGTGCGATACAGATACCATGAGCTGAGCTTAATCTTTCTTGAGCTTTTAGGTCAATTTATATAGCAGAGATGAACTGCTAACAGGATGGCCTGTTCAATGATGTGTGACACCTCGTGCAAACGCCTATAGATATGCTTTTTTTAAATTTTGGGTTCTCTTCTTTCTTCCTTCCCTTTTCTTTTAGCTTTTTATGTCATTGGCTCATGCTGTGGGACAGTTTCGTAGCCTTCAGCGGTATTCTGGTATTTTATTTTATTCATTCTCAGGATGTGGACGTCGCTGGTAAGGCCGGCTTTTGTTGCCTTTCCCCTAGTTACCCTGGAGAAGGTGGTGGTGGGCCTTCTCCTTGAACCGCTGCAGCCCGTGTGGTGAAGGTGTTCCCATGATGTTGTTGGGTCGGGAGTTCCAGGATTTTGACCCAGCGACGCTGAAGGAAGGCCCAACATATGTCCCGAGTCGGGATGGTGTGTGACTTGCGGAGGGGATCTTGGAGGTGATGGTGTTCCCGTGCACTGGCTGCCCTTGCCCTTCTAGATGGTGGAGGTCGCGGGTTGGGGAGGTGCTGTCGAAGAAGCAGCCGGTGTGACTCAGACCATCCTCTGAGGATGATTCACTGTAGATGTGAATGTGAAAGTCACATGTCAGACAGGGCAAAGGGCATAAGTGGAAGGAAATACACAAAGGATAGAAGAGTCTTTCCCTTCAGCGGCTGCTGGTGCCCAGCCAGTAGCTGCTTGCTCCGTGCTTGTTGCTTGCAGTGGATCACATCCACCAAATGAACTTTGCGTTAGGAACTGAAACAGAAATAGAATAGCGCGAGCACTCTGTTGAATGCATCTCCTGATGTGCTTTGGCATCATCTGTAATGATGCCATCAGTGTTTGCCAACAACAGATTCATGCCACTTAATGCTTTGAGCCATATTTCCGCCCACAGAATCTCTGCAATCGTTTACTTGTAGTATAAATAAAATATTCTGGGATTAATGAGGTGTGTTTGTTGTTGTTTATTAAAAAAACGTTTGCTCTCCTTGTGGTGAAGCATGGTTCTGAATTAAAAGCATGCAGCCTGCTGGGGAAAGCCAGGATTGGGTTCGAACCTGTACGTTGCCTGAACATTTGAGAGACCAATCTGCAGTAATGCCGTGCCTTGCTCCCTGTGACTTATCAGCTCTGCTTCTAATCGGAATTAAAATTCGCTTTACAAAAAAAAATACCTCCAGCAAATTAACAGAAGGAATTTTTTTTTTGTTTTGTTGCAAGAACATTTTCGGGTTGGTAGGCTGTAACTAGTGGGGTGCCGCAAGGATCGGTGCTTGGGCTTCAGCTATTTACAAAATATATCAATGACTTAGATGAGGGGACTGAGTGTAATGTATCCAAGTTCGTTGACGATACAAAGCTAGGTGGGAAAGAGCTGTGAGGAGGACGTAAAGAGGCTGGAAAGGGATATAGACAGGTTCAGTGATTGGGCAAGAAGGTGGCAAATGGAATATAATGTGGGGAAATGTGAAATTATCCTCTTTGGTAGGAAGAATACAAAAGCAGAATATTTTTTAAAAAGGTGAGAGACTATAGGTACAGCAAGCAATTAGGAAGGTATGTTAGTCTTTATTGCAGGGGGTTGGAGTATAAGAATAAAGACGTCTTGCTGCAATTATATAGGGCCCTGGTGAGACCACACCTGGAGTACTGTGTACAGTTTTGGTCTCCTGACCTAAGGAAGGATATACTTACCTTAGAAGGGGGTGCAACAAAGATTCACTAGATTGATTCCTGGGATGAGAGGGTTGTCCTATGAGGAGAGATTGAGTAGAATGGCCCTATATTCTCTGGAGTTTATAAGAACGAGAGGTGATCTCGTTGAAATGTATAAAATTCTGAGAGGCTGTTTCCCTTGGCTGGAGAGTCTGGAACGAGGGATAATAATCTCAAGATAAGGGGTCTGCTATTTAGGACTGAGATGAGGTAAAATGCCTTCACTCAGAGGGTTGTGAATCTTTGGAATTCTCTACCCCCGAGGGTTGTGGATGCTCAGTCGTGAGTATATTCAAGATTGAGATAGACAGATTTTTGGACTCTAAGGGAATCAAGGGATATGGGGATCGGGCAGAAAAGTGGAGTTGAGGTTGAAGATCAGCCATGATCTTATTGAATGGCGGCCCAGGCTCGAGGGGCCGCATGGCCTACTCCTGCTCCTATTTCTTATGTTCTTATGTGCAGAAGGTTTTACCCGTTCAATGTTTGTGGCTGTGTTTAAATGAAATGAGGCTATAGATTGAAAATATAATAATTATGGGGGAATTGTATGATTGAGGTACGGTTTGTTGTGCCTGAACCAGGATTTTGTTTTTTTAAAACGCTTCTGTTCTCTCTTAATACCCTCATCCAACAAAAATCTCAATCTTAAAAATTTCAATTGACCCAGCACCCCTGTCTTTTATGGGAGCAAGTTCCAGATTTCCATGACCCTTTGTGTGAAAAAGTGCTTCCAGACATCACTCCTGAACGGCCCATATCGAGTTTGAGATTATGCCCACCTGTTCTGGACTCCCCCCTACAGGAGGAATCAGTTTCTCTTTATCTACCTTATCGAATCCCTTTATAATTTTAAACATCTTTATTAGATCAGCCCTCAACCTTCTACACTCAAGGGAATACAAGAATACAAGCCAAGTTTATGCAACCTGTCCTCACAATTTAACCCTTTATGCACCAGATTCAAGCAATTTATGTCATTCAGTTGTCTCTTTGGAACCAAAGGTTTGCTGAAAGTTTTTTTTGGTGAAGACACAGAGGTCGATCTTCGTCTTTACTGTCTGTGTGTGAAGCAGAGAGGAAAATCTTTTGGGGAGGATTACCTATCTCTAATAGAACCTTTCTGATTTTCCTTCCATTTAAATGATTGGAAGGGAAATTGGGCGAGTTCTGTAACAGGTGTACGGTCCTTCCCGCCCAGTTTTCCCCTCTGCCCTCTGCCTAGGCAATGGTTAACACTCGGGTAGCAAATCTCGGCTGAGGGAGTGCTGCACTGTCGGAGGTGCCGTCTTTCGGAAGAGATCATAAACCGAGGTTTTTGTCAGCTGTGGCTCAGTCGGTACCACTCTCACCCTCCGAGTCAGAGAGTTGTGGGTTCAAGTCCCTACTCCATAGACTTGAGCACAACAAATCCAGGCTGACACTCCCTGTGCAATACTGAGGGAGTGCTGCACTGTCGGAGGTGCCGTCTTTCTGAAGAGACGTTAAACCAAGATCCCGTCTGCCCTCACAGGTGGACGTGAAAGATCCCATTGCACTATTTCGAAAAAAAACAGGGGAGCTCGCCCCAGTGTCCTGGCCAATATTTATCCCTCAACCAACATCACTTTTTAAAAAAAAACAGATTATCTAGTCGTTATCACATTGCTGTTTGTGGGATCTTGCTGTGCGCAAATTGCTGTTGCATTTCCTACATTACAACAGTGACTGCACTTCAAAAAAAATACTTCATTGGCTGTAATGCGCTTTCGGATGTCCACAAATCGTGAAAGGTACTGTTTAAATGCAAGTCTTTTTGTAAAGATGAAAATCAGCCCCACTGTCCCTTAAATTCTTCAACTGGTGTTTTTTTTTTAAAAAACACTGATTTATACATCGAAAAGAATTGCAAGCAAATAGTTCAGAACAAGTCCAAACTCCAGCCGTAGATGGTGCCTCCAGCTAAAAGTAGTAGAAGGTTTCGCATTGCAGTGGGCTCTTGGTGGTCTGTGCAGCATTTAAAGTAGGGCCCAACAAGTCAATCTGTGTTATTTATCTCAATCAGACCTGGGGATGTCCACACTGCTCTGAAGTGTGGTCTGGTTCCGGTCTTTGTTAGCGCTGGCTGTTTTTTTTGCTGCTCATTGACAGAATATACATGTGGGTTTAAAGGTGCAAAAGATTAGGCTTTTCAACGATGACCAGAGCTGTTGAATGAGGCAGCAGTGTCCACAATGTTCAGTTCAACAAATGTTGAAACTGTTGTCGAGTGGGTGAGAGCAACAGTGTTACTTCGGAGAAGAATACGCCTGTGACTCTGTGTATCTGTATCTTCCCTCCTCCCCTGAAGGGGCTGGCTTATGTTGGGCTATGGCTGCCTCGGGTACCATACGCAAGTGGTCATTTGTCATGTCTGAGCCTAGAGAATAAGTGTTTGGCGTCGATCTGACCATGATGTATCTTAAATGAACTGAAGCCTGACCTCTCCTGGAGTGTGTGTACGTACATGCACGCACGCATATTCTGTTAGCTTGATTTGGATATCTTGAAAATCAAACAATAGTCAATTAAAAGTGAGGCAGGAGATTGAAAGTTAGAAGAAAGAACTTGCATATTTATATACAGCCTTTCGTGACCTCAGGACGCCCCAAAGCGCTTCACAGCCAATTAAGTATTTTTTGCAGTGTTGTAATTTAGGAAACTTGGCAGCCAATTTGCACACAGCAAGCTCCCACAAACGACCAGATAATCTATTTCAGTGACGTTGGTTGAGGGAGAAATATCAGCCAGGACACCTCCCCTGCTTTTCTTCGAAATACTGGCCATGGGATCTTTTACGTCCATCTGAGGGTGCAGATGGGGCCTCGGTTTAACGTCTCATCCGAAAAAGGCAGCACCTCTGGCAGTGTGGTACTTAGGCCGCTGGAGTGTCACCCTAGATTATTTGCTTAAATCTCTAGAGTGGGTCTTGAACCCACAACCTCTGACTCGGAGGCGTGAGTGCTGCCCACTGAGCCACGGCCATATTTAGCCATAAGATGAGTAACAGAACTAGCTAATGTAGCAGAGATGGCTGACGGTCCATTATTTGGCTTGCAGCATTTGCACCAGCACATAAAGGGTTTCTATGGACTTGGCTACCAGAAGAATGGTTTAGTGTTTAACCGTGTAGCCATGAAATTTTCTTTAGTCCATCCATTAATAGAGGGAAGCGGGAGAGCTCTTCACGAGTAGCCGTCAAAAGTTTCTCTTCGTTGGCAGTCAGATCGGTTACGAGTCTTATCTCTCTGCAAAGCCCACAGTGCAAGACACAAGTCGACATCCTGAGCCAGACTTGGATGTCAGCAAGGTGTAAATCGGGACCAGTGCTCCCGAAGAGCTTTAGCAATTAGAAGACTGAGCAATCATAATTCCATAAATGGAATTAGCCAGCAATGTGTGAGTGCATCTTTTCTCCCTGCTTCCTCATTCTCTCCTACAATAGAAAACTCTTTTAAAGCGATCGGCAAAAGAGCCAGAGGCGACATGCGGAAACGTTTTTTTACGCAGCGAGACGTAATGATCTGGAATGCGCTGCTTGAAAGGGGGGGGTGGAAGCAGGTTCAATAGTAACTTTTAAAAGGGAATTAGATAAATACTTGAAGGGAAAAAATTTGCACGTCTATGGGGAAAGAGCAGGGGAATGGGACTAACTGGATAGTTCTTTCAAAGGGCCGGCATGGGCACGATGGGCCAAATGGCCTCCTCCTGTGCTGTACCTACTACGATGCTATGATGATACGTGATTCTGGTGGACTTATTACAATTCTTATATTGCAGCTGACACGGCTCCATGTTTCATTTTTTTAGAAGATCTGAAGCCTGTGAATGGGAACGTGGGAATGTTAAGCTCATTATCCCTGTCTGCCTGCCAGGCATGTTGACACTTGCCTTCACGAATATTAGTGTTTGAATTTATTGTTGGAATATAAGGGGGCATTCTGAGCCCCACTTTTGTTTGTTAGTTTTCTCTTTGGTGGCGAAACCTCGCCTGGTTAATTCAGAGACACCAGAGAGGCAAAGCATCATTGTTACGTTGTATTTAGAAGGTTTAAAGCACTTTTATTTCCCAATTGGGGTCAGGCAAGCTCCTGGTTTTATATATTTTCCTCAAAGTTTCAATACATGGACTGCGATTTGTCTTTGGAAAGCTGTTCGATGTTATTAATCCATGGTGTTTGTCAATTTGTGCAACCCTCAGTCATTTATTCATCCATTCCGAGTCCCTCATTACAACACATCAGAATAACTACAAGGCGTTTCCTTAAGAATATTTATAGCAGCAGCAACGTCTTGTATTTATACAGTGCCTTTAACTTAGTCGAACGTCCCAAGGCCCTTCACAGGAGTATTATCAACCAAAAATTTGACACCGAGCCACATGAGATATTGGGACAGGTGACCAAAAGCTTGGTCAAAGGGGTACATTTTAAGGAGCGACTTAAAGGAGGTGAGAGAGTTGGAGCGGTTTCGGGAGGGAGTTCCAGAGCTTAGGGCCCAGGCAGCTGAAAGCATGGCAGCCAACGATGGAGCGATGAAAATCGGGGATGCACAAGAGGCCAGAACTGTTCTCCATAGGCCTCAGTGGACTGTTGACTAACACTTTTACTGCAATGCCCACACTCTGCCTTCCCAATTGTCCCATCAGAATTTTCATGAGATGTCACCACCTTACCCAACCAACTAACACCAATGTCACAACTCAAGAAAGATTAAATCATTTGTATCAGACTTGTCTTCATTCCCATGCTCGAGTGTATTTTTGTATTAATGACAACAACTTGCACTTATATAGTAGCTTTAAATAGAAAAACGTCCCAAAGCATTTCACAGAGGTGTATTCGAAAAAAATCGACGTTGAACCAAATGAGGTGCTAATAAGGAAGAAAGAACTTGCATTTATCTAGCGCCTTTCACAACCTCACCACGTCCCAAAGTGCTTCCCAGCTAACACGTTTCTTTTGATGGGTGTGTGACCAAAAGCTTGGTCAAAGTTTTTGATTTTAAGGAGGAGAGGGAGGTGCAGGGGCGGAGGAGTTGAGAGGGAATTTGAGTGTGGGTCCCAGGCAGCTGAAGACATGGCCGCCAATGGTGGGGTGAAGGGATAGAGGAAGCACAGGAGGTCAGAGTCAGAAGAACGGAGAGTTCAGGGGTTGTAGGGCTGTTGCACACCTGGAAGAGGGGTGGGGGTGTGTGTGTGTTTGGGGGGGGGGAGGTTAAAGATATCGTCTTACTGCTTTTTACAACAAAATTGTAAACGTGCCCTTAAATGGCTTTGCTGGGAACAGCAGTCAGAGGGATTCTGCCTGCCGTGTTTATAACGTTGCTCACACCCTAGTGGCCAGGGCAAATCTCCGCTCCCCCTCTGACTGATGCTGCATGACCCTCTCAGCAGCCAGTGCTGCTCCTTTAATACACATCAGCAACAGTGGAAAACTCCAATAGCAGGTTTGCTATCTGCCCCATCTATCAAGCTCCTGCTCCGTGGGCCTGCAGCCTGCAGGTATGCCTGTTACTCCGAGATCGGCCTTGCTGGGAAGCGATGAGTTCCCCACCACCCGTAGGACCCGAGTCGGCAGGTTGCCATCTTCATTCTCCTGCTTGCTTTTAAAATACATTGGTGCCAGCGCAATGACAGTGAGTCAGCAGAGCTGGGCATCATTCCCCAGGTCCCTGACATTCCATCTGTATGGATACAAGGACCTCTCAATCACAGCACAATAAATGGGTAACAAATGCAAGGAATTCAATAAAACAAGACAGCTGGTATTAGTTAAGGGTTGTGTTTTTTTTTTAATAACGTTTTTCATTAAATTGAATTCTGGCTGTTTAGCTCAATTAATCAGGTTTCTATCCCGTACACTGGAAGCAAAGGCAACTGTGTTGCCTGAGTAAAGAGGTTTGCAGGAGCTGCATTGTGAGACCATGAACGGAATAATACTTGGGTTGGCTGTTGCTATGGCTACTCGCAGAGCATGTAATTTTTTTTTTAATTAATTGATTGCCCGACTCTGTTGCATTCCCAATTCTCAACCACGGTTGAAGGGAGGGCAGGTGGAGGGGAGCAAGCATTGGAGGCCCAGTTGCTGTTCCCCACACCTCCTGGTGGCCAGCCTAAGAATAGCAGCAATTGCCGGGAGCAGGATGCCCATCTGCCTTATTGGCTGCAACCTTCTCCGCCTGTCCCTCCGCGATCTCTGCGCTCCTCTAATTCTGGCCTCTTGCACATCCCCGATTTTCATTGTTTCACCATTGTCGGCCCGGCCTCCAGCTGCCTAGACCCTGAACTCTGGAATTCCCTCCCTAAATTTCTCCGCCGCTCTCTCCTCCTTTAAAACGCTCCTTCACACCTATCTCTTTGTCCAAGCTTTTGCTCACCTGTCCGAATATCTCTTTATGTGGCTCGGTGTCAAATTTTTGTTTGTTAACACCCCCATGAAGTGTTTTACTAGGTTAAAGGTGCTATATAAATGTTAATTGTTACAGTCGCTGGCTAACTCAGTGAGAGCTTAGTGAGGGGAAGAGAAAAAAAATTGTTTAAAGAAAGATAGATATGTACTTTCACCAAAAGAAGACAGGTTATTAATTTGAGATGTAGTTTTTTGTGACTCGCTGGCAACTGTGGGTATAAGACCCAAAGGGTACAGAGAAAGAGGAGGGGGGGGAAGTGGGACTAATTGAATAGCTCTTTCAAAGGGCTGGCACAGGCACGATGGGCTGAAAGGCTTCCTTCCCTGCTGTATGGTTTTATGACTTCTGCTCCTGATCGCTCCCCAGTGGCTGGTGCTGGAAAGTGCGTGTCAAGTGAGTTTTTGATGCCCTCCGTGGTTGAATAGCCAGCCACCATTCACTGTCCAGACTCTCACATGACGAAGGCTCAGGAGGTGGCTCCTGTGGAAACAAACCACCATCAGTCCTTGTAGGAGAGGGGGAATAGAAAATGGAGGGTGGGATGAGGACCATATCGCTTACATGAGAAAAAAGACGACAACTCAAGAGATTTGCTATTTATAATAAGTTGTCAGGTGATGCATGTTTCAGCAGTCGCTCAATGGATGGAGTTACTGCCAACCAGTAGATAAGGAGAGGACAAAAGAGAGAGTAAAGCGAGCAGTGTATTGGATTGTGTTACAGTCCGTGTAAAGCAGAATTACACTGTTCGTCTTTCCGATGAGATGTTAAACCAAGGCCCTCGCTGGTGGATGATAAACAATCCCACGCCACTATTCGAAGAAGAGCAGAGGCGTTCTCCCCGGTGTCCTGGGCCTCTGTTTATCCCTCAACCAACATCACTTGAAAGAAAAACTGATGATCTGGTCTTTATCACATTGCTGTTTGTGGGACCTTGCTGTGCTCAAATTGGCTACCGCGATTCCTACATTACAAGTGACTACACCTCCAAAAAAAAAGTGCTTAATTGGCTGTAAGGCACTTTGGGACGTCCTGAGTTCCTGAAAGGCGCTTTATAAATGCAAGTCTTTTTAAAATTGCACTGTCACCAGTATTAGCTTGACTGGGAGTGACCGTTAGTTCTGGTCCTTACACAGGGAAACAACAAGGCTTGTTGTCTGATTCGTTCTCTGCTGTGCAGCGTCTGGTTATTATTTTTTAAGTGAGCTGGCAAACGAGGGTTCTCACATCATAATGCTGCCAATATTTCTGCTGGGGGGCGGGGCCGGGGGTGCGGAATTCACCGTCAGTGTCTGACACTTGGAGCGTATGAACTTAGTGCATCATCTCAAAGAGGGAGTCCTTCCATCAGGGTTGCTTCTAAACCAAAAAAAAATCAAACCCATTGCAAAGAATTCTCGATAACATTTTTCAAACACCTTCCATTCCATCCAGTCTGATTTTTGCTTTATCTCTTAATTCCAAAAATATTTTTGACCAGAGTTGGAGTGATGATTTCTCCCTCGCCTGCACGGACCTCAAAACTGTTTCACAGCCCAGTGGTGCGAGGGAGCTGAATCAATGTTCACACATGATGCTGAATCATTCTGCAGCTTATGACTCAGCCCGACTAAAAGTCGACTCAACGGGGACCCTTATTTCTGCCCTCGCATCAAGGCAGTAAACCCAGTAATGAGGGAGGTGGGGGGGAGGGTGGAAGAGTTTAATTAATATCAGGAGATGCATCAACATTCGTGATTCAGTGGCGAGTCTTGTGAGTTAGGCGGTGCATTGTGAAGCTTTCAGTTCACCGAAGAAATGTAGCGATTTTTTTTTTCTTCAAGCTTGTGGATTAATTATCTTTTCGTTCTCTGGGTGTGGGTGTCGCTGGCAAGGTTGATATTTAGGAACATTAGGAACAGGAGGAGGCCATTCAGCCCCTTGAGCCTGATTTGCCATTCAATTAGATCATAGCTGATCTGTACCTGAACCCCATTTACCCGCCTTGGCCCCATATCCCTTAATACCCCCGCCTGACAAAAATCGATCGATCTCAGTCTTGAAATTTTCAGTTGACCCCCAGCCTCAATGGCTTTTTGGGGGACAGATTTCCCCTACCCCTTTGTATGAAGTGGTGATTTCTTACATCACTCCTGAACGGTCTAGCTTTAATTCTGGACTCCCCCCACTGGAGGAAATAGTTTCTATCTACCCTATAAAATCCTTTAATCATCTTAAACACCTCAGTTAGATCACTCTTTAATCTTCTATACTAAAGGGAGTTCAAGCCTAGACTATGCAACCTGTCCTCATAATTTAACCCTTTTTATTGCCCCATCCCTAGTTGCCCTCGAGAAGGTGGTGGTGGTGGGCTTTCATCTTGAACCGCTGCAGTCTGTGTGGTGAAGGTACTCCTACAGTGCTGTTAGGTAGGAAGTTCCTGGATTTTGACCCAGCGACAAGGAACCAATTGTAAATACATCCAAAAGTTGTGGGACTTGCGACTGAATTGTGAGGGTTGGACGTGTTGGTGTATGTTTCTGAGATAAATTTACCTAACCCCCTTACCCGACGTCTAGTGATTCCATCATCAATAACTAAGCAAAAAAAAAATGTGTGCACTGAACAAACGAGTGGCAGAAAACAAACGTATGTTTGTACCGATCCTGATCATTTGTAACCTTTTCCAAAGTGGGGCCTTATATTAAGGGTCCCTGTTTAGTTAACTTTTAGTTAGCTCCAAGTTTGCTGGCTGTGAACTCTTGAATATTTGGGGGTCACCAAGACTTCGTGCGAGGGCAGTCAACATATTTCGTACTTGCAAGCGAGAAACTGGATGTTGTCCCTTTTTCTCCCCATCTCTCTCTCGAAGATCTTTCCTCGTGCCGGGAGGGATGGTCCTCTAGATGTCGGCTCACGTTGCCTTTCTTTAGGTGTGAGCAGGGATGTTCACCCTCCTTAATTGGGGAAACCTAGGTTGAAGGGGCCAAGTGCAGGACACCACCGAGGTTAAAGGGCACCCGAGAGAGGAGCAGGGAAATGAGCAAGTGGTGATTTGGCCTGTCTAAGCTTGGGTTTTTCGAAACGTGTAGACCGCAGGAGGAAGGGAGGACCAAGGGGAATGGATGAGGTCGACAGTTTTGAGCTCCTGGGAGTAGGAGATAAGTATGGTGAGTCTTCAGCATGATGAGGATTCAAGGGAGGAGGAAGAGTGTGTATTTGCGTTAGTCGAAATCTAGCCTGTTGATTGAATCATGTCTGAGAGGTGGTGGAAGGCGGGGGGATGTACGTGACACTGTTGCTGTAATAGGTAAAATGTACATAGAATATAACTGCATGAAATTGCTCCAAGAGCTAAGATATTCCTGTGGCTTTTACTTTCCATTTGACATTTATCCCGCCTGTGCAGACATATGCACTCTGTAAAGAGAGCTTTATGTATTATTCAGACAAGTGGTATTTATCAAAGTGCGCTGATTTTCTCTGGGCACGGCTGAGATTTATGAAGTCTGTACCACCAATCTTCTCCTTACACCACTTCACATTTACTCCATACACAGAGTCAGACCCTGCAGTCGGTCGCTCTCCCACCAGACACTGGTTGACTAAGATGATTTACAGGGAAGAAGGAGCGTTGACATTTCAGAGAATTAAACAGTCCAGAAATATCAAAATACTCTATCAAATGGCTTGGTTGCAGCAATCCTCTTGTTTTTCTTGTGCGTGCATGTGGGAGCTGAAGTTATTAAACATTTTGAAGGAGGGTCGGTAACCAAAGGACACAGATTTAAAATAATTGGCAAAAGAACCAGGGGGGAGATTAGAATTTATCGCAGCGAGTTATGATGATCAGGAATGCACTGCCTGAAAGGGTGGTGGAAGCAGATTCAATTGTAACTTTCAAAAGGGAATTGGATAAATACTTGAAAAGGAAAAACATTTACCGGCCTATGGGACTAATTGGATAGCTCTTTCAAAGACCTGGTACATGCTTGATGGGCCGAATGGCCTTCTGTGCAGTAAGATTCTATGATTCCAACTTACGGATTGGGTTCTGGATTTCTGCCAACAAATAGATAATAGATAGAAACTGACATGCTTATGAGATGGGGCTTCTGGATAAGTTTATGATACAAACATAGGGAACCGCTGGCGAAACAAAGCATACGCCTGTGAGTTAGGTGAACGGTTGATGGCATCGTACACCGTGCAGTCGCCTGAGAGTTTGTTTAAATTGAAAGCCAGGTGAGGCCCAGAGTGCAGGACACCACCGAGGTTGGGAAGAGTCGGACAGAAGCAGAGGCAAATGAAGGAGCTAGGTGACAGCAAAACTGTAGGTTGTGGGAGGAACGGGAACCCCGTAGAAGGAAAGAGATGCACAATTCTTAGGTCCTTATAAATACCGAGTTAGAGTAGGAGTCGGTGCAATGAATGTTGATGGAACGTAATGAGGAGACAGGAGGCAAGAATGTGTAGGCTCTTGTATTTGGATCTTCAGGTTAAAGTTCAGAGGAGCAAGGACCATAGCATCAATTAAGATTGCGATGGAGAGAAGCCAGGATTCGATAGGTTTCAAAGAAGAAACGGATCTTACATTTCTATAATGCTTTGCCACACCTCTCAAACATCCCAAAGCTTCATGCACAATGTGTTCCTTTGAAGTGCAGTTACTGTTGTGTGAGTAATATGGAAGCCATTTTGCGCACAGCAAACGGCCCAACAAACAGCAATGAGAGAAATAACCAGTTAATCTGATTTCTTTAGTGGTTTTTGAGGGAGGAATGTTGACTGGGACAAACAAAGTAATCTTGGGCAGGATGCTGACCATGTACACATGAACCCCATTTTTTGGGATGCTTCTTATCATGAATCGTAACTGCCGATGGAATCACACTGGCTTTAGTGGGTAAGAGCACTGCCTGATTTTGGCACTGACCCATACAGACCAGCAAGGTTCCAGGTTCAATCCTTGGTCTGTGCTGAATTAGCTGGGTCAGCAGTTGGGACAACTTCAGCTGGCCTCACCAACGTGAGCTGGGGAGAGGAAAAACCCATCAAGATCTTTGTGGAGGGAGAAAACTGGAAGAATTAAAGAACCATGGAGATCAGTTTGTCTCCCCGCACAGCGAAGCGTTCCCCAATGGATGCAGACCGACCAGCTGGCATTGTGTCTGGTTGGTGCAATTGAGTTATAATCACCATTAAACGTTGTTGCCGCTTTGGAGTGACAGGAAGTTGCCTCAGCCCCCAGGAAGTGCACCCGTTGCAGATTGACGCAAGTGGAGGGTTGGTTATCAAGTGGCCTGACTCAACATGCCAAGCACTCATCCTCAATTTCATGGCGAGTAGATTTAATGTCCCATTTACATTGGACACAATAGGGGTGATCTTCAACTTCGTCACCTGGGGAATAACTTGGTAGAGCAGATCACCCACTCTTTATAGAACCCGCTCGATTTTCATTCCATTGATGTCAATGAGGTAATAATTGGACGGGCTCTATATAGGGCGGTGATCTGCTCGTTTGGGTTACTGCCCAGGCAGTGAATTTCAAAATGACCTCTATAGTGTGTGAGCTTGCTGCCAATCTGAATTTGCCCTATTCACACGGGAAGGTGAATCTGAAACTAGTGATGATACTGAAACATTTGACATACAGGTAGGAAACGCAGAAAGACGCAGGTAGGAAACGCAGAAAGACGCAGGTAGGAAACGCAGAAAGACGCAGGTAGGAAACGCAGAAAGACGCAGGTAGGAAACGCAGAAAGACGCAGGTAGGAAACGCTGAAAGACGCAGGTAGGAAACGCAGAAAGACGCAGGTAGGAAAAGCAGAAAGACACAGGGTAGGAAACGCAGAAAGACACAGGGTAGGAAACGCAGAAAGACACAGGTAGGAAACGCAGAAAGACACAGGGTGGGAAACGCAGAAAGACACAGGGTGGGAAACGCAGAAAGACACAGGGTGGGAAATGCAGAAAGACACGGTGGGAAACGCAGAAAGACACAGGGTAGGAAACGCAGAAAGACACAGGGTAGGAAAAGCAGAGACACGTAGGAAACGCAGAAAGACGCAGGTAGGAAACGCTGAAAGACACAGGTAGGAAACGCAGAAAGACACAGGGTAGGAAACGCAGAAAGACACAGGTAGGAAATGCAGAAAGACACAGGTAGGAAACGCAGAAAGACACAGTTAGGAAACGCAGAAAGACACAGGTAGGAAATGCAGAAAGACACGGTGGGAAACGCAGAAAGACACAGCTAGGAAACGCAGAAAGACACATGGTAGGAAATGCAGAAAGACACAGGTAGGAAACGCAGAAAGACACGGTGGGAAACGCAGAAAGACGCAGGTAGGAAATGCAGAAAGACACAGGTAGGAAACGCAGAAAGACACAGGTAGGAAACGCAGAAAGACACAGGTAGGAAACGCAGAAAGACACAGGGTAGGAAACGCAGAAAGACACAGGTAGGAAACGCAGAAAGACACGGTGGGAAACGCAGAAAGACACAGGTAGGAAACGCAGAAAGACACAGGGTAGGAAACGCAGAAAGACACAGGTAGGAAATGCAGAAAGACACGGTGGGAAACGCAGAAAGACACAGTTAGGAAACGCAGAAAGACACGTAGGAAAGGCAGAAAGACACAGGTAGGAAACACAGAAACAGACACAGAAAGGGCAGCTCGGCCAGGTTACACATTCGTTTAACGACAGTGAGCTCATTGGTGACGCTACAATTTGGAGAGCGGGACCACTGAGGGAGAACAATAATCCAATAGTGGTTGGGGAGCTTTTGTGACTGACCGACTAACTGCATTTTCCAGTAAATCTAATCTTGTAATCGTTTTGATTCTGGTGTAAAAAAGGTCAGAGCTGTTTGAAGTGTCCGTCTGTTACCCTGCGTTTGTTGTCTGTATAATGTGCTGCCGGTGCCATCATTAGATGCCCTTGTTGTCTTGCGTCTAATTTATCTCCGTTCTATCTTGCTGTGTAATGCAATACTGTGATGTGCTTTGTTTTATTCTGTGTCCCGTACATTGTGCCAGAAACCGTGAATAGACTGTAAGAAAGAGGAAGCCAGAGGGACAAAATGTGGAATCAGATCCAAAGTATATATAAAATCCTGCCGTCAGATCTAAGCTCATGCTTCAACTGCCTTCTGTTTTCTATTATTAGTTTTGGAAAGTGTTTGTCAAATTGTGAAATCCATCTGTAATCTTTTTATTTCTTTGAAACTCACTCCTGTCCTAAACAACAATCTCCTTGGTTCATTGTGACCTCATTCTGATCATTGTTGGATGGGGGAGAGCAAGAAGAGAGATTTGGGAGGGGGTGAGAGAGAAGAGACTAGTGGATGAGAAGAAAAATTGATAGGGAAGAGCAAGGCTGACTGGGAGACAGAGAGATAAAGGGGAAAGAAACACTTGGGGGGTGGGGGGATTGGAGAGATGAGAGACTGTGGAGAAGTGAGAGAATTGTGCTGAGAGTAGCTGAGAGAAGAATAGAGATATGAGAAAGGGAGTGAAAAAAAGGTAATAAAGAGAGGAAGGGGAGAAGAAGGAAGAGACACAGAAAAAGGGCACAAGATGAGGAGAGAATGAATGGAACTCTATGGGAGGTGAATTAAAAGCCATTGTGCGTAAATAAAATCTAGGCTGGCTTATCTCATTGCTGCGTTCCTACACATTGGCCGAGTTTTTGACAGATGCGTCTCCTCCACTTTTAGGACCATATGTTGACACCAGTTAAGTATTACCAGAAACCACCTACCTAAATGTTATTGGTTGACATCTTGTCCTTGCAATGAACCAATTGGTCAGGTGCAAGTAGACTAGACAGTTTGGGCATTAAGTTTCTTGTTACCACCTGACCATGGTCGTGCTGACCATTTAAATAACCTTCATCGTGAGGTTTGCTTCCAAAGTATATTCCTGAAAATGGAAAAGGTGCATTTTGCAAAAGTTCAATCAGTCGTTGGGAACTCGACAGACAGAGAGAAGCCTCCTATGTTTAAAATTATTGGTGCCTCAGCGAGAATTGTTCGTGCACTGTAATTGTAGTAATAACTCGGTTCTGTAACAGCTTCAGAAGTGGCATCTAGAGGGTAAACTTTCCCAGTCCAAGCTGGCTGAAGTATCTCACCTGCCGCCAGAGCGTATTGGAAAACTACAGGCACACTGCCTGTGATTTTCCAATCGCTCCCCTGGCACTGGGTGAGGTATCTTGCTGCCGGCACTGGGTGAGGTATCTCGCCGTGAGGACAGGTTGAGGTATCTCGCTGCCAGCACTGGGTGAGGTATCTCACTGCGAGCACTGGGTGAGGCAGCTCACTGGCGGCGCTGGGTGAGGCAGCTCACTGGCGGCGCTGGGTGAGGCAGCTCACTGGCGGCGCTGGGTGAGGCAGCTCACTGGCGGCGCTGGGTGAGGCAGCTCACTGGCGGCGCTGGGTGAGGCAGCTCACTGGCGGCGCTGGGTGAGGCAGCTCACTGGCGGTGCTGGGTGAGGAATGTCACTGCCAGCCCAGACTCGGGAAAATTTAGGCTTAGTTTTCATCTTTGAATCTGTTCAGCAGCATGGTTAACATGAAAATAGTAGCTAACTCGATGCCTGTTCAAACTTGATTTGACCACACCGTGAATTGATGCCTCCTAAAGTTAAATAGACTCCCGACAGTTGCTTTGTTGGCTCCTGCATGAAGAAGTACTGGAGTGCTACTGGTACCCGTGAACCTTAACCCAGCTCCTTCAGGCAAGAGCTGGCCAAAGAAAACGACATAAATTGAAAACATTTGTGTGAATTTCTGCAAAATGAATCTCAGCAAAATTAATGATTGAAGACAGTCTGATGCGACCTGAATCTCTCCAAGATACCTTGAACTTGGCAGCTAACATCTTAATATGTTGTGCAAGGATTACCATAGCAATGAAAGTATGTTTCCTGCTGTTGCATTGAGATTCTCCGACCTCTGGAGGATGTGTGATTGTCCAAACTGAGAGTAATGGGAGCAGCCAGGGCTCTGCGGTCTATATTGTCCCCATGTGTGCAATTTCCCTGAGCCAAAACGTGGCATAAGCGTGATGGAAAATGGACTGGGGAGATAATGAGCAGACATCCAGCTGAAATTGGCTGATGTGAGCTTCTGTAAAAGTCTAGCGATGGCAACCATTTGTTCGATGGCCTTGAGAGTGGTGCCTGGTACAGGAAAAGAGGGATGATAAAAGGAGTAGTTGAGGCAAGAAGCATGATTGCATTTAAGGGGAAGCTGGATAAATACACGAGGGAGAAAGGAATAGAAGGTTATGATACGGTTAGATAAAGAGGGGTGGGAGGAGGCTCGTGTGGAGCATAAACGCCAGCATAGACCATTTGGGCTGAATGGCCAGTTTCTGTGCTGTAAATTCTTTGTAAAAGGACTGAAGAGGAGGAAGTATCTAAGAAGGGGCAAGAAGAAAATATATATCTGCAGTTTGTACTCCGCTCATGTTGGTGCTGTGGGAGATGTAAGCCAGCGAAACTCTGTACCACACTGCAGAGCTTACGCACAATTGGAAACAACACCAACCTGTAGCATCATTGAAGCGGATTGATCAGAACCATGACCAACAGCATATCAAAAATGGATTGGATAGAGTTCTGACCCACTGTGCACCATCACTAGAGGACAGAGGTTCCAAAGCACCGGGACACGTGGAGCGCAACACGGTCAGGCTGACCGCAAAGACGGGTGAAGGACCCACGCCAACGCAGCGGGACCTCTTTGTGAGGAAAGGTTCTGTTGGGAGCCTGCGGATTCATGCCAGCGGACATCTTCTGCCTGCAGGACTTCCCGAGGAGAGGTTATTTCGACGTGACCTTCAAGAACTGTCGAACGATGCCTGAAGGTGGTTCCAGGCCTTCAAGGAGAAGGGGAAGGAAGCGCTGTTGTCGCTCCTCAGCGCGGAACCGCTCTTCACGCGGGAAGGAACGGACGCGAACCGTCGACGTGTTCAACCCTCGTGTGCCCGCCGTGGATGTGCTGATGTTCCTCAAGTGATACGTGGATGGAGCGGAGCATCGACGTCGTGGACATGCACGGGATCTGGACCAATAAGAGGAACATCCAGGCGAAGCTGAGGGTGGACACCGATGGAAACATCATCCACCTACCATCAAGCTTCGCGATTGGGACGAGTTGAGAGTATGTGGTGTACCCGGGGCAGCCCAGACTGTGCCGATCCTGCGGCAAATCTGGCCACGAGGTGGCCTCCTGCAAGGCAGTGATCTGCAGGAAGGAGAGCCACCAGACACTGGACTGTCAGGAGGCCCAAGTGCTTGAAACTGTGCGGAGAGGCTGGTCTCCTGTACAAGACCTGCCCAAACCGCAAAGTATCTCCGACTGATCAATGTGCACCCCCTGACCCTCCGGAGCAAGTGGATGAAGGTCTCCCGATGCTGCTGGTGACCTCCAGACCGATTGTTCTCGCCGGAGACTTCAACTGCATCATCGATGCGGCTGGACGATCCAGCAGGGGCGGCGAAATACTGGACACCACGTCCAAACTCCTGATAGAGGCGGTGAAAGACGCAAAGCTTCAGCAACCCTGCAGACGGAACGCCGCAGAAATACACCTGGTCCAGGCCAGACAGGTCCATTCGTTCCAGGATAGACTTTCTTTTTGTGTCCTCAACGCTCAAGGTCAGATCCACCGACGTCCAGCCGGTGTTCTTCTCTGACCACTGCCTCCTACTGGCTGACTGTCAATCGCAGGAGGACCAAAGTGCGGGCAGGGGATATGGAAGCTGAACATGCGACTGTTGACTCCGGCTCGCTGACATCCTAGCAGGCCGGCATTCTGAGGATCAGCAAATCCTTTTATTCCGGGCTGCCCTCTATCACGGAGGCCTTAGAGGAGAGCGAGTGGGAAAGCATGGATCGGCCACTGACTTTGGATGAGCTGACAAAGGCCGTCCGGTCCTTTGAGAAGAGTAGAACTCCCGGAAGCGATGGCTTACCGGTCGAATTGTACTCTGCTCTGTGGGACTGGATAGGCCCAGACCAACCGGAAGTGTACGGGGGTCTGCTTCTGGCAGGCAGCATTGTCAGAGTCCATGAGGAAAGGCATCATCATCCTCATCTACAAGCGGAAGGGGGAGAGGGAAGAAATCAAAAATTAGCGATCCATTTCCTTGCTAAATGTCGACTACAAGATTCTGACTAAGGCCATCGTCAACAGGCTCAAGTCTGCTCTGGAGCTGGTGATCCGCCCAGATCAGACCTGTACTGTACCCGGCAGGAAGATCTCTGATAGTCTTGCGCTGCTCAGGGATACGACAGGACAGGTGGATGAACACTTGCTTCATTAGCCTGGACCAGGAGAAGGCCTTTGACAGAATATCCCACACGTACATGATGACATGCAAAACATTGGTAGTTATCAAAGCTTTTTTGGGTGCCTGAGAATGTGCATCTCCACATACTTGTTAGACATCAGGCTATCAGATGTTTGCCTTCTTTGTGGCCCAATTCTTTTGGAAATCACAGCAGAACGTGAGCTTTTGGGTACCAACTTTTGACATTTATTTTAGATCATAGAATAATTTTTACGCAGCGAGTTGTTATGATCTGGAATGCACTGCCTGAAAAGGACGATGGGAGCAGATTCAATAGTAACTTTCAAAAGGGAATTGAAAAGGGAAAAATTTGCAGGTCTGTGGGAAAAGAGCGGGGGAAGTGATACTAATTGGATAGCTCTTTCGAAGAGCCAGCACAGGCATGATGGTCCGAATGGCCTCCTCCTGTGCTGTAAGAGTCTATCATTCTATAAGTTCAAGTTTTAAAAGGGAACTTGTTAGCCACATCCTAGTTCTTCAATCCAAAGTAGTCTCTTTATTTACACAGACTAAGAGGCTTAAGGTGCACAATAAAGAACCAGAAACTCGCCAGACTCTCCATGCAAAGCCATGATGTAGAGAGAGTTCACTTTTTATTCAGTTGTGTAAAGTTCGCTTTGCTTGGTTGACAGTACAGAGTATTTGTCACTTATAAATCAACTATATTGAGGCACTTAGAAGTGAAAACACCACTAGAGTCAAGGTTATTTCTGGGCTGCAGGGAGTGGTGGTGAAGCTCTTTGATTACTTGAGCCGAATGTGGCTTGGTTATGCTTGGGTAGCCTTTGGGCCATTGGAAATGGCTTCCATTGGGGCGTGATGAGGTGGAAGGAGTTTGCGGGATGCAGAGGGGTTAGATGGATCGAGTTCTCAAGTAGAGGGGCCTCGTTGCTCGGCCACCGGCCAGCAACTAAATAAACGGTGAGCGACCAAATGAAAACGTCTCCACCCTTGATCCCATGCATAAAGAAAGGGACCTTCCCCACAACCAGCGACCTCAAGTGGATTGGTGGGGGAGAATGTAAGGAATTCTTTCATTCACCTGCATGCTTTATGAAGGATAAGCATGCAGGTGAATGAACGCTCTTGCAGAGAGTGTGTTTGAGAAAGAGACAGGGAGAGCTGTGGAGAATGCAAATGATACCCAAAGTGGTGCAAAGTATATCAAACAGTATTAACAGAGACCAGCTGCTATACTTTCAGGCTAGGAAATCTGAAACGCCTCCAACAAGCTCGAACTTTATTCTTCTAAATATACACCCTGACATCACTTGCACTGATATCACTGTGGTTATCACAGATCAATGTCGCTGCCATCTGACCCAAGTGGCCCCTTGCAAAATCAGACATGGGCATCAGCCTCTTAATAACTCCTGCAGCAACTGGATGGAATGATGCACAGAAACCCTGTGATCTCTTGCTTCACATTTTCAACCCTTTGTTTCAGCAGCTTCCCTTGTCTGCATTAACCTTTAAACTAATTCGAATCCGTCTGTGAAGCCATGGGGAGGATTGGAGTATCCTTTCCAGTTACATTCAGTTGGATGAGTTGTGCATAGGAATGCAGCAAAGGTTGCCAAATTATATAAATCCACTCTTTGGCAATCCTGTTTAATGTTAACTATTTCCCTGTCAGCATTGGCCGGCACCCCACAAAACTATCACTGAGAGAAATGTCTAGCATCTAATAATAAATCAGGGTGGTATCGTGAACATCTCATTTTATGTTCATGCCCAGGACTGGCGCCAAGATATGTCGGGAGTGCAGTCACGAGGCTCATTAAGTTGAGTGATCCGTCCCAACTGTGTTGAACGTCCAGTGTGACTGTTCTGTAACAGAAGGTTGATATACATGCGGTCGGACACCAACACTCCTCGCCAGCTTCGTATGTACAGTAACCGAGCAACACTGAGTAAATCAAACAAAGACAGGTAGAGAATTACATTCCACTTGTGGGGGAGACCAAAACTAAGGGCCATAAATATAAGATGGTCACTAATAAATCCAATATGGAATTCAGGAGAAACCTCTTTACCCAGAGAGTAGTTAGAATGTGGAACTTGCTACCACAGGGAGTAGTTGAGGTGAATAGTATAGATGCATTTAAGGGGAAGCTAGATGAATGCATGAGGGAGAAAGGAATAGAAGATTATGCTGATAGGGTCAGATGAAGTCGGGAGGGAGGAGGCTCGTGTGAAGCATAAACACCGGCATAGACCAGTTGGGCCGAATGGCCTGTTTCTGTGCTGTACATTCTGTGTAATTCCGTGCAAAAATATAGTTGGTACAGTTGCCTTTGATATTGGGGCGCAAGTTCAAATCTAGAGCAGACTGAAAGAATAAAAGTCTGTTCTCTCTTTTTGCTGGGTGTAAAAGTCCTTTTTACAAAAGAAAGAGCGAACTTGCATTTATATAGCACTTTTCATGACCTCTGGATGTCCCAATGTGCTTTACAGCCAGTTAAGTGCTTTTTGAAGTGTAGTCACAGTTTTAATGTAGGAAACGTGGCAGCCAATTTGCGCACAGCAAGGTCCCACAAACAACAATGAGATCTGTTTTCAGTGATGTTGGTTGAGGGATAAATATTGGCCAGGACACCGGGGGAGAACTCCCCTGCTCTTCTTCGAAATAGTGCCGTGGGATCCTTTACATCCACCCGAGAGGGGCAGACAGGGCCTCGGTTTAATGTCTCGTCCCTCAGCACTGGGGTGTCGGCCTAGATTTTCTGCTCAGGTCACTTGATTGGAGCTACTGACTCAGAGGCGGGAGTGCTACCAACTGAGCCACAGCTGTCACTTGTGTTTAGGCCCATTTTAACCCACGTCCCAGTGAGCTCACAACACCAAACTGTCAAAAATTGGGTAATAATGTCCTCTAAATTGGCAATCACTCTCGGACCAGGTTGGCTGGTGTGGGAAATGGAAATATCATACTGACTTCTTTACTACTTAACCCCTACCCCCATCTTGTAACACTCGGAGCACCTACAATATACACACTGAAGGCTTAGTGTACACAGAGCGGGTACAAGACTGACGTTTCTGGGACTGGCTGGTAGGTCAGGGACGAACAAATGATTACAATTTTGCCGCAAATTGCACAGCGAAAGTCATTTCTGCAGGGGAAACGTGTGAATTTCTCCATTCTGTCGAAATGTTTCTGATTTACCAGTGAACACGTGAAATCCTTTCCCAGGGAGCCAAGCACAATGAACATGATGTATTGTATGTGTATAGGTGTATGTATTATGTATATATACTATGTACATTGTGTATATATAGTGTGTGTATGATGTGTATGTGTAAAGTGGATTTCTTGAAAACAAATGCACCAATTGAGTAACTTCACCAATGCCAAGTGGTTCCATTATAACTGTAGAATATTATGCAAGGCCCATTTTATTACCTGCAGTCACGATGGCCGTGAGGACTATCTGCAACACACGACTGGAACGCCGCTAAACTTTTGACCCCGCGTCTGCCCGCTGTCTCTCCTCCAAAACCCTCCGGGGTGTCATGTTTCTCTGACCTGGTTGACTGGTTGTTGAAAGCGGTTGGCGGAGAGGAGGAGGGAGAGTGAGTTACACTGAAATGCCTGTGCTGTTGTTACAGAAATCAATAAGATTAAGGGGTATGATATTACACCTGAAGGGGGAAGACCAATGCAATGCAGAGCTTCCAATGTTCCTAATTGGCATGCCCGCCTCGACCAGCCCACACTCTTTAACATTTCAGACCCCCCCCCTTTGATTTTCCTTCGGCACAATTTTTAAAATATATAATGCATGCCACCCTCTCTTAACTCCCCAGTCAGGTTGTATCGGGCAGATTGTATTTCCCGTTTTACATGCACATTTTGTGTCGTTCCCAATATTCCGCCTGCTGTATGAACCGCTGGCTTTGACATCATGTCTCATTGGTATGATGTTTCTTGGTGGAGAAAGTTAGGAACATAAAACCAGCTCGATTGACTGAGTGTAGCAATAGGCTGGAGTCCTGGGACCCAGGCTCTGCTGTGGTAATCGGATCTGTCTGTAATACGCCTGTGCTCCCAAAAAACACAAAATTGATAAAATGCCCTTGTTTTATTGCTTAACCCTTTTGGATGAACAAAGAGAATTGACACAATTTCGCAAAAGAAAACTCTGAACGATTTACATAGGCCGTTTTCAATTAATCTAGTTTTTTTTAAAAAAAAGGCTGGTTACATAATCTATGCAAATGATTCTCTTTAAATATTGCAGACAATTTTTTTTATATCTTACAATGTCAGCCTATCGATATGCCGATAGGGTTAGATGTAGTAGGGTGGGAGGAGGCTCGTGTGGAGCATAAACAACGGCATAGACCAGTTTGGCCGAATGGTCTGTTGCAGTGGTATAATTTCTGTGTAATTCTATTGGGTTATGTTTCAGTCTCACCAACCATAGTGAGAAAAGAGAAGGCTGAGGGGTGACCAGATAGAGGTCTTTAAGATTATGAAAGGGCTTGATAGGGTAGATGTAGATACGATTTTTCCACTTGTGGGGAAGACCAAAACTACGGGCCATAAAAATGAAATAGTCACTAATAAATCCACTAGAGAATTCAGGAGAAACCTCTTTACCCAGAGAGTGGTTAGAATGTGGAACTCACTACCACATGGAGTAGTTGAGGCGAATAGCATAGATGCATTTAAGGGGAAGCTAGATAAGTAGATGAGGGAGAAAGAAATAGGACGATATGCTGATAGGGTTAAATGAAGTAGGGAGGGAGGAGGCTTGTGTGGAGCATAAACACCGGCATAGACCATTTGGGCCGAATGGCCTGTTTCTGTGCTATACATTCTATCTAATTCTGTGATAAAGGGGATGTTGGCAGAGCAGTTAATTTCTTCAAAGATAATTTTGTATGGCTTGACAGAAAGAAGTGAATGAGGCAACAATAAGCACAGGACACAGGGCCACTGCCCTATCTCATTAGATCTCGGGGTAGAGGTTTCACCAGCAAAAAGGAACCTTGCGATTGTCTCGAGGGAAATCTTGCTGCCAAGTGCACCTGTGCGTGTGGAGATTGGGCGAGTCCAGGATCGGCTCTGACGCCGCCCCCCAAAGCGGAATAACTTGGTACTCACTGTCCAGGTTTGTGCGTGAAGAATGACAACGTGGGCTGGGATAATGCACCGGCGGTCTGTCAGCTGGCGTGGAACAGGGACCCTGGCGGGAGTTGAGAGCAGAGAAGAGAAAATTGGGGATCTGAGGGGAGATTTTTTTTTTGAAAAACAATGCACTTGGAATTATGGAGGTGAATTACCTCCGAGCTTCTCTTTCCCTCCCCCCAGCTTGTCCCAACTTCGGCCGAAACCCCGTTTACGCTGAAGTTACAACGGAGTGGGACTAGGCCCAAGGAAACTCACCTTCCATGTTGGGGGATAGTAACCTGCAAATACTTAATACATTTGTCTGAGATTCCCTCTTCGTTATTTTGGCCTTAATCCATTTACTTCAAACAGTTCAACATCTCCACTAAAATAACGGAGGGGGAATTTTCAGACGAACCTATATGCGTTTATGCGTTGCTATCCTTGGTGTAATTCGAAGGCTCGTGCCTTTCAAACAGGCTGGGGATCTTTTCTCTAGATAAGAGAAGGCTGAGGGGTGACCTAATAGTGGTCTTTAAAATTACAAAGGGTTTTGATGGGGTAGATGTAGAGAAAATGTTTCCACGTGTGGGGGAGACCAAAACTAGGGGCCTTAAATTTAATAGTCATCAATAAACTCAATAAGGACTTCAGGAGAACTTCTTTACCCAGAGAGTGGTGAGAATGTGAAACTCGCTACCACAAGGAGTAGTTGAGGCGAATAGTGTAGATGCATTTAAAGGGAAGCTGGATAAGTACATGAGGGAGAAAGGAATAGAAGGATATGCTGATAGGATTAGATGAAGTAGGGTGGGAGGAGGTTCATGTGGAGCACAAACACTGGTACAGACCAGTTGGGCTGAATGGCCTGTTTCTGTGCTGTAAATTCTGTGTAAATAGAATGAAAACTTATCCTTAATTCCTACTCACAAAATGATGGAATAAATGATACAATATGGATTCTGACCAGCTCAGTTATGGTTATGATGTTCTAAATCCATCATTTAACTGTCACAGGAGGCAAATTTACCTCATCATATTGTAACACGTCATCATTGACTTGTACGTGGCCCCATGAAAGCTCATTTGGCCAACATTTTTCCATGAGGACTGTGCACCTTTAAGCCTCCCCACTCGCTGGCTGGTATTTCTTACTGACCTGTGGGAAGTGTGTGCTGAAAATGAAGAACTGTCGTGTTTTAATGATACATCTCTCTGGAATTTTTGACCAATTTTTAAAAATGTAGATCCTTATTTTTAAATAAAACACACAACCCTGGAAAGCTGAAATAGATTTAAAAAAGAACTAGTTGAAACTCACAATTTCAAAGAAAAATAATGTTGTGCTGGGTTGCTCAGTAATCAGTAACCCTCACTAGGTGTTACTTGTCAAAAAAAAAATCAGTGCACACCTGAAATGTTAAGCCATCTTTTCACCTATGGTGTGTTCTATCATTTTCTATTCCTTTGCTTTTTATCAATTTTTTTATGCCTTGAAAAAATTATGTTGTCACCATATATTGGACTCTCTGATACCTCCCACATACAATATGTACACTGTGCTGAGATATGCATTCTCTGATATTTCCCACATACAGTACGTACACTGGGCTGAGAAAATTCACTCTCTGATACCTCCCACATACAGTATGTACTCTGGGCCAAGATAATGGACTCTCTGAATCTATCTATGTGTCTCTCTGTCTTTGTGTCTCTTTGTCTCTCTCTCTTTACAACATTTCCTTTCCATATTAATGTATATCATCGATATAAGGGAGGAGGGTTAAGGCAATTCTACAGGTAATGCCTTTGCTAGCCATCATGCTTTACTTGAGTAATATTGGACAGATAGTCATTTTTCTGAAGGATAAACCTAGATTAGAGTTGCTGTGAAGACACACACCATGAAGTTTAGCTGATATTCACGTCCTAAGAGGTCACCTCTACAGAATGGCTTTGAGAGGGTCCCAGTGGCAGGATTTGTGGTATTTGAATCACGTTAACCTTTGAAAGCAGCAACCCTCCACTATGTTCCTTATCCTCTGGGTCCTGTGATACATGTCTGTGCGTCTGCCCTTCACACCGGAATTACCCTGGGAGGATTCTGGGATGCTGAGCTAATTAGACAAATCCCTGGTGTCGAAATCTGTTGCATCACATTATAAACCTTCAGTTTCTGTGAGAAGAGAGGAAAAAAAAGCACTTTAACCCTTTAATCGTTGGTGACTTTTATCATAAGTCTAAATTTTCAGCTTTGTGTGAGGTATGTGTTGTAGATTAGGTTGATCATGTTTTAATAAAGTTGGTTTTACCACATCTACTTTGAAATACAAATATGTTTTGGAGCTATTAAAAAATAATGTAATAAAGTTTATTTTACTTTAAACAAATATTGTTTTTCTATCAGAGGAGCCTTGTTTATGTTTTAATTCATATTGTCACTACATTTCCACTTCCAGTAGGTAATACAGTTTTGGTAATTTTACCGTCTCTCTGGATAAATTAGTTAATAGTTTTTAATTAAATGAAATTTTATTGAATTGTCGCTGACTGAGGCAGGTGTACACATACATACTCTCACGCTCAAGACAGGCAACAGACATTCAAACACATACACTCTCTCACACCCTCACAACACACACTCCCCTCTCTCACACACAATACATGGACACACGAGACAACATACGCAACGTCTGTCATCTTTTCTCATTTACTCCCCTTCTCCCTTTGTGTGTTCCTTGTGCACAGGTGAACTGATCAAGGGTCCCTTTGGGGCAGCGGTTGTGGGATGGGGGGCGGTGGGGTTAGGCTGGCCGATGGCCCAAATCACAAGGAGAGTCCTTCACCTAAGATCCCAGCCCTGACCTGGGAAACGATTCGTTCCGTGTGAGCAGTGATTAGCTGTCAATCAGGCTCGACTTGTCACCTGAACGTGGGCGATGCGAGCGAGCTGGGGCAGGACTGAGTGAGTCAGAAGATGACAGATTAATTGTTTGGAGGCATGCTGTACTAAAGAAGCTTTCAATTTGATAATGTTAAAGGGATGAGCTTTTGAAATCATTCATATATGATGAGCTTTCTTTGTTGATTTAGTCTGAGGGTTTACAGGGTCAAGACTTGGAACGTTGGCATGGGATTCAGAGCATTCGAGTCGAATTTCTGGTCAATAAAGTCAAAACAATTGAGAGTGCCTGAAGTTCAGACTGGACTTTGTCAAACAAGAAAAGGTTTTCATTGACGACGTGTGCTGCATGAAACAGTAAATGTGTCTGTTCTTCCTTTTCTTTCTGTCGTTTTCTCCTGCTTTAAGATCCTCGAAACAATTGAACTCTTTTATCTCCCTCAATCTTCCTTTCCTCCTGAAATCTACAAGTGTTTAAAACCTAAGCTTGTCACCTTTACCAGCAAGTCTTGATTTAACTCGCCTTCTCTGCTTTCCTGTGGTTAATGGCTCCTTGCTGGGGTACAGTTCCATACCTGCCCTGTGTCTCACCACAACTCATTAGGTAGCCATTCTTTGTGTGAGCCTAGACAGTGAGTGTCGGCAAGTTATTCGACCATGGGGGGCAACATCACAGTCAAGAGTGAGAACCTTGGCCTGTTATCTCCTTTGTAACTGAAGCCAGTGTTTTGCCCCCTCCACTGCCCTGACCAACTTGGCACAGATCAGGGATTGAATCTGGGATCCTTCCTGATCTCTCTGGTTCAGCTGCTCATTGAATTCCATCCCCGATTTTAATCGCTCCACCATTGGCAGCCGTGCCTTCAGCTGCCTCAGCACTAAGCTGTGGAATTCTTTCCCTAAACCTCTCTACCTCTCACTCCTCCTTTAAGATGCTACTTAAAACCAACCTCTTTGAACAAGCCTTTGGTCACCTGTCCTAATATCATCTTATGTGGCTCGGTTTGATAATCGCTCTTGTGAAGCGCTTTGGGATGTTTTTACTACGTTAAAGGCGCTATATAAATGCAAGTTGTTTTTGTTGCTGTTGTAAATGTATTTCATCCTTTTTCTCCTTAAAAGTTGAAATCAATCTCCTCACACCACCTCCTGACGCAGCTCAACCTTTCCCAAAGCTGTTGAGTTCAGAATCTTATATGTTTCGATGTGAACACCTCTCGTTCCTCTAAACTCCAGAGAGTATAGGCCCATTCTACTCAATCTCTCCTCATAGGACAACCCTTTCATCCCAGGAGCTAGTGAACCTTCGTTGCACTGTGATTGTGCTGAATTAGCTGATCTTAGTCAGGACAGGAGCTTGGGCAGGTACAGCACGGGTTAGATACAGAGTAAAGCTCCCTCTACACTGTCCCATCAAACACTCCCAGGGCAGGTACAGCACGGGTTAGATACAGAGTAAAGCTCCCTCTACACTGTCCCATCAAACACTCCCAGGGCAGGTACAGGGTTACATACAGAGTGAAGCTCCCTCTCCACTGTCCTGTCAAACACTCCCAGGGCAGGTACAGCACGGGTTAGATACAGAGTAAAGCTCCCTCTACACAGGTGGATAGGGTGGTGAAGAAGGCATTCGGCATGCTTGGTTTCATTGGTCAGAACATTGAATGCAGGAGTTGGGATGTCTTGTTGAAGTTGTACAGGGCATTGGTGAGGCCACACTTGGAGTACTGTGTACAGTTCTGGTCACCCTATTATAGAAAGGATATTATTAAACTAGAAAGAGTGCAGAAAAGATTTACTAGGATGCTACCGGGACTTGATGGTTTGACTTATAGGGAGAGGTTAGATAGACTGGGACTTTTTTCCCTGGAGAGTAGGAGGTTAAGGGGTGATCTTATAGAAGTCTATAAAATAATGAGGGGCATAGATAAGGTAGATAGTCAAAATCTTTTCCCAAAGGTAGGGGAGTCTATAACGAGGAGGCATAGATTTAAGGTGAGAGGGGAGAGATACAAAAGGGTCCAGAGGGGCAATTTTTTCACTCAAAGGGTGGTGAGTGTCTGGAACGAGCTGCCAGAGGCAGTAGTAGAGGAGGGTACAATTTTGTCTTTTAAAAAGCATTTGGACAGTTACATGGGTAAGATGGGTATAGAGGGATATGGGCCAAGTGCAGGCAATTGGGACGAGCTTAGTGGTATAAATTGGGCGACATGGACATGTTGGGCCGAAGGGCCTGTTTCCATGTTGTAACTTCTATGATTCTATGAGTTCCTTACCTTCCCTCGGTCTTTCCTTTCTTCTTACAATCTACAGATTTCTAAAACCCAAACTTGGTGTCACCTAATCAGTACTTATTGATTTACCTGGTCTTGACCCGTACTCCTGATGCGTCTGGAGTGTCCCTTCATCCAGGTTTCAAAACTTCCCATTTACAGTTGTTTAGAAATGTTTTCCCTGTTTCTACTTTTGTGTGTCGTCCTGAGTTGTGGATCTTGGAGGTTGATTTGATTGGCATCTCCATGGCTTGCGTGTGGCCAGCAGGCCGCAGGTGCTGAAGTTAGAACATCCATCTACTTGCTGTTCAATTAGCCTCCACTCAGTACAGCACCTCTCCAACTCAGACAGCTATCTGGGGGTGGGCAGGGGTGGGGGGGGAAACATGAATGTAACCCCCTTCCCCACTTAATCTCGTAGCCCAATTAATACCTCGTACAGATTAGCATCTCGTCCTCATTTTCGCACCCCTCCATGGCCTTGCCATCTTCTCCAGCCACACATCCCAACTCGCAGCTCCCACCTCTGACACTAACTACTCCTTGTTCCCCCAATCCCTCCATTCATGCTGACGGCCACTGTTCCAGCCACCTTGCCTCCCCAAACTCCCTCCTCAGATCTCTCTGCCTTGCAACTTCCTCCTCACTTCAACAACCTCCTCCACACCCCTCCTGGTTGACCCCATGCCTACAGTTGCTCCACCCTCCCCCCCCCCCCCCCCCCCCCCACCCCCACCCTCAAACCGAACACTTCCCTTTCCCTTACGCTCTCCTGGTCACCACCCACTGGTTTACCTCCTTTGAGATGTGTGTGAGGAATGCGGTAGACATTAATGTTGCCAATTCTCCGGGATTGCCCTGGAGTCTCCAGGAATTAAAGATTAATCTCCAGAAAACTGCTGTGAGCAAACCCGGGAGAAAAATCACAGGGGCATTAAAATTCTTTTTATTTTTTTCATATTCTTTGAACACTTTTGTTAAGTATAATGGGGGAAAATTGCTGTTTGACTGACCGTCAAGAATCATCCATTCGGGTAACGAGTCTATTTGGTTTCCGATTGGCCGTGGGAAGGCGGTGCACCGCGAGGGCGGACCTGTCGGGCAACCACTGGCGGGAGTGTGGGAGTGGGGTGGTTGGAGGCCAGAGGTCATGTGATGAAACCTCCAGGAACATGTCCAGCCAGAGTTGGCAACCCCTCGGTAAAGGTCTAAGTTGTTCTAACACCCAAAAGGTTGCTGGTAGCTTGGACGTGACGTTGGAAAGGTGTTGATCGTGTATCATTTCAGGCTTAACAGCACATTGAGAGAATGGCTGAAGTTCTTCAGAGAAAGGTCAAATAGTCTGGACAAACCCGATTAAACTGCGAAATGCCGGCACAATCGTATTGACGTAACGAGGGTCAATCTACCCAAACAGAATAAAGCCTCTCAGCTTCTTATCAGTCTCTGTGCTTCCACACAGTTAAACAGTATCAGGCGGTGCCAACGGGCTCCATATGATGGGTTGAGTGACGTTGAGATAAGTATCAGAAGACAACACGGGAAATGGACGCAAGGAAAAGAGAGACACACGGCGGGTTCTGGCAAGGTCAGTGCGGAGGGCCGCTCGCCTTGCGCATCAGAATGCCTTTCAACTATGTCTCATCGTTCAACCTGAACACACAAAAGCATTGCCTCAGTTCTGTTTGCTGGTCCTGAGGGGAGGAGGAGATGGTAGTGGGGGCATTGCTGCTAACAAAAACCCCGGCCAGTTTGATCAAACATTTTCAGTTTGCAGTCTCCTGCCTGCCGTGAATGGTTAATCCGCAGTCCTCTCCTGGTGGTCCAGTCTGAGCTGTGCTAGTAAATTAGGAGGCAAACTAACACTGGAGGCTTGCAGATCAGCGAGCTTATTCCCCCCCCCTGCCCCCCCTGCCCTTTGGAGAGGTTTTGACTCAAAAATCAACCTTGTAAACAACGCAAATCAATTTGCCCTTATTTCCTCCCCCTCCTCCCTGAACAGGAAAATAAATCATCTTAATGATTCTTTTGCTGTTTTATTGATCCGCATTAGGGGGGAAAAAAATCCCTTGTGAAACCCTGACATCAACAGACTGCCCTGGGCTGACTGTCACTTCAGCTCAATTAGGCTGCGAATTTAGTCAGACATAGACCAGGCATATCACTGGTCCAGGCTTACCAGCAGGACAGTTTTATAAGGAGGGGAGTGACAGACTGATGGCAATTGTTGCATTTATTCCAGGTGGAATTTTGTTTGTTTTGTGTTCTTCATGGCGAGGACTATCAGTACTGGAGAGAATGGAATGTTTTCCTGCTTTTGGCATCCAATTTATCACTTCGACCGCCTGGTGTTAACGGCCTCACCATGGGGGTCGGTCGTGTCTTACCGCCGGTGAAGAGGCCGGCGACATTTTGAAAGGGGCCTACCGCAAGCCTCCAGGAGTGCTCGCCTGTTTCAGGCGGTCGGCCTCTTTTAATATGCAAATTATGGGGCCCCAGGACCCCGATTGCCATTACAGCTCGGAGCCTCACTCCCACCAGTTCCGCAGGTGATGGGGCTCAAGAGGTCTGGCCACGCTAAGTTTGGAATTAGGTTTGTGGGGGCGGAAGCAGCAGGGATGTTTCTCCAGGCCACTGCTGTACTGAGACCCCCCCCCCATCATCACCTCTGATCTTGACCCCACCTGACACAACTTGCTGACGGTCAGGGCAGCCCATTATTGGGAGGCCTCAATCTGGTCAGCTGCACTGGGCATCCCGTTTGGCACCTCACAGCTCACGGCCCGTTGGTCAAAGAGGCTGGCTTCTCAAAATCGCTCCTGTCTGTTCGTCAGAGATGCGGGTAACCAGCCAGCCCCATTGTGACTTATGAAGCACTCCAGGTTCATGTGAGCACTGGATGGTTCCACTCGCTAACCCCTTATCCTAGAATAGCATTCACTACAGCGCCAGTGTTACATTTCCATTTCCTACACCAATTATGCGCCTCCCTGAGTGCACTTGGCAATTTACTGCCATTTAGTCCAGAATTCCGGAGAGTTTTATGTGCACTAGGAATTTGGTCGAGTAACTCAACAACAACTTGCATTTATACATAGTAAAACGTCCCAAGGCACTTCACAGGAGCGATTTTCAACCAAAATTTGACCAGAAGATATGAGGACAGGTGACCAAAAGCTTGGCCAAAGTGAGGTTTTAAGCAGTGTCTTCAATGAGGAGGGAGAGGTAGAGAGGCGGAGTGGTTTCGGGAGGGAATTCCAGAGCCAAGGGCCTAGACAGCTGAAAGCATGGCCGCCAATGGTGGACCGATTAAAATCGGGGATGTGGAAGAGGCCAGAATTGGAGGAGCGCACAAATCTCGGAGGGTTATAGGGCTGGAGGAGGTTACAGAGATAGGGAGGGGCGAGACCATGGAGGGATTTGAAAACAAGGATGAGAATTAATTTCAATTCAGACCCTTATAGCCTTCAGACAGAGGACTCTTCCATCCATCAGTCTGAGTTAGATTTGAACCTGGGTCCCAGAGGTGAAAGGACTGTGTGCCGCTTGGGGGGCAAATTGCAAACCAATTTAGATATTGGGGTTTAATTTCGTGGACAGTTCCTTTGCATGATACTTTAACCCATTTAAATGTGTTGAAATAGCACAGAAAGGAATTTTACCCAGCCCCTTAACCAATGTGCGGCCAGAGGACAGTAAACTTTAGGTAGAGTCATGTGTATTTTTAAGAGTGATAGACTTATTTTAACAAGAACACGCTGGGTGCTACTTACCAGAGCTACTTACCAATCTAGTCCAGAGGTTGACCTGGAAGTGTTTGGACTTGCCACTGGGTGCAGAGTGCATTTAACCTCGAGCACTGTCATCGTCTTAAACAGATTAATGACTAGGAAATCGTGGTTTTGCTCTACAAATTAATCTCAAAGCCTTGGAAGGCACCATATTCATATTTAATAAAAATATTTCCCTCGCCTATATCTGAAGATAAGGCATCCGACCGTTAATAAATACTGATTATGAATAATGTCAAGTAACTTATGGCTGCGTCCCTTGCTTTCCCTGCAGAAGATAAGTAGCTGTAGCTCCAGATCCTGAAAGGAGCATAAACATTGGAGACCCTTGCAAGCTTTGGGGGATTTGGCTTGCCTGCTGTATTACAGGTTATGCATACACAAACAATGCAATAGCCTAGGCAAATGGTGTGGTGTCAGTAATAAATGTATTATGAGCCTGAGGCTGCACATTAAGTAGCAGCACTCCAGAAACCATGGGATTTCTACAGGGGAAGAGAAAGAAATATTTTTTTAAAAGCACAGAAGTCAAATGTTTGGCCCTGTTCAGATCAACCCTGTGTTAATGGATTTTCAGATCCCCCACTTGTTCCATGCAACCTTCTCCCGCTGAACTTTTCCCTCTCATTCCTTCTAAGGTCCCTACTGTGTTAAAACAAGTTGCATTTATATAGCGCCTTTAAATGTAGTAAAACATCCCAAGATGCTTCACAGGACCGTGACCAGACAAAATTTGACACTGACCCCCATAAAGAGACCTTAGGACAGGTCACCAAAAGCTTAGTCAAAGAGGTGGGTTTTAAGGAGTGTCTTCAAGGAGGAGAGAGAGTAAGAGAGGTTTAGGGCGGCAATTCCAGAGCTTAGGGCCTGAATGGCTGAAGGCACGGCCGCCTATTGTGGAGCGATGAAAATCGGGGATGCACAAGTGGCCAGAATTGGAGGAGCACAGAGTTCTCATAGGGCTGGAGGAGGTTACAGAGGTCGGGAGAGGTGAGGCCATGAGGGATTTGAACACAAGGATGAGTATTTTAAATTTGAGACATTGCAGGCCTGGGGGCCAATGTAGGTCAGCGAGCACAGGGATGATGGGTGAACATAGAGACTCATAGCACCATATCCTGGGGCAGCACTATGGTAGGAAGTAGAAGAGGAGATAAAACGGCAGGAGGGGGTCTCGCTTGGGTTTTTAAAACTGTAGGAGAAAGACTAAGTCCTCATCTTTGAGAGTATAAATTGGTATAGGAGATAGAGGAATGAATCAAGATTTTGACACGAAGGGGAGGTAGGGGGGTGGGGGGAGCACATTGGACCCCCGATTTGGAAATTAGAAGGAAGAAGAGTGGAATGTTCAGAGGAGCACGGCGCATTGTAGTATCGATGAGATCGGGAAGGACAATAAGGATTGACAACGTGCTCAAAATTGGAGGCCAGAAGTGATGGAAATCGCTTCCCAGTAACCTACATTGACTATGAAATAAAACGTAGGTGAGCAGGGAGAGTCTATGGGTGTGGGAGGGGTTAGTAAACATGAGCTGAGATACAGTCTATAAAACTGTATAGTCTTAAGGCAAGCCTACTGTAAATGTTGCCCAATAGCACTCAACGCAATGAAAGAGAACTTGGCTCCTGAGCTGGGTTTTGTGTGTGATCGACCACAGGAATAACACATCTGCTTATCACAGGGAATATTTCACTGATCAAAAAAAATGGTCCAAAGAGAATAACTGGATGTGTGTAAATTTAATATTAGCATATTCTTTAAAGGGGAGGATGTGATTCATGCTTAGGTATAGGGATGAGTCAAAAGGTTTGGATTGACATCTTACTTTAAGGGCATTTAGACTAGAGTGTGCTTCATCTTCTTTGTTACTATTTTCCTGCAGTCTCTGGAAACAAATATGTGGGCACAGGCACACACACATGGAGACAGACGGAGACACAAACAGGCGCGCACACACACACACACACACACACACACACAGAGCCTGCTTTTGCCCTGGTGAATTTTATCTTATACTTTTACTTAGCATTTATAAAGTTGTAAGATCTAATGAGAAATAATGGAGGAAGGGCCCAGGCAGATGATGGACTCCCTGGGCTGGCTGACATTTAAAAGGTTTTTTGTGAAACCACATTGATGCAAACATTTATTCTTTACCCTTGCTTGTATCCAACTTGTTTCCATCATGTTTTGTGTCTAGACATCCTTCACTAATTACATTTGTTTTAGTGACGGACTCAGCCCTTGTTTCGTACCTCAAACCTGTATCTCTTCTCAGTAAGACGGCATGAGCTGACAGGATTCCTTTTTGCTCAGAAGAACAGGCTTTAGTGTAACCCTGGCTGACAAGGAGTGTCTTCCTGCTACACGTTTTTAATTCTAAAACTGAATGTACATTGTTAATACAACAAGTACGGTAATACAACACTGAATTATCCCTCTGCAATATTGATGTTCGCTTGGTAGATGGTTGCCAAAAGAAACAGCCGCTTGCTATAGAGCAGATTGGGTGTCACGACAACAAATGTTTTAGCTTATTGAGTTGAATGGTTCACAGTTCCCAAGATAATCAGGTTTTTTTTTTGACCATCAAATCATTATTGGTTTCCTGTACAATTAAGGTGACACCAGGTCAACAGAGCACGACCCTTTGCATTCAGTTGAGTTAAATACAGTGTAGAAGGTTACCTTTTGAGAGATGGACACAGGCACACCGAGACTTGATTCCCATCCTCTTCTTGAATGTTTAAATGTTTCATGCATTGGTGACCAGATTTGTTGGCAGTGATGGAAACTGTAGGCCTGAGTACTCCTGACACTGCCCCCAGGACCACTCGCAAACCATCTGTCCCTCACCTGTGCCCTGCGACAGATTTGCTGCACCATTGACCTCTGGATCTCCATTCATGGCCTATAGGCTGAGATGTTGACAAGAGTTGGGATTCGTTGGTGTGTCCTCTTGTTGCGGAGGCAAGGTTACCGTAACTTTGATAGAGCAAAGGAAAAGATTCTATTAAAACAGAAATATTCAATTGGATTATTGGCCATATGGGTTTTTTTTCCCCCTGGTCTGTACTTGGCAACTTCCCAAACTGGAATGATTGCCATCAGGAGCTCACTGTTGAATTACATGGATCTTACAGCACAGAAACAGGCCATTCGCCCCAACTGGTCTATGCCGGCATTTATGCTCCACATGAGCCTCCTCCCACCCTACCTCATCTCACCCTATCAGCATATCCTTCTGTTACTTTCTCTCTCATGTACTGATCTAGCTTCCCCTTAAACGCATTGTGTGTCAATGTTTGCCAGCATTTACAAGAGGTCTGTAGGTCAATATTTGCAGGGGGTTTGAACTGTACTGCTGTAGCATGTGTGCTTCCAAGTGTAATTCTTTTATTGTGCCCTCTTCCAGACAGTCCTCAGGCAGCTGAATATGCAGCAACGCTGAGCAAGTTTTTCTCCAGAGTCTGTCAGTTCCCAAGAGGCCGAGAATGGCAGGTCTCCAAAACCCATGAAAATTAGCAATATTAATTTACGATACCATTTAAAAAAATATATACACTTTTCTTTACATATGTTCAGTTATGTCTTTTTCAGACATGAAGGGTAGTTTGACCAGAGACTGGAATTTGCATGCACTTTGCAAACCATCAGTGCAGATTTATTTAATTGCACCCTCCATTAACCTTCATTATCTCTGATTTTATTTAATATACGAGTTATTTAAAGGCCACGGTGCAATAGATTTTGGTGACAACAATAGAGATTTAACAAGTAAATTGGGACAATTGATGCCCGCTCTTCACCCTCAGCACAGGGCAACACTTTGAGGGAATTCCCATCTCCGCAACACTAAATCTGTCCTTTTGCATACTGTACAGGGGACGTAATGTTTGGGAATAAAGACAGAACCCTGGGTTATCAAGGGTTATAGAAAGAAAGAACTTGCATTTATATAGCGCCTTTCAAAAACTCAGAATAATCCAAAGTGCTTTACAGCCAATGAAGTACCTTTAAAGTGTAGTCGGGAAACGTGGCAATCAATTTGCGCACAGCAAGGTCCTACAAACAGCAATGAAATAAGTGACCAGATAATCTGTTTTAGATGTTGGTTGAGGGATAAATATTGGCCAGGACACCGGGGGATCTCCTCTGTTTGCCCACCTGAGAGAGAAAGAGCAGAAGGGGCCTCTGTTTAATGTCACATCTGAAAGGCTACATCTGATATTCCAAAGTGGACTAAAATCAAGAATCCTAAAATCAGTTCAGACCTCTTGAATGCTCATGCTCCATTAAGAGGATTAAGAAAAGAGTGACCAGGGTAATCCCATGTATTACACATGCATTGATGGGCAATTTACTGGTTTTATAGTCCCTGCCTCCATGCCATTTCAGAGAGAGACCTGTGGGGAGTGGGGGAGGTTACTGAGGTAAGGAGGGGCAAGACCATGACGGGATTTAAACACGAGGGATGATCATTTTTAATATTAGATGTTGGGGGGACTGGGAGCCAATGTAGGTCAGAAAGGACAGGGGTGATGGGTGAGTGGATGTTGGACAGTCCCGTTTTGGATGAGCTGAAGTTTACAGAGCATGGAGGATGGGATGCCGGCCAGGAGATCATTAGGATAGTCCAGTCTGGAAGAAATAAAGGCATAAATGAGGGTTTCATTAGCAGATGGGCTGAGGCAGGAGCAGAGGTGGGCAAAGCTATGGAGGTGGAATTAGATGGTCTTTGTGATGGAGGGCATATGCTCAGCTTGGAGTCAAATCGGATGCCGAGGTTACAAACATTGTACTACCATATCCTAACTTGTGGGCATGAGTTGGAATTGCTGGTCGTCTACAAATGGTTCTGTCTTCAGTTCTCTGCCCCTGCGGAGGCGATATAAATTCATTTTTTATTTACTTGAGCTGGAGGACTGAGGCCCAGATTGCAGTAAACCAACACGCTTGGAAAGAATAGGAGAGAAGATAGGACAATTCCAGAAGTAGTGATTAGGTTGGGTTGGCAGAGAGAGAACCCTGAGGGAAGTAAGCAGTTGCACGGGAGATGGTGTGATGAGCCTTTATTTCAAAACAAATGTGCAGGGTTTTCTTGGTTACCCAGTGGCAGCTCTTATGTACATGGACTCTGGGCTTGGAGTCGGATGTATTTGAATTGATATGTGTGATAGCCATTGCACCAGCTGCAAACACGAAGCCCCAACAACTCACTTCTCATTCGCTTTAATGCCACATTGAGCCCTTCTGCTGCGGACTTGGAAGGTATCAGTATTCCATAATTTGTTCTGTTTTCTTGTTGCATAGATTCTATACTTTGCCAAGCATTTTTGGAACAATTTATAATCTCCAGCTTGACAATCCCCACAGAAGAAGCCGAGTACAGCGTTGCCTAATGATGCGTCACTAATGCTTTTTGTGCTCATGAGAAAGACCTTCTGAATTAGCCCTTCATGTTGAAGAGACAACACTGGTAACACATTGTAACAGGGTTTATAGCATTCATATGAGCTGGAGAGCGTAGAGATATTATTTTTTCATATTGCTGACAACCATATTAAATAATGACAGTGATGGGTGGGCATGGCAGTGCCCTGTGGTGATGTTCTACCATCTCTGACTTATTTTCAGCAGTAAGCACTTGCAAATCATGCATAGCAGAGGTTAGATGCAAGGTAAAGCTCCCTTAACTCTACCTTCAACAATGTGCCTTAGCTCCGACCTCATTAAGCACTGTCTACTGTTTCCAATTCCCACACCATCCATGTTTTAAGTTAGGCTGTCAGTTTCTGGTGCCAATTCATAACAAATAATTTGTCCAGGTTTTGTTTTCTAGACTTGTGCCTGTTGGGAACAATGCAAGGCTCAACACCATTTCATTTAGGGAACTTCTAGACTTAGCAGGGATAGCAAAAGTTTTATCCCATCGATCTGGGCTGGATGCAGATCCAGGCCCCAGAGATAAGTGGGCAGACTGCCCCTGCTGGCACCCACGATAAGGAGCAGATGCATTGCCATATTGACCCCTTTGACTCATATCATCCCGGCATATACTCCAGCCTCTGCCAAGCTAAATGGGTGAATAAGAGGCTCTGACTGCGTGAAAATGGATGGCAAACTTTTTCAAATTAATTTGATGAAGGGTAAGGACCAGAGAGTTGAAGAGGAATTTTGTGACAATGGCATAATGTACTTATGAGGGGGAATGATGGGATTTATGTTGTCTTGCTGTACAGTTGCAAACAAGTGAAAGGTTTACTTAAACACTTTTTTCATGATGGATCCCCTTTTTAAAAAGTAATAGTTTTAAAAAGGAAGCATAACTAAATTCGTGGCAATGATTTGTGGGTACTTGCCACTCCAAGTACCATTTCCTTTATAACCCCTCAAACTAATGCCATTTTGTTCAAGCTACCTCGAACCTTTAAGGGTTTCCAGCTGCATCTACCACTGTTTTCCTTGAGATCTGAGGATGTGATGCGCGGCTCAAAAGAAATTTAAACCTTCTCCCCAAATGGAATGGGCAAGGTGTTAGCCGTGGCTGAGTGGGAAGCACTCTCGCCTCTGAGCCAGAAGGTTGTGGGTTCAAGTCCCACTCCAGAGACTTGAGCACAAAATCTAGCCTGACACTCCAGTGCGATACTGAGGGAGGTGGTGTCGCCCTTCGGATGAGATATTAAACTGAGTCCCCGTCTCCCCTCTCTGGTAGATGTAAAAGATACCATGGCCTGTTTCGAAGAAGAGCAGGGCAGTTCTCCCTGGTGTCCTGGCCAATATTTATCCCTCAACCAACATCACTAAAAAAAACAGATTATCTGGCCATTATCACATTGCTGTCTGTGGGACCTTGCTATGCAGAAATTGGCTGCTGCGTTTCCTACATTGCAACAGTGACCACACTTCAAAAGTACTTAATTGGCCACAAAGCGCTTTGGGGTGTTCCGAGGTTGTCAAAGGTGCAATATAAATGCAATTCTTTCTGAGGGCAGGTGACCTATGAACCCTCACTGATTCATACTGACCAAATAACTCATCTTTTTCAGGACACTCTTGAATTGTTTCCAGCGCCTTGGGGATTACATTTGTAATTCTGCCCGTTTTTCTGTTTCTAAAAAAAACCTAATCTTTCCCATGTTCTGTCATCATGTGACTCATCAAAAACAAGCCAAATTTTGTCTGATAATGCTCTTGTGAAGCGCCTTGGGACGTTTTACTACGTTGAAGGTGCTATATAAATGCAAGTTGTTGTTCTTGACATACTAACCTGCTTGCACAAACCCTCCCTGCCATCACCCCATGATGAGTCATAATGAGGCCCATTTAAGACAGGAAAGAAAGAGCCCCAGCTCTGTTGGTGAAGGTTGTTCTATTTCTTGGTACAGCGAAATACATAGACTTGATTGAGGAACATCAAAAACAACTGACAGTAAATGTCTGCTGTTGGGATTATGTCAAAACCAGCCTCTTAGTCCTCTCCGACTGATGTGCTCACAGCATGTTGTTGAGTATGACACAGTCAATGCAAAATTTTAATGACAAAAACAACCTTAATTGCGTCTCAAAAGCTGAAGGCACGGTTTTATTTTTTTTTTCCCTTTAATACCACATTTGTAACTTAAAGGAATTACAAAATACCTACAGAAATCCATTCAGGAAAATGTCATGCTCAGTTTTGCATTGTGCAATATTTGTCTGCTTGTCATTATTTTCTTCCTGTTGGAAGGATTGGTGTACAGAATCTTATTTCAATCATTTGAAAAGGTCACTGACTGCTGAAGTAAGCTGAGTTTGCAGGCTGCTATGTTCCTGTGTGCCTAGTTTGAAGAGTTTTAAAGGTCTGTGAGCCAGAAATTTGCTGACGCAAGTAAAGTATTGTGCGTGCAGTGTCTTATAATTTGTACTGTCCCGACATTTTGCTCAGACAGCTGTTTGGAACATAATAGATTCCAGGGAATGATTAAAAACGAGTAATCTGTTTGTGGGGTTCTGACAACATCATAAACCGACAGATGAATTTGCAAACTTGAAATCAATCCAAGAAAAGTGTTTATTTCGTAACAGATACTATTCTCTTTTCATGTCTGCTTTTACTCAGCTTTGATACCGATTATATACGCCTTCTGCATTCTTGATGCACATTGTTATTTACACTGGCTAATGATTGTGACATTACTGTAAGCTCATTGAGGTACAGTTCCTGGTTGATAACTACATATTTGTATGGCCAGTGTATGTGTGCCCATATAATAGGTAGGGCTTATTTCTAAGTTCTCTTAGTACAGTCTAGGGGTTTAAATGTAATGTGTCACAACTAATCAGTTACTTGCTTTCTTTTTTGCACCTACTTTTATTTTGTAATACAGTATAATATCACAGTTTGTGATTTATTTTTTTGTGTTGAGAGATATATATATCTATGTGTGTGTGTGTGTATATGTGTATAAAGATCGGCAACCAGAGGACACAGATTTAAGAAAATTGGCAAAAAATCCAGGGCAGAGATGAGGAATTTTTTTTTCATATTACGAGATGTTATGATCTGTAGTGCGCTGCCTGAAAGGACGGTGGAAGCCGATTCAGTAGTAACTTTCAAAAGGGAATTGTATAAATACTTGAAAAGGAAAAATTTGTAGGACTTATGGGCAAAGAACAGGGGAGTGGGAATAAATGGATAGCTCTTTCAAAGAGCCTGCGCAGGCACGATGGGCTGAATGGCCTCCTTCTGTGCAGTATGGCATTCGGGTATCCTTCCTCTTGAACTGTTTGACCTACTCGAAAGTAGTGCCTCTGGGTCACTTCGTGGCAAGATCTTTCATGGGGTAACCAAAAGCAAGCAAGATAATAAGTCCACGTGCCTGGTTGAAGGGTGAAAGGCTAGTGGATAGGTTGTTCATTTATATTGTGTATACAAAAGGCACGAGGTGAGGGATGGAGCACTTTTGTACTTCTGGCACCCAATGTCAGCATCAAGTAATGTCAGGTCATCTGTAGGACAGCTCAGTTGCTGAGTGGAGCTCACTTTACTCCACCAGACACATTTCGAAGAAGAGTAGGGGAGTTCTCCCAGTGTCCTGGCCAACATTTATCCCTCAACCGACACCTAAAACAGATGATCTGGCCATTATCACATTACTGTTTGTGGGACCTTGTTTTGCGCAAATAGGCTGCCACGTTTCCTACACTACAACAGTGTCTACACTGCTAAAGTACTTCATTGGGCGCAAAGCACTTTGGGATGTTCTGAGGCTGTGAAAGGCTCTATATAAATGCAAGTCTTTCTTTCTTTCTTTCAAATCTCAGAGACAAAAGCACTGCATACTAACCTGATGCCCCACCCAGTCTCTCTGCTGATGTCCCACGAAACAATTAGATCTGCAGTAACTCGATCCTTGCTGACAAATATTACCCTGGGACTAGACATATTAGACTTTTGACTATCTTAATTGTGTTTAGTGGAAGGGAGCATTGAATATTTATTGCAATAGATCATCGGCCTTTGCGTTCTACAATGAGAGCTGTCTTTTATCTTCGGAGACAGAAAAGCAAATAGTGCATTGCACTAAAAATCAATCAAACTACATAATGCAACTAAAAGGTCTATGCTGGTAGAACCAGATCGTTGTAACATTCTGACATTGTGTATTAGCTCCTATACACTTCAACAGATGCCAATTATATCTAGTAATCTCAATGGTTTTATTGGTAACAGGGCCAGCGGTCAATTCACAATGGAACATGTACACTTAAAAATAGAGGGGGAAATAGAACACATTACAAATATTTTGTCACTCAGCACCTGGTTTGTGCAACGTGTTCCAGAATATACTTTAAATGACTGATAAAACATAACATTGTGCCATCACTTGTGCCCAGTGGGCGAGGCACCAAAAGGTGGCTTGGTGCTCCTTCACTGAAGGTGGCATGATTGGAGGTGAGCCACACCAGCTCACTAGTGCGTGCCGCCCGAGCCGTCAACTATTTGTGCTCAGGATTTGTGGACGACACTGGCAAGGCCCCATTTATTGTCCAACCCTAGCTTCCCTGATAACTAAGTGGTTTGCTATAAACCACTTTAACGGGCATTAAGAGTCAACCACGTAGTCTTTCCTTGGACCTTACTGATCCAGTTGCAATCCGGCAGCTTTTAAAAAATGTTTTTTTTTTTCTGATGCCAGCCCACAAATGACCAGATCTATTGAATTCCCACTTGGCAGGGTGGGATTTGAGCACACAACCTCTGGTTTGGTGGTCTAGCACCATAGCAACTGGGCTACCGTACTCAATAACAACGGGCCTGGGCAGGTTTATTGGCCAAAGCACGATGTGTTGCTCAGGGAGACCTAGGGAGTGAATATCCTTTGGGGTTTGTCCCGTTTCCTTGCCGTAACTTCAGCAGAAGCCCTGTTTACATGCCTGAATGGGGCTTGTCCCTAAGTTGGGGTGGTGGAGCGGAAGAATCCCGAAAGAAATTGGTTTTCCTTGAGAAAAAGGAAGGAAACAGAAGAAGTAAATATTAGGGACAAATATCCCCCACTGGAAATTTATATGCCCCAAAGTTGTATAATGCCGATGCAAGTTAGTTGATCGATCAAAATGAATAGTTAGAGAGATAGATAAATAGGTTTAGATATAGGTAATGACAGATAATTAGACACAGAGAGATGGAGAAAGATAAATAGGATATTAGATGGATAAATAGATTGCCAATCATCACCAATATCAACAAAAATATGAAGTGTATTATATAAAAGATTTCATTACACACCACTGATATTTAAAATGAATGAATTAAAGTTCAGAAATATACAACATTAATTAGTTTGGTTCAGTTGGTAGCACTTGCCTCTGAGTCAGAAGGTTGCTGGTTCAAGTCCCACTCCAGAGACCGGTGGCTGACAGTGCAGCACTGATGGGAGCACTGCATGGTTGTAAAGGCTATCTTTTGGACAAGATGTTAAACGGGATAGTGATCTGTCCCACTGGTTCAGATGGATGTTAAAGATTGCATGGCACTATTCCAAGAAGAGCATGGGGTTCTCCTGATATCTGGCCAGCAATCCCCCCCCCTCAACCATCACCAACAAAACCAGATTAACTGGCCATTTATCTCGGTGTTGCGCGTGATTTTGATGAGGACAAATCAGCTGCCGTGTAAGTCTACATGACAACAGTTACTGCTTTCCTACGTAATTCTGAGCACTGTGAATGGGCTTAATGTTAATTATAACACACAATGCTAATTAGGATGTCCTTCCAGTTGTGGATGTATTAAGTAAACTCAACTCTGTTTATGTGCAGTACCAGGTCAGTGGCTGTTGCATTGCAGAGGTATCAAACAGGCTATGTGTAAGTAAAAGCCAATTTAGAATAGACTAAAGGGGATCATGTATTAATGCCACCCTCCTTGCAAATCTTTCACACACCATGAAACTTTTTCTTGGTTGCTAAAGGGTTTACTGTTACTGAGATTCCCTCAGATTGTATGAATGAACCCTGCGCTTCACCAATAAGTCATGGTTCCTATGGTCAGGATTTACTATCTCCTCAGAACATTTTAACACGCAGCTTTTCACGGCATTCCACTAAGCTGCGTAAAATATACTGAGCTAAAAGGGAAGGATGTACGAAGTGTGACACATGCATTAACAGTGTCTGCTGCTTTTAGAGGATGAATTTCGTAAATTGAATTGACAAACTGAAGCAGCTAGCTTGGATACAGAGCCATCTAGAGCACAGGCTGAGTAATGACCTCTACGTTTGTGAACACAGGAACAGAAGGAGGCCATTCAGCTCCTCGAGCCTGCTCTGCCATTCAGTTAGATCGTGGCTGATCTGCACCTCAACTCCATTTACCCGCCTGAGCTCCATATCCCTTGATACCCTCACCTAACAAAAATCTATCGATCTCAGTCTTGCAAGCTCCAATTGTCCCTCAGCATCCACTGCCTTTTGAGGAAGAGAATTCCAGATTTCTGCTGCCCTTTGTGTGAAAAAGTGCTTCCTGATTTCGCTCCTGAGTGGCCGAATGCTAATTTTAAGATTATGTCCCATCGTTCTTGATTCCTCCATCAGAGGAAATAGCTTCTCTGAATCTACCCTATTGAATCCTTTTAACGTTTTAAACACCTCGATCAGATCACTCCTCAATCCTCCTATACTCAAGGGAATACAAGGCAAGTTTATGCAACCTGCCCTCATAATTTATGTATGTACAGCACCAATCATTGTGAGGGCTAAGGAGGAACGAATGCTCATGACATTAAATAAATCACAATGGCAGATTTGGGAAGTCGGGAAATCCGGCCGGTGGAAATGGTCTGGACTCACCAGTGCCTCAGTCAGATGTGGACCCTAGTGAGCAAGCAACAGCTAGTGTTGAGCTCACTGTTTCTTGGGAGGACCAGATGGAGGATGCCAATGAGCACACAGTAATACACAAGGCTGAAGAATATGCCATGGAAGTAGGACATCAATATTTCATCTTTTACTCCTGGGGTGAGGCTTATAGAATCCTGGAATCTTAGAGTGCAGAAGGAGGCCGTTCGGCCCATCGTGCCTGTGCCAGCTCTTTGAAAGAGCTATCCAATTAGTCCCATTCCCTTGCTCTTTCCCCATAGCCCTGCAAATTTTCTCCCCTTCAAGTATATATATCGAATTCCCTTTTGAAAGTTACTATTGAATCTGCTTTCATCGTCCTTTCATGCAATGCGTTCCAGATCGTAACAACTCGCTGAGTAAATTTTTTTCTCAAAAATGGGATATTTGGGGGAGCAGAGAAGAAGTGTGATTTAACAACCTGTGGAGGCACCAGGGGGGAGGGGGAGGGAGAGATTCAACAAATGCAACAACAACTTGCATTTATATAGTGCCTTTAACATGGAAGAAGTGTGTCAAGGAGCTTCACAGAGGCGTAAGGAGACTGGAAGAGATGTAGTAGGTGTACTGGCCAATAGGGAGCAGTGGGCTGACTGCGTACTGTCCATTAAGCATCAGTGGGGGGTAATGAGACAAGGGTTGAGACCCCCCCCCATGTGACAGATGACTCTCATCTGATGACCCAATTACCCTATTAGTTAGCATTTGAGATGGGCTACTTGATTCAAATATTCTATTTTGTGTCCATGTGTGTCTATGAAAAGATAAACAAATATATATATAATGTGAGTGTGTATGTATTTGTTATATGTATGTGTGTGTGTATATATATGTAGGAGTTAAGAGGTCTTGCTGCAATTATATAGGGCTCTGGTGAGACCACACCTGGAGTACTGTGTACAGTTTTGATCTCCTTACCCAAGGAAGGATATACTTGCCTTAAAGGTGGTGCAACGAAGATTCACGAGATTGATTTCTGGGATGAGAGGGTTGTCCTGTGAGAAGATTGAGTAAAATGGGCTTATATTCTTTGGATTCTAGAAGAATGAGAGGTGATTTCATTGAAACGTGTAAAATTCTGATAGGGCTTGACAGGTTAGATGCTGAGAGTCTGTTTCCCCTGGCTGGAGAGTCTCGAACTAGGGGATCTTAGTCTCAAGATAAGAGGTTGGCCATTTAGGACCGAAATGAGGAAAAATTTCTTCGCTCAGAGTGAATCTTTGGAATTCTCTATCCCAGTGGGCTGTGGATGCTCAGTCGTTGAGTATATTCAAGACTGAGATCGATAGATTTTTGGACACTAATGGAATCAAGGGATATGGGGATAGGGCGGGAAAGTGGAGTTGAGATAGAAGATCAGTCTTGATCTTATTGAGTGGCGGAGCAGGCTCGAGGGGCCACGTGGTCTACTCCTGCTCCTATTTCTTATGCTCTTAAAAAGTCCGGAGCTGTTGTAGTTAAGACTAGAATATCAATTACTGCCCTTGTAAGGATCACACTGAGATAAGGAAACCTCTTTAACGGTTCAAGAAAACATTTCAGGGTTCCTGCGCTCAAAGGGTTACAGCGTAAAATGCTAATTACTCGTTTAGGTAGAGATTGCAGGGCTGGAGCTTTCCAAGACACTTAGCAAGAGCATCTGTTTATTGCTGGGAGGGTTGTTTGTTGTGTTAGATTGAAATGAATACAGATAAAGAGGCAGAACTGTGATAATGTGCGCATCAACAGCTGGGCGAGATGTCCCCCGATAACCAACCTTTGCGAGCCATTGCCGTGATGTTTCAACACAAAACTCTGTTAATCAAAAAGGCTATTGGCTTCCGCTGGAGGGAATTATTGGTTATAATCCCCTCGGCTGACATTCTGCTGGTGTGATTTAATGAAACACTGCTCCGTCACCATGATTATAGGGACACTCCAGAATGAGCCCCTGCAATGAGCCTCCCATCCTTCTTTGCTGGACAAGTACCCCTCTGTGACTCATTTAAACAAAACAAAACTGTTCATAATTTTTTTTTTTAAAAACACAGTATGAGGAGTGCGAGAATTTTGGACAGTCTCCCAGCCCAGCCTGTTACAGCAGATGCTGTTCACCATCTGAGGGAAATGAAAGTGAGGCAAACAGAAATGAAACAGAGAGTGAGACATACAGACTCACACACTTGCACTCCTCACACATGCACACACTCCTCTCGCACTCCTCACACTCCGCATGCACGCACTCTCACTCTCACGCACACACGCACCCTCGCGCATGCACCCTCACACGCGCACACACGCCCCCGCCCTCTCACGCCCCCGCCCTCTCACGCCCCCGCCCTCTCACGCCCCCGCCCTCTCACGCCCCCGCCCTCTCACACACCCACACCCCCACCCTCTCTCACTCACGCCCCCACCCTCTCACACTCACGCCCCCACTCTCTCTCACTCACGCCCCCACCCTCTCTCACTCACGCCCCCACCCTCTCTCACTCACGCCCCCACTCTCTCACACTCACGCCCCCACCCTCTCTCACTCACGCCCCCACTCTCTCACACTCACGCCCCCACCCTCTCTCACTCACGCCCCCACCCTCTCTCACTCACGCCCCCACCCTCTCTCACTCACGCCCCCACCCTCTCTCACTCACGCCCCCACCCTCTCTCACTCACGCCCCCACCCTCTCACACTCACGCCCCCACCCTCTCTCACTCACGCCCCCACCCTCTCTCACTCACGCCCCCACCCTCTCTCACTCACGCCCCCACCCTCTCTCACTCACGCCCCCACCCTCTCTCACTCACGCCCCCACCCTCTCTCACTCACGCCCCCACCCTCTCTCACTCACGCCCCCACCCTCTCTCACTCACGCCCCCACCCTCTCTCACTCACGCCCCCACCCTCTCTCACTCACGCCCCCACCCTCTCTCACTCACGCCCCCACCCTCTCTCACTCACGCCCCCACCCTCTCTCACTCACGCCCCCACCCTCTCTCACTCACGCCCCCACCCTCTCACACTCACGCCCCCACCCTCTCGCACGCCCCCTCCCTCTCGCACGCCCCCACCCTCTCACACTCACGCCCCCACCCTCTCGCACGCCCCCTCCCTCTCGCAACCCCCCTCCCTCTCGTAACCCCCCCCCCCTCGCACCCCCCTCCCTCTCGCACGCCCCCACCCTCTCGCTCGCGCTCTCTCTCTCTCACACACACACACACACACACACACACACACACACACAAACCCCCCCCCCCACCCCCCAAAGAAATACAGCAGGTAGAGAGAAAGCAAAGAAACTGACCAAGAGGAAATTGGCAAAGATAGACAGAAAATAAAAGAGCGCAGCATGGCAAGGGGAGAAAGTAAAGATAAACAGCAACTGGTGAGTGAGCAAAGAAATTTAGCAAGAGGAGAAAGCAAAACAAACTCAGAAGAGGAATATGCTGATAGAAAACAATAAATTAAAAACCTTAGTATAAAATCAGAAGTGAGTAATCTTCCTGTGAGCAGAAGTGCAGAAACAAGGCTAGAATTTCCACCCCTTGACTATGTCTAGGTAGCAACAGGACGGATGTCTTTAGATAGTAAATCCTTCTAGTTGTTGTCCAGCTAATAATTATTCAATGAGCATATTTGGCCCTTGGACTTGTAATTAAAACTGAAATATCCTTTTTTTCCAGTCCTCTGTGTGTGACCAACAAAGATTTTTCTTAGATGCCTCTGGTGATTTGGAAAGGGGACTGTGTGTGCAGGATGCAGATTGCCGTGCACACGTCGGCAAAGGATGGTTATCGCAATGAAGTTACCAGCACCAACAGTACAGCCTTTGAGCCTCAGCCGCGGGAACCTGGCTTCAAATCCAGTTCTCCATCGAGATTCCTAGTTGGATGTTGCTGGCGGGGGGCATGAACACTTGATGTCGGGCCCTAAGCTCTGGAATTCCCTCCCTAAAGCTCCGGAATTCCCGCCCCAAACCTCTCCGCCTCTCTACATCCCTCTCCTCCTTTAAGTAACTCCTTAAAACCTACCTCTTTGGTCACCTGTCCTAATATCTCTTTACATGGCTCGTTGCCAAATTTTGTTTGTTAACGCTCCAGTGAAGCGCCTTGGGAAGTTTTACGACGTTAAAGGCGCTATATAAATGCAAGTTGTTATTGTTGAACCATAATGTTCCTTGATGAGGGAAGTCCTTTAGGATTCTAATTGAGTAATTTTTGCTGGTGAGTTGGCTGTGTTAGCCAGCTGGACCATCCCAACTGAAGGAGGATGGTGCAAGGCAGAATGAAGTTAATTTTCTGACAATATGCTGCTGGTTGAGAACCAACGCATGTCAGAAAATTACTCCCGAAGGGTTAACTTTTTTCTGTGGCGGGGTGGGGTGGCGGGAGAGTCGGAGGAAGTGGAGTAAAATACAGATTGAATTAAATCAACTTAGCTCGGCATAATGTTCAATGATATCTTACAGATTTCAACAGCCCTATGAGCGTCACAGAGGAAATAAGAATAATGGAGGTTAAAATGGAAATTGACTGCGAGGCATTTGATTTACGTTTTGATCTATAGTAAATAAAACCAGATCTGTCTTACAAGGATTTAACTTTGTTCTGTGAATAAACAGTACAATTAAGGTTCGGGGACAATGAAAGAGTAGAGAAGGTTTCATTTACACATTCTAAGATGTGCCTGGTTTGCTAATTAACACATAAATAGTCATGAATACTGATTCATAAACACTGTGTGTCTCCTGAAGTACATAATAGGCCCGTGGGGATTTCTTGTAGGGTAGGAACTATTTTGGCCCACGATTTCCTGAATTTCTGCCCAGTCTCTGTCCTTGTGCATGTGCCCTCCGTGTGTGTGTAGCCCTCCTTTTGATTCAGAACATGCTTCATATTGCTGGTTGCCCAGTGACACTCACAAAGAGTGAAGCATACATTCTGCACGGAGCCCCTTAACTTGGCCTGCAACGTTTTTGAAGGATTCAGAGGAAAGTTACAGGTGATGCTGCTTTGCCAAAGGTACATCAGCAAACCCAAAAGCACAAAGCAAAGAGGTCCATGATGAAGGACTACTACCAAGGTACGAAAAAAGCAGGTCCAGGCTAAACCATGGGGCAGTGGGTTGGGTAACGTCTAGTTTAGGTTTCAAAAACCTGTAACATGGAAGAGGAAAGGGAGGGAGTAAGATGCTCCACGGTATGGGAAAGAATTGGAAGGAACCGATGCAATCAGTCAGAATTACAACTCCTAAAAAGATGTGGGCAAGCGGAAGAGCATGTGGGACAGCCCATTTGAAGCTTTGCAGGAACAAGGGCTATCATAGTGTTGGTACGGATGAGAAAGTTTGCAATGGATGGAGAGGGGTTGGAGGCTAAAATCGATTGCAGTGTTCGGATCAAACAATCTCCTCTTACTGCTGCATTTAGGAATTGGAAGGAGTGTCTCTTTTTCACCTCTTTGTCACAGTCGCGTCCTGCTGACCTGTCAGTACTTTGCTGCAGGTGTGTTAAGTAACGTGAGGTCATAGAATCAGACAGCGCAGAAGGAGGCCATTCAGCCCATCGTGCCTGTGCCGGCTTTGTGAAAGAACTGTCCAATTAGTCCCACTCCCCTGCTCTTTCCCCATAGCCCTGCATTTTTTTCTTTTTCAAGTATTTGTCCAAGGAGCTCAAGAGTCATTTCCACTGATAAAACATGAATGGGCTCGGTTCCCGCCCCTTCATGGTCCATGGCTGGAATATCTATTGCAATGCGACTTTCTGCAACTCAATTTTAGAATGTTACACAGCATTGCATCTTGATAGGGGTTCCATAGTTTGATCGAACCATTCTGCACCTCTCCTGGTTTGGTGTCATTTTCCCTGTTCTCAGGATCAGTACATTATTAATAAGTAGCTTGGTGTTGCAAACATGATTGGGAACTTCTCCCCTACTGCAGTATAGCTGCCTATAAAAACTGCGATTAGTAACACTTCTCCCCATGCACCATGCAATTTGGTGCCAAGATTAGGAAGATCCCAAGTTTGACCCCTGGATATTAGTGGAGGCACTGCTACTGATGTCAGTGTGCCTGAGTTAGGGAGAAAGAAAGAAATTAGCCGGGATGACCGCTTCTGTAGCCTATTGATCTTTGCTGGAGAGTGCGTGTGTGTTGACGTCAAGTGAGGATGGGATGAGGATCAGCTGTGAGGCCCTCCACAGTCAAATATCCAGCTTGGTATTTACGGATCAGCTCTCTCATGTTTTCAGATGTGTCAATTGTTAGTTCAGGTGAAATGTTCTCCCAGCAAGAGTCAGTAGATAGCAGGAATCTGCTTCTAGTGTGCTCAGGTGGACATATAAGATCCCAAGATACTATTTGATGCCTCTTGTGCATCCTCAGATTCTTTCGCCTCTCCATTTGTGGCCGTGCCTTCAGCTGCCTAGGCCCTAAGGTCTGGAATTTCCTCCTTAAACTCCGCCTCTCTACCTCTCTCCTCCTTTAAGATGCTCCGTAAAACCTACCTCTTTGACCAAGCTTTTGGTCACCTGTTCTAATATCTCCATATATGGCTTGGTGTCAAAATTTGTTTGATAACGCTCCTGGGACGTTTTACTACGTTAAAGGCGCTATAGAAATGCAAGTTCTTGTTGGATTCCCTTAGAGCTTCTGCCTCTACGTTACAGTTACTTTGGCGCAGGCCCCATTTATCTGGCGGAGCAGGAGGACAGCCGAGGAAATTCGCCCCCTTTGTTGCCCGTGGTGCTGCGAGGAGAGCTAAGTTAATGAAATACAGAGCCTCTGGTACTCGATATTACTGCACAATGGGCTGTAAATGGACCATTAGGCTGGCTTCCCGGAGGCCGTTCCATTTAAAAGCAACTTGAGAACATTTCTAAGGAGCGTAGAACAGCTGCACATTGTATTATTATTTGCGTTGGATTCTTCGAGCAAGAACTGCCTGTATGGGCCCGTCTGTAGCTTTCATTACTGACTCAGCTGCGAACTGCCGCGCTGTGAGTTGTATAATTGTCTAATTCACTCGTGCCTTTGTCTTACTGATCAATACAGGGCATAAACTATCTTGGTCGCTAAGCACACTTCTTCAGTTGTAAGAGAAAGAGTTGCTGTTTGGTTTTTACGTTTGGCTTTTGGGGAATTATTTCAGTGGGAACATTTAACTCTGTGACGACCAGAGTTTCAGCCCCTGAATCAACATTTCGAACATTTTCACGATCACTTTTGAATTTTTGCCTTTCCCAGGAGATTACATGGCTGTGCTGATGGGATGGGGTGGGGGTGGAGGGGGGGGGGGGGCGGAGGGATGGAGGGAGGGAGTGTTTAGTCATGATGTTCCGGCCATCATGGTGCAGGGCAGACCTGATAGATCAGCTGGTCATTTCCTGCCTGTCCGTAGGAATGAGGCATGGGCTTGGCAGAGCACAGCATGCGAGTGTTCACATTTCCTCTGACGGTGAGTTCATGATCTCAGCTGTCACAGTCGTCGATACTTCCTGACAGGAGGAGAGGGGTGGTCTGGATCAAAGAGCGCCCCCTCCGGCCCCTCATGTGCCTCTTAGTATCTGAGTACAGGTTGGTGGTGGCGCAGCTTTGAAGGGCTCAGCTCACCCACCTTCTCACTTTGGAAATGGCGCGTGGCACAGGGAGATCAAATAAAGGTGACTGAAGGAAGGGAATAAGGGAGAAAATAATAAGTAGCAGCGGTTACCTGAAAATAATCTCAACGAGAGGTTCAGGTGATGCCACTATCCTCAACACTTCTTACAGCAGCACTCCGCTCCGCCGGATAAATGGGGTCCGCGACAAAGTGACCGTAACGTAGCAGTAGAAGCCCTAAGGGAATGCAACAACAACTGCCATTTATATAGCGCCTTTAACGTAGTAAAACGCCCCAAGGCACTTCACTGGAGTGATTATCAAACCAAATTTGACACCGAGCCACAGAGAGATATTAGGACAGCTTGGTCAAAGAAGCAGGTTTTAAGGAGCGCCTTAAAGGAGGAGAGAGAGGTTTAGGGAGGAAATGCAAAATGCATTTCTATCAAATCTCATTCATAAATTACCAGAATAATCGATGATTTGCATGGACAGCACAGAAAGATTGTCTCCAAATGGTTCAGTTGGTTAAGACACTGAATAGCTGAGATATACTGACCATGAAAGTCTTGAGTTTGATTCCTGGTCGGTGTGGAGTTAGCTGATCTCAGACATGGGAGCAGGAAAGGCTACTACAATCGGCGCGAGTGCCCCTGAGTTACACAAAGGAGAGTTGGATCGAGTGGAGGGTGGCCCCTGCTGCATGTGTGGACTTTGGATGGGGACAGGGTTGGGCTCAGCTGTGATGTGGTTCGCATCTAAATGACTGCCTTTGGGGTGTCATGTGAGCGCTGAGCAATCGTGGATCTATAACCTAGTGGGAAGTCAACACATTCATGGGATGTCTGTCGTGGCTCAGTGGGTAGCACTCTCGCCTCTGAATCAGAAAGCTGTGGGTTCAAGTCCTACTCCAGAGACTTGAGCACAAAACCTAGGCTGACACTCCCAGTGCAGTACTGGGGGAATGCTGCACAGCCAGAGGTGCTGTCTTTTGGATGAGACCTCAAACCAATGCAAGTTCTTTCTATTCAGGAAGAAAGGGAGAAAATTGGAAAATAAAAAGGCTGTCAAAAAATTCTCCCCAGGTCTGATTCAAATATATCCTCTAAATTTTATAAGGCAGATATTGAGATGTATGAGCCTCGCTGGAAACAAGCATGGGTCAGAGTTAGAGTTCCAACTCGAATCTGCACCCTTCACTCGTGGCGAGTGAAGGTCTGCGCCGGTGGCAAACCTCATGATTCCCACTTTAATCCGGTTGTTAATTGTGTACCGGGAACGATTTTGCAGTTCTAAATTTTTCTTGGGTTTCTGCTGCTGACGTTCATTGTTAGGAATTTGGTTTTTAATTTTTCTTTATTTTGTTCACATTGCATGAAAGATGAGACTTGTTTGTTCTGAAAAGGTCTTTGAGTGCCCAAGGGAGTTGGAGACACTCTGGTCTTTTCTGTATGTTGACTACTCATCTCCCCCTCCCTTCCCCCCCCCCCCCTCCCTCCCTTCCCCCTCCTGGCCTGAGGCAACTTTGCTGATGCTCATTGCATGTGTAGGTCAAGCAGGGAAGAGTAACTTAACATCTTCAAGCACTCCGGTTCTCAACTGTGGCCCGCTATATTCCTGTGTGATCCCCTTTTTTCTCTTGTATTGTCTTGTTCAATTTTGACCTCCCTGATGCCCTTTTATATTCCTTTGCTGTCGTCTATCTTCCAGTGTACCCTCTTGCAGCCCTTTCCTCTCCCTTCTACTTCCTGTGTTTTTTTTTCATTTGTACTCCCTTCGACCTCTTTGTGTGACTGGAGACTAAGCAAACCTGATATATAGGACTCGATTTTAGGGTCGGGTTTCCTGCGGGTTTCCAGCGGGGGGGGGCCCCGAAAATCCCGATATGCGGTCACGTGACCGGATCGCGCTGCGATCCCAACCACTTCCGGGTTCCCCGATGACGTGCGGGGCTGCGTGCGTGGCCCCCACTGGTGGGAATCCCGCAGGCAATTAAAGCCAGCGGGGTTCCACTTGAGAGTACTTACCTTGCTTGTTGAGGTCAGTTAATGAGCTGAATCAGCTGTCAAAAGAGGAATTGTGGGATTTCACCTGCATCGCAGAGTGTTTCACACACTGGGGGAAACAGTCTCTCGCCAACCAGGCGTGTTGCAGCCAGCAGCCTGTGGCAGGTGCCAAGGTGCACTCCACGGGGGAGAGCCCTCACCCACGCAGGAGGCCACCGCGTCACATAGGGCAACCCCTGCCCCCCACCACCCCCCGCCAAGCCAGAGGACAGACCGACACGAAACCGCAGCCCCAGTCCGAGGAACCACCCACCTACCCTGCACAACCCCTCAGACCAACACCTGCCAGATGGGTGGTGCGTGGACACCCTCAGAGGACGAACAGCATGACCAGCCCCAGCAGCCTCTCAGTCCACGCCGTCCGCCACAGAGACGTGGAGCCCCCCAACACGGTGTTGTTGCACGCCCACCTGCACAGCAGGAGGGAGGGCTACCGCAGAGAGAGACGCATCGCAGAGGGCACTACCCTCGCCACAGGGTCCACAGACCGAGGCGCAGCTCCCCGGACCTCTCCGAGCAGCAGTGCACACGGAGGCGCAGATTCGCTCGACATGTAGTCGTGGAGATCTGCAGGCTCTTTCATGCCGAGCTGCTCCTGGCTGGCCCCAGCACCAACTGCTTACCTGTCGCTGTCAAAGTCACCACTGCCCTCCACAACTTCTCCTCCGCATCCTTCCAGGGTGCAGCCGGCTACACCGCCGATGTCTCTCAGTCGTCTGCGCGGAGGAGCCCTGCAAATACACCTGCACCTACTCTGCAGTAACACGATGGGTGGCATCAGTGGTGGGTCCTCATAGTGATACCCAGGAGCGGTCATTATTGGACACAACAGACAGGATTCGCGGAGACATGGCAGTGGTGGTGCCAATATAATGTGTGCTGTTTGTTGCTCTGAAATTCAATATAGGTAACACCCATGGCAAACCCTCCGACACCCTTGTGCACCCCCTTCATGCTCACGAAACATTTGCCTTACACTGCCTACTGCACATATGTGATGCATGCCCTGTGGCTGCAGCACAGGTGGTGGCAGGTTGAGTGAGGCTGGCCATGAGGGAGATGCACGAGAGGGTGAGTATGGGATAGAGCCATGAGATTGTATGAGGATTGGGTTGCGTGTTAGTGGCAGGATGAGTACTGGCGAGGTGAGTAGGTGGAGGTAAGATGAGGATGGGGTTTGAGTGGGTATGAGGGGTGATGTGACAGAGTAGTGTTGGCGGTGCCGAAGGAGATGTGGGGTTGGGGCAGTGTTGTGGCAGATGGAGTGTAGGGGAAAGACTAGGTGTTCTCACTGTGGCTGACCTACTGAGGTCATTGCAGCGCCTCCTGCACTGTATGCAGGTGGGCCATATGTTGGTTGCGCAGGTGACCCCCTCTGCCACCTCGAGCCAGGCCTTCTTGGTGGCAGAGGCTGGCCGCTTCCTCCCGCCTGCCGGGTGGAAGATCTCTGTCTTCGCCCTCCTCCTCACCCCATCTGATGATACCTGGGGTGAGGCATCATTAAACTGGGAGCAGCCTTCCCCCTGGGCTGCTCCATGCTGTAATTTGTTCCATTGGTTGCAGCATCTGTCAGTGGAGGACTGCCCCTTTAAATAGAGCGCCTCCAGCTGACAGATCGTGCTGCGCATGCGCAGCCCGCCCGACGCGCAGACCAGCAGCGCGGACCTCGGAGGAGCAGGTAATTGATTCCTATTAGTGTGTTGCCTGCTACGATCGTGCGGGCAACCCACTAATTTCACCGAGCGTGTTGACCACGCTCCCGAAACCCAACCCGCCGGAAACCCGCAGGCCTGGTAAAATCGAGCCCTTAAAGTATCCCGAATAAAAGCAATAAAAACAGAGGCACCAATTATACCAGAACTGGGAAGATATCCTCTTCGGGAAAGGCTAAACAGGCTGGGGCTCTTTTCTCTTGAAAAGAGAAGGCTGTGAGGGGTGACCTGATAGAGGTCTTTAAGATAATGATAGGGTTAGATTAAGTACGGAGGGAGGAGACTCGTGTTGAGCATAAACACCAGCATAGACCAGTAGGGCCGAATGGCCAGTTTTTGTGCTGAAGTTTTGATGTAGCTCGATAGGGTAGATGTAGAGAAGATGTTTCCACTTGTTGGGGGAGTCCAAAACTAGAGGTCATCAATATAAAATAGTCGCTAATAAATCCAACAGGGAATTCAGGAGAAACTTCTTTACCCAAAGAGTGGTAAGAATGTGGAATGCGCAACCACAAGGAGTAGTTGAGGCAAATAGCATAGATGCATTTAAGAGGAAGATAGATAAGCACATGAGGGAGAAAGGAATAGAAGGGTATCCTGATAGGGTTAGATTAAGTACGGAGGGAGGAGACACGTGTTGAGCATAAACGCCAGCATAGACCAGTAGGGCCGAATGGCCAGTTTTTGTGCTGTAATTTCGATGTAGCTCGATGTAAATTCTATGGGGGAGTGGGTGACACAATAACATTGATAGAGATGTAGCTTAGACCAGGGACGACTAGAACCTGAACATTCCTGGTTGCAAAATACTTTGGAAGGGTAGAGTACGAAAGAAAAGCTGTGGGATTCCTCAAATATTTAATTACATCACTAAAATATGAGAATGATATAGAATGTGAGAATGATATAGGGGTTGATGCAGAGCCGAATGTATTTGGTTACAGTTAAGGAATGAGAATGGAATGGTTACCCTACTGGGAGTTTATTATAGACTACTGAACAGTGGAAAATTCATAAATGAAGAGATATGTAGAGAAAGGGCAGGGCTGTTTGGAAAAAGATAATATGGAGAATAAAGGGCTAAGTACTTCACCTCAATTTTTACCAAAAAAAGTGTTAGTGGGAATGAAAAGGGCAAAGGGAGAGTTTCGGAGATTTTTTTTAACGTGGGGGGTTGTTAGAATATAGAATGACTAACCAGAAACTGCTGCAGAAGCAGAATACTGTACATATAGCTTCTAAAGGGCAGTGGGACGTTTTACTACGTTAAAGGCACTATATAAATGCAAGTTGTTGTTGTTGTTGGATACATCTTTAAAGAAAAGTTTTTTTTTAAAAGTTTTTGGGAATGGGTAAGGGAATGGGACTAAGTGGCTAGCTCTGTCAGAGGGGCAGCACAGACATGATGTGCTAAGTGGCCTCTTTCTGTGCTGTAAAGTTCTGTGATTCTATGATTGCACCAATATTCGCAACAGCTGTGCATCAATTGTATATCAAATACACCCCATTTTTAAGGAGCTGTACCTCATTCATGTAACTGCTCTACCAATCACGAATATGAAGCAAACAAACAATGTCAAGTTTCCTTGCCACCAAAACAGAGTTTTATTACTACAGTAGCAGCAAGTTGACCCATTGGGAATTTATACAGTGTAAGTGAGTGGGAAGATTTTACTCCATTGGGACTTTTTATAATAGGTGTAAGTGGGAAGTGGTTTAGTCCATTGGGATTCCATCTAATGGGAGTGAGTGGGAAGGGAATTGGACCATTTAGATTCTATGTAATGGGAGTGAAAGGGAAACGGTTTAGCCCATTGGAATTCTATACAATGGGAATGGGATTGGTCCATTTGAACTTGATGTTTGGAGCTTTGAAAGAGTTTATCTTCTTTCAGTGATCTGTTTGTCTGGAGTCGATTCAATGTTCACAATGTGAACAAATCACCAAAATAATTCAGCAAATTTTCACAAGGGAAGTAAAGAACGAACTTGTATTTATATCGCATCTTTCACATCCTCAGGATGTCCCAAAGCGCTTCACAACCAATGAATTACTCTCGGAAGTGTCATCGTTGTTGTTTTGTAGGCAAACATAGCAGCCAATTTGTGCACAGCAAGATCCCACAATCAGCAATAAGAAAAAGGACCGCTGATCTATTTTTGGTAGTGTTGGTTAAGGGCCAAATGTGACCAGGGCACGATAGAAAAGAAGAAAAAAACCTAATTTCTCAGCGAGATATTGATAATTCACACATTTACAAACCACCAGTTACTCCTGGCTCCACAGTCTGGAGGCAATGGCATTAGAAAGATTGTAGTCACAGTGGGGTGTGCTCCAATAAATGAAAAACGTGCCAAGTGCTATTGGTAACTGATTGATTTTAATTCTCACCTCTCAGTAGGGAAACAGTCACAGACCTGGGGAAGAGTGGCACTGAACACAACCATTTCCTGCCTCACTAATTATCTGCGTTCAGCTTAACATGTTAGATTGTGAAACGTTTCATTTTCTTGTTAAGCACACAAACGTACCCTGTTGGTACATAACTGCCTTCATTAGCATTAACCATGTCCCCGCAAATGTGATCACCATAGTTTACATAACTCAAATAAATGGCTTGCATTTCGTATGGCAGTAATGGGAATATTACCTGGGATGAATGAGAGCTCCTGGGTTGTTATGATGCTTACGGCTTTTCGAACGTTAGGGGCAATTTTTCCTGACACTGCGCTGCCAGGAGGGCATCTTGTGTGCCAGTCAAAAAAGCGTGCACCGTGTTCGCCTGAATATCTGATGTGCGTTGCCAGGAGGCGAGGCTCTCAGCTGGAAAGAAGGAGCTTGCATTTATATAGTGCCTTTCATGACCTCAGAACATCCCACTTTACAGCCAATGAAGTATTTTTAAAGTGTAGTCACTTTTGTAATGTAAGAAATGCGGCAGCCAATTTGCACACAGCAAGGTCCCACAAATAGCAATCTGATAATGACTAGATAATCTATTTTTTAGTGATGTTGTTTGAGGGATAAATATTAGACAGGACACCGGGAGAACTTCCTGTGCTCTTTGAAATAGTGCCATGGGATCTTTTATGTCCGTCTGAGAGAGCAGACGAAGCCTCGGTTTAACGTCTCATCTGAAAGGCGGCACTTCCGGCAATGCAGTACTGCACTGGAGTGTCAGTCTAGATTTTGTGTTCAAGTCTCTGGAGTGGGACTTGAACTCACAACGTTCTGACTCAGAGGCAAGAGTGCTACCCACTGAGCCATAGCTGACACTGTATGAAGTATTAAATTGGATAATTGCTCTTACTTTCTAATCCGAAGGTTGGATCCATCATCACAAAATATTTTTCATGTACTTCTCCCACTACTTTCCCTCACCTGGGCCAATGCCAATCACCTCCTCTCTGTTTTAGAAGGTCCTAACTTGTGGTGGGCTACCGTTCCATTGTCACCAGCCATCCCCCGGTATTTATGAAAGAAATTACAAATGTTATCAATGAGACAGCGAAAGCATTAATATAACTGGTGTTGGACTAACCATGGATATAGGAGATTGGCTGTGAAACCATGATTATAGGTGATATCCTGTGATGTTTGACAGACCAAAGATGTGGTAATGGCCCTACAATGGAAGGAGGAGATTTTGTGTGGTATTGGACCTACCACGGAAGTAACTGGTGCAAACAGGAGATGGTCTGTAATACTGGATTGACGATGGATATAGGTGGTTGGGCTGCGATGTTGGACCTCCTATCAAAGTGGGAGATGGGTTGTGATGTCAGACCTCCCCTGGATCTAAGTGTTGGGCTGTGAAGTTGGATCCCATTCAATGCAGGAGATAGGCTGTAATATTAGATTGACATGGGCTGTGATATGACATCATAATGTCATCGAAGAATACTTCATGAATGGACTGATCTCAGCTGCACTGCTAGCCAGTTATAAAGTTCATGTAGTATTGAAAATATTATTTACATTTTGCATCTTCTCATGTGGTATTCCCCATTGTTATATGATGATCCAATATTCCTGCCAGTGATCCTGCTCTTCAGTTCCAGTAGGAGGCATGCCAGGTCAACCTTGGTGCCTCAAACTCTGATGTTCCCTCACCCCGTAAGGATGCATCTAGCTTCTGCTCAATGATCCCCTTTATGACATATCTGCGACAACATGTAACCACGTCCTACACCATGTGCGGTGCAGGTTGGTAAACAGCTGTTAACACTCACAGCTAGTTAAATGCTATCCACATTATAGGTGCGTCTCAATCAGGAGGCTATTGATTACTTAACTAAAAGTGTTTAAAAACCGATTAGGGGTTCAGTGACCCCATTGAGTGCATTGAACCCCACGGATCAAAAAGGTTCCAGGTTGGATCCATAGTCTGTGTTGAGTTGACTGATCTCAGTCAGGGATGCACTTTGTCTCAGCATCCTGGGAGGTTCATTGACCATTCAGCATTATCCAGTGATGTTTACTGGAAGTGCACCATCAAATAGCCTGCCCAACGCTCACCGTCTAAATTTGCACATAAATAATGACCAGTTGAGTGAGGGGACAGAGGGCGCCCAGCATCATGGAACTATATCCCACCAAGGCGTCTATCCCTTCTGGACAGGAAGGGAGAAAATTGGGGGACATTTTTAAAAAAAATAATAAACACAGTACTAAACACTGGAGACATACTACTATGACCACATAAATGACTAATAAGTACAAGCTTGAGGAAATGTAGTTGATGAATAATATAGACGTTTTTAAGAATTGAAAGCAGTTCAGTGAGTGATCTCTCTCTCTCTCTCTCTCTTTCCTTCCTAGATCCGTGTGGATGGGCCTTCCCATGGTGCCTTGCAGTATGAGACCATTCAGGTAGTGGAGAGTGGTGCTATTCTGCGAGACATGTCTTTGTCTGTGGATCATCAATACCTCTATGTCATGTCAGAAAAGCAGGTAAGAGCAGGCCCTTGTAATGTTTTACAGACCGGTTACATTCCTCAGTTGTGTCGTTAGAAAGATGGAACTACGGAAAGTTGTGGAGATTGAATTCTGGCAAGTGGTGTAGGACCATCTCCACAGACGCCGAAAGCTCAGCTCAGGGTCCAACAAGGCGCTAAGGTTGTGAATGACCTGGTAAAGTGGAGGGAGGGGGAAATGAAAGAGTGGAGGGCTTGAGCAGGGTGTGGTGAGGAGAGAGATTGCAGAAGTCGGAGGTGTAGAGGGCAAGGATTTTCAAGTCAAGCTGAGGGACAAGGAACCAATGGAGGTTGGGAAGGATGGATAGGTGATAGGTGAGTAGGATTGAGTGTGGGATAGAATGTGGGTGCTGCAGTTCTCAACAAGTTAGAGGTTGCAGTGGGTCGAGAGAGGTTGGAGACTGAAACGTATTCTCAAAATCCCTTGCTAGAGTGCAAATGATTTTTATTTCTGTTCTTTTACTGTGAGAAGCATTCTCATGGTTACTGTATATCATAAAGATATCCTCGCTCCCCATGTCCTGACGGTTTTGATGCAGAATCTCTGTGCAGTTGGAAGAGTAGCCTCTCCAGTCAGTGCCTCCAGACTGCAGACTCCTTAATCCTAGGGTACAGCAGCTAGATGCATTCGAAACTGTCACGCTTTGAACATTGCTGAGGCATCAACTGTAGTGTGGCCTTTTCTCTGACACATCAGCACTGACATCTCACACTCTGTAGTGCCGAAAGGAATTACTAGCTGGCTCCTTTCAGTGCCAGTGACAAGGGCAGTCACTAATCCTATCTGAATAGGCCTGGATTTCCGGGTCACTTTTAACAGTACTTTAACCAAGTCACCTTTTGATACAGTGCTTAGCTTTGATGACACACTGTGTAATGTCGGAGTGGTCTTGTCAGCCTGTGGCAGTTGTAAATATCAGGACATAAAACAGAATGAATCAGTGGAGCCTTACACTCATCGTGTTTCAGGGCTCTGGGAAAGTACAAGTATTTAATAAGGCTCATAAGATCTCACTGGACCAGTGCACCATAGTGACCCAATCCCTCAATCAGTACGTCGTTATCTCTGGTATAACTGAAAGGAAAATCTGTTGAGGGAGGCTAAGAACATGTCCAATTAATACTAAAGTCATTGTATTGGGGAGGGAGAGAGAACTGCACCAAATTCATTATAGAGGGCAGTGGAAGAGGACCGAAGCACATTGTAACGGGGGGTGGGGGGAGGTGAGGGGGTGATTGTATTCTACCCTGGGAAATTTGAAGGAATCCAGTAACTATGAATGATCTTATAGGTGGAGCTCCTACACATGGCAGCATATTAGAAATTTTTTAAAAAGGACAAAATTCAGTGTTGTTTACAAAGCATCTGAATTTAAAATAATTTGGTAAAACATTGGGCTAGATTTTCCACGTGTGGGCTATAAATAAGTGGGGAGTTGGGGGCGGCGAAATCTAGCAACGTGTCTTATTTCAGCTACTGTTGAGTGAATATACGATGTTTCTAGCCTCATCCTGTAAAGCTTAACGTTAGAAGGGAAAGAGCATATCGAAAAAGTTGAGCATTTCTGCTAAAGTCCATGATTTCTAGCTTGGCAGATGAATACTAGTTTTCCTCAGTCAGCTCGCAGGTCCACACGCCTCATGTGGTTTGACTTTTCTTGCGTGTGAACAGGATAGCAACAATCCATCAAACTCTGAATAAAATGCCTTGACATTTTATGATTTTGGTTTATTGTGTCTTCACAAACTGCACTGAACGCCATCTATCCAGGAGCTTGTTATCTTAAAGAATGCGCCAGAAAGCAAAAGTGTCTTGCATTGTCATTATGTTTCCCAATAATCAATCCAGTGACAACTGTTAAAGGAAAAACAACTAGATTTTATTATGATTGAAAAATGAATACACAGCAGCATTCCATAGTTTGCTGCTGGCTTACAAGCTCCATCTTGCAGACTGATTCACTTTGCTAGTCTGAATCTAACTAGTTGCTTAATTGAGGTGAGAGGTGCAGAGGTCCCATGGCACAGGAAGAATAGGAAATTCTCTCCATGGCCTGGCCAACATTCTTCCCTCGGCTGACACCACCAAAAAGCAGGTTATCCAGTCATCCATCTCGTTGCTGTTTGTGGGATGGTTCAGGTGCAAAATGGCCACCACGTTTGCCCACATCACAACAACCACCGCACTCCCAAGGACGATCAGTCGTATGAAGTGTTGAGACATGTTTCATTGTGAAAGGCACTACGTAAAAGCTGGTGTTTGTCGGTATAAGATACAGAGGGCGGAGGTGATCCGATGGGGGGCAATTTTCTGTGCGCTGGGAGGGTTTCCAACTCTGGTTGGACATATTCCTGGAGGTTTCATCACATGACCTCCCACCTCCAATCGTCCCACCCAGTCAATCAGCAGTTTTTTTCCCATCTTCAATATTTTTATAACTAATAAACAAAAAATGTTCAAAGAAAATGGAGAAAAAAAAAACACATCATTTTTTAATGCCCCTATCATTTTCGTCCCAGGTTTTGCTCGTAGCAGTGTCCAGGAGATTAATCTTTAATTCCTGGAGACTCCAGGACAATCCTGGATATCTGTAGATATCGGAAAAGAGTACCGGCAGGTACTTGGAAAATTACTCATGATTATCACTTAAAATGTACTTTTTTTGGGGGATAAACTTGATACAATCATTGTGCATTGACCAATGATTACTTCATGTTGCAGTCCTATCTCCGACGGAGGCAACGTCAAACCAGCGCAAAGGGAGGGCTGCAACAGGTCTTGGAAACTCTAGGCTGGGGAGGGAGGGAGGAAAAAACAATCAGCCAGGCTTTTTACTCCTGATCATTATCGGGTAAGCCTCGCTGGAAAGTGCAGGGGTGTGGATTCGAATGAGGACCACGTGGCCTGCCAATGATCACACATCAAAAAAAAAATGTCCAATTGGGCAAGATTGGGGGTGGGGCTGTTGGAGATTCTGGTTTCTTTGGAACCGTATCCCAGGAGAAGTATACTCCAATGTGAGTCAGCGCCTTCAGGGAAAAAGGGGAGAAAATTGGAAAAATAAGATCTTACGAGCAGTGAGCCTCGGACTGGAAGCTGATGTGAAGAGGGAGTGGATAAGAATGAGTTCCAGGTCCCCTTTCTCTGATCATAAATGTGTGAGCCACCCAGTTGAACGATAAACTGATTTCCCTTTACTCTTAAATATTCCTTTTTGAAATCACATATTAAAGATTGCCTATTATTCCGAGGCTTGGGAAAGGTTAAGAGGGGTCTCCGAATGCTGTAAAAAGCCGAAGGAAATGTTACAGCTTTGGGACTGCAGAAACTGCTGAGAAGCAGCGGGCACAGAATCATTGATGGCCATTGTAAACATGCTCGTATTTACAACCTTTCACTTTAAGGTTCCTAGTAACCATGGTGACACAAGTCAGTTACCTTCGAGAGGATTTGTTGGAAGAAGGTTAACAAAGATATTAGAGGTACAGAAAGAGCCCAAGTGATGAAGAGACAAAATAACTTCTGAATAACATTAAAACATTCTTGAAGTGGCAGAACAGTTAAGTGGCACAGAGACTGAAGATAAAGAGGCTAAAATATTAAATGTATATTTTCTATAAATATTCATCACATTAGCTACACCCAACATTCTCGAGATTATTGAGGTAAGGTAGTTGACAAGCCAAAAAGACTAGAGACTATCAAATCCCCATACTCGAGTTGCCATGTATCCTAGGGAGACCAGGGGGCAAATTTGTGGGGCACTGGCTATGGTCATTAATGAATCATTGGCCACTAGGGAGGTACCATAGGACTAATGTGGTGCAAAATGGGTGATGCCTCCGACTCAGGCAACTACAGGCCCAATTGGATGATACCAATAACAGATAAAACAACGGAATCTATTCTAAGGAATAACAACTTAATAAGAAATGGCAATTTTGAAGGGGAAGATCTGGCCTTTTCTCAGTTTCTTTGAGCAATACTACGGATAAAGTGAATGTTGATAATCCCAGTTTCAGTTTATCAGGATGTTCAGAAGGCTTTTTACAAGTTGCACATGAAAGACTTCTAATTAAATGAAGAGCCATAGGAATCTAAGGTAGAATGTAGAACTGTATCGGAAGTTGGTTACTAAACAGGGGACAGGAGGAACTTGTGAGAGGAGAAATGTTTGAATGGAGGGAGGTGCAAATTGGGACCCCACATGGACTCCTGTTATTTCTAATGCACATTAAGGGGCCGGAAAACAAAAACAAATGATAGGTTGCCAAAATGTGCTGATGACACCAAGGCAGGGAGAGCTGTAAGGGAAGAGGTATCAGAAAAAAAACACATTAACAGAATGGTCTAGATAAGCTATGTGGCTGGATAGAAAAATGACAGATGAAATTCAACACTGATAATTGTGAGGATTTACATATCAGTTAGATAAATAAGCATCAGAAGTTATCAACGAATGGGATTGGATTTGCAGAGGGAGACTTACAGAAGGGCCTGAAAGTTATGGTTGATTCGCCACTTATCACATTCAGACAATACTGTGATGCAATTAAAAAAAACAGATTGCTGCAATATATAAACTCGAAGAGGGGAGTACAAGTTTCTGGTGGGCCTTTCTCACCTTTTGTATTTTCTTATCTTCCTATGTGAGCTTGTTTCTTTCACTTTTTCCACCCCACGCTGAGGCACAATTCCAGGGACCACTGATCACTTTCACCCAAATGGTCCTTTTCCACTTGTGAGTGTGGACGCGCACTCACTTTCCAGCGAGGCCAGTGGGGAGTGATCAAAAGTAGGAACCCTGGCAGACTTTGTTTCCTCATACCCCAGCCTAGTGTCCCCATGGTTACCCTGCCTGAGACTGGCTAACGCAGCACAGACCAGGGATTGAATCTGGGCCTGAGACCTTCCTTGCTGTGTATATGGCTCAATGCCACACCATCTGTTTTATTTACTGAGCCATTGTGGCTCAATCGAATTTTATGTTCTCATTAAACAGAATTGTTCTGTGTGGTACAGGTTTATAGGTGGGATTTTTCTTGCTTGCAAGGAAGAAATCTTTTGATAGCACAGTAAGTTGTTCTATTCACAAGTCACATTTGGCAGCACAGTAAGTGAAGGCCAGCTTGATCGCCTTGGGAACTATGTTGAGAAGGTGAAGGTATTGCACTATTGTGAGGCTCGTTAGCTCTTGGTAGGCCGGTGCTCAGAGACACCGTTGTGTTGGAGCTTTCATTGCAGACCAGAGCGAGGAAGAAAAAAAACTCCCTGCTTGTACCATTGAGAGCAGCTGAACATGAAGGCCCACCTTTGTTTCGGGCCCGCCCATCCTCCTGCTGCTGAAGCCTAAATGAAGACGCTCTTTCAAAACCTGATTGAAAAGTGATAGTAAGTAGAGTATAAATAGCACTCTCTCTGTTTCTTCATCCTTTCCCGCCACACAGAGAGTCGCCTTGTCAGCGACGAGCTTGGAAACTAAGCCAGTATACTGCAGCCTGGAACATGGAGTAGCCAGGAGGTGACCACTTTGGTTTAAATAGGCATCCCGCTGTTTCTTTGGAACTGAACTATTGCTTAATTTAGCAGAAGTAAATAAGGAGCTGGTAAAAGAGTAGTTGATAAGAACATAAGAACATAAGAAATAGGAGCAGGAGTAGGCCAATCGGCCCCTCGAGCCTGCTCCGCCATTCAATAAGACCATGGCTGATCTGATCCTAACCTCAAATCTAAATTCATGTCCAATTTCCTGCCCGCTCCCCGTGACCCCTAATTCCATTTACTTCTAGGAAACTGTCTATTTCTGTTTTAAATTTATTTAATGATGTAGCTTCCACAGCTTCCTGGGGCAGCAAATTCCACAGACCTACTACCCTCTGAGTGAAGAAGTTTCTCCTCATCTCAGTTTTGAAAGAGCAGCCCCTTATTCTAAGATTATGCCCCCTCGTTCTAGTTTCACCGATCCTTGGGAACATCCTTACCGCATCCACCCGATCAAGCCCCTTCACAATCTTATATGTTTCAATAAGAACGCCTCTCATGCTTCTGAACTCCAATGAGTAGGGTCCCAATCTACTCAACCTCTCCTCATATGTCCGCCCCCTCATCCCCGGGATTAACCGAGTGAACCTTCTTTGTACTGCCTCGAGAGCAAGTATGTCTTTTCTTAAGTATGGAGACCAAAACTGTATGCAGTATTCCAGGTGCGGTCTCACCAATACCTTATATAACTGCAGCAATACCTCCCTGTTTTTATATTCTATCCCCCTAGCAATAAAAGCCAACATTCCGTTGGCCTTCTTGACCACCTGCTGCACCTGCATACTAACTTTTTGATTTTCTTGCACTAGGACCCCCAGATCCCTTTGTACTGCAGTACTTTCTAGTTTCTTGCTATTAAGATAATAACTTGCTCTCTGATTTTTCCTGCCAAAGTGCATAACCTCACATTTTCCAATATTGTATTGCAGTTGTTCTGTGTGCTCGCACGCATTGGAGCTTGGGGTGGTCAGGCCCTGCTCTGGCTTTTAAACGACTACCTGTTGAACATTGAGTGCCTCTCAGATCATCTGGTGCATTATAGCATCGAGGCCTCGGGCATCTCACTCACTGTTGCTGTGGGGTGTGGGGGGGGAGGGGGTGGTAAGACTGTTGTGCACATCACAAAAGCCCATGGATTAAACGAGACCTGATGTAGATTTTCGGCTTTCATGGCCTGGCCTGTAAACTGGCAGAGTTGATCAGCCGCCTATTGTCGAACCCCTATAACGTTCATTCCATTAAAATCAATTGAATCAGATTGATTTCAGTAATGGGTGGGGGATTCACTCGGCTAGATTACCACCCAGTCCGTGAAGATAAAAATCTACAACTTGATCTTTCATTAAAAATAAAATCAGCTAGAAGATGGATAAAGATGAGGAAGGCCGTTTGGCTTCATGTCAGGACTGGTGTCAGGAAGTTCTTTGCACAGGTGATGCTGGCAAGGCCCAATTTATTGCCTGTTCCCGGTTGCCCTCAGAAAATGTTGGGTTGCCGCCTTGAATTTTGTAGCACTTGTTTTAGAACTGAGAGGCTTGCTTGCCCACTTCAGAAGACGTTAAGAGTCAACCATGTGAACCAGAACCACATGTAGGCCAGACCGGATCAGGGTCTTAAGGTCCATTTCCTAGATGGTGTTAGTGAGCCTGTTGGGTTTTAAAGACGATCTAGCAACTTTCATGCTCATTTTTTTACTTTGGTGCCAGCCCGCAAATTACCAGATTTATTGAATTCAATTTTGCAAACTTACCATAATGAGGTTTGAACTTGCGGCTTCTCAGTTACTGATCCAGCAGAGCTACTATCAGTGCATGGAGTGGACTTCCAGGAAGGGTTATGGGGATGCAAATCTTGGAATCATTTAAGAATCAGTTGGATGCCAGTTGGATAATGGTGGGGACTGTAGGTTCTTTCTGAACAGATGAGCCTGAGGTGAGCTGAATGGCCCTTTCCTCATCACCTGAAAGGGTGGTGGAAGCAGATTCAACCATATCTTTCAAAAGGGAATTGGAAATATACTTGAAAAGGGAAAAAATTGCACGGCTATGGGGAAAGACCAAGGGAAGTGGGACTCATTGGATTGCTCCTTCAAAGAGCTGGCATCAGCACGATGGGCCGAATGGCCTCCTTCTGTGCTGTATGATTCTGCAGTAGTATCTCATCATGTGAAATCTCTGCAATCACCTGATGATCAAACCAGTTGACAGGCAGCTGCTCAGTTTTATAACATCACCAAACAGACTCCAGGCGCAGAGCACATAACATTACACGTGTTATAATATTGGATCTTGCTCAAGCAAATGTTAAGGAAATGGTAAGGTCAGACAGCAGGTCAGTGAGGGACTCCAGCGCTGCTAAATTAATAAGATTTCTCCACTCTGCCTCCTACGTACTATGGCTGCCCTTATCTACTGGGATTATGTGCTTCAGAGAGTCTTGGTTTTGCTCTTAAATCTGCCTTTTATCTAGAAAAAAAAGTGAGATCTATACAACAGGCAGGTTCCTGCGAAATTCAACCATGGAGCTTAACCTTTTACTTCAGTGTGCCCCAGAAATCTTGCATCTTTGTTGTTCAAACAGGACATCAGAAACAAAGAACTTTTGAGGAAAGTTCGGACTTGATTTGGTTTTAGTCAGTTGGGGTGGGGGGGAGGGGGAGGGGAAGTTTAGAGAGTAGGGGAATCAACGAGGGGCCAAAATCGCTCGTGGAAACGTTAAGAACCGTGCAATCAGCACGACGGATTTGACAGTAATTCTGATAACGTGCGGTAAATTTCAGACCGCAACATGGTCAGAAAGCGCTAAAAGACTATCATAACGTCTATCAAAGACTATCATAGGGCCTTATCATAATGTAACAATATTGGGGTGGGTATGCATCTAGAGGAAAGGAATAGGCCATGGCCTCTCCTGCCATGCATCCAAGCCTACTGTGGGGCTGTGCGTGCTGGACTGGGTTAATTGAAAATGAGTCTGTAGAGACCCATTTAGAAATGGTCAGTTCTTAAAAGCTTATGATTTAGGATTGTGTCATCCGGTCTATTGATTATTACAGTTGATTAGTCAGTTCATTGAATAACTGGAGTGCAAAATATAATTACAAGAAGGTTCAATAGACGAGCTGTATACTTTCGTCTGTAATATCATTAGGTGTGTGTGCTGCACTTACATTCCGTGTTAGCATTTAACAAGTCACGTCTGCGGACAGAGAATGATAAACACTGGAATAGTCCATTTACTCCAGAAGTGATCATCACAAAGGAATTGTGATGTCCTTTGTCACAACTGGAAAGAACTGTGCACGATTGGGCACTCTGTTCAGCTCATATAAATGGTTAACTTTAAAGACCTCCCCCCTCTCCCCCCACCCCCCCCCCACCCATGTTCTTGTTTTCTCCCCTCATCTCCTGACTCTCGAAGTGTTGGCTTGGTAGCACTCTGTCGTAGAGTCAGAATTGTGGATTAAGGCCTCACTAAGGGTTTGAGCATGTAATCTCAGTTGACACTTCAACACTTCACTGAGGGTGTGCTGCATTGTCGTCTTGATGAAACACTCAGCGTTAGCCCTGTTTGCCTCGTCTGCCCCCTCAGGTGGACATCAAAGCACGATTTGAAGAAGAGCAGGGGAGTTCTCCCCGTGAGGTAGCCAACATTCCCCCCTCAACTAATGCCACCAACAAGAGTTTATCTGGCCATTCATTCACTTGCTGTTTGTGGGATCTTGCTATGCCCAAATTGGCTGCTCGTTTGCCTGCGTAACACCAATGGCTACACTTCAAAGGTAATCCATTGGTTGTGAAGTGCTTTGAGAGGTCATGAGGACACAATAAGGCACCATATCATGCAAGTTCCTTTCTCATTGGCATGTGGTTCCACAGGCATTGGCAGCCTTCTGGCAGCTCAGTGACTGTTCTTCCCGTGTGACTGTTGGCAGGCTATTTGAGCAATAGAGAAGGCATCAGAACTGCACCTGGCCTATGTCCACACATGCCCATTTTCCAGCTGGGAGGGAGGAGGGAATCACATCATATTGAAGAACGGGAAAATGTGTCTGATTTTTTTCTTCTCCAGCCGGTGGTATTGAAACTGAACGTAGTGACCCAAGTGCTGCCTTGGCTAAAATAACCAAACTCATTGCAGAAAAGGGATCGCACCTGAGACCTCTCTGGCCTGTATGGGTCACTGTCACTCAGAAAGTAGAGGGAATCTTACAACACCAGGTTATAGTCCAACAATTTTATTTTAAAATCACAAGCTTTCGGAGATTATCTCCTTCGTCAGGTGAGTGAGTGAATGAGAGGTTCTCAAATCGCATATCTTATATTAGTATATTACATACTAAAAAGTATATTTACATACTAAACCTCTCCGAGAGTGTCTTTCTCCAAAACTGGAGGTCACAAATATAAAATAGTCGCTAATAAATCGAACAAGGAATTCAGGAGAAACTTCTTTACCCAAAGAGTGGTAAGAGTGTGGAATACACTACCACAAAGAGTAGTTGAGGCAAATAGCATAGATTCATTTGAGGGGAAGCTGGATAAGCACATGGAGGAGAAAGGAATAGAAGGATATCCTGATAGGGTTAGATGAAGTAGGGAGCGAGGAGGCTCATGTGGAGCATAAATGCCGGCAGAGACTAGTTGGGCCGAATGGCCTGTTTCTGTGCTGTAGTTTTGATGCAGCTTGATCATTGATTTTAAGGTTTTTTTTAAAGTTAGCTTTGAAACGAATGTTTTCAAAAGGTGTTTCCATGCACCGTGTGTATGCAACTCCATGATCTCAGTTGATGATTTTTGTTGCTGCCTCTAATTTTGCCATTTGAAGACCGGTTGACTGGATTGTGTGATGCACAGGGTGGGGTAGTTTAATCGTGACTTAACCATCAAGATCAGGAGCTCTGTCATCAATTTGTGGAAAAGTAGTCAATAAAACACAGGGCTAGATCATAGCTGCTTGTGATTACCCGGTGCTGAAAGATCAAGGAAAAACCAGTATCTGAATGGACAGATTTTGTTTGTGGAAAACTTTGGGTGGATTTTCTTCATTCTATGATGTCAGAATTATCACGATTTGGTGACATTAGGGGATAAATGTTACCATTTACTCTGCCTCTCCACCTCTCTCTCTCTCATCCATTAAGACCTTCCTTAAGCCTAGCACTTTGATCAAGCTTTTAAACTCCCCCTCTAATATCTCCTTGTTTGGTTTTGTGTCAATTTTTGCCTGATTATGCTCCTGTGAAGCGCCTTCGGACGTTTTCTGAGGTTTAAGGCGCTATATAAATGCAAGTTGTTGTTCTTCTTCTTCTTGCAGTTCCAATGCAGAGCCACAAGCGAGGAGAGGGCATGTTAGGAATTCAGATGCAACATCTTATAGGGTGGCAAATCGAGTGCACAGACCTTTGTGCCCAAGTTCCCAAAATGCTCCCCCATTGCTCGAAGTTCTGCATTGGAGCAGCGAATGTTGTGTCAGCTGTGGCTTAGTTGTTAGCACTCTTGCTTCAAAACGTTGTGGGTTCAAGTCCCACTTCAGGGATATGAGCACAGAATCTAGGCTGACACTCTCAGTGTGGTACTGAGGGAGTGCTGCACAGCCTGAGGTGCCATTATTTGGATGAGAGGTTAAACCGAGGCCCTGTCTGCCCTCTCAGGTGGACGTAAAATATTCCATGGCACTATTTTGAAGAAGAGCAGGGGAGTTCTCCCTGGTTTCCTGGCCAATATTTATCCCTCAACCAAAACCTGGAAACAGATGACCTGGTCATTATCACATTGTTGTTTGTGGGAACTTGCTGTGCCCAAATTGGCTGCTGTGTTTCCTACATCCCAACAGTGACTACATTTCAAAAGTACTTCATTAGCTATAAAGCGGTTTGGGACTTCCTGAGGTTGTGGAAGGCGCTATATAAATGCAAGTCTTTCTTTCAATAGTAAAATTTACTCCTAAGTATCAACAACATGAATGATTATTTCCCTACTTCATATTCTCAACCTTTCTTTTATTTTCTATTTTGTTGGTTCTACGATCATCATTGCTTCTCTCAACTTTCCTCCCTCCTTCCTCCAAACACACCATCCTATATGCCCTTCCTCTTATTCCCTCAGACTGTCAAAATCAAGACTCATTCCACCACCTCCTATTCTAACATCTACTTTCCCAAGACCTGAAAACTCTGGAGCTCCTTGCCTCCTTCAGTTTTCCCTCACCCCAACAATCTGCAGGCTTTTAAAACCCAAGCTTGGTTTCGCCTAGGATGCATTTGCTCATCTCATTGTCTACTCTTTTCAAACTTGGGGGTGGGGGGGTGGTGGGGTGGTGGGGTCGGCCTGCGGAATGAGTCTTGCACCTTCATTTAGATTTCCCAAAAAAGGTAAGAAATAAAAGCTAAATTCAATGTAGTGGACCAAGAAATCAGTATTATTGACTTTGTGTGTTGATTGAGTAGGGCTGTGCAATTGGAGAATGTAGAGGTTCTAACTTACACAGCTCTGTGACTACCAAGGCATTCAGCTCAAGAGAGTTTTTTTGTGTCACCAGTATTTTTATTAAAAGAAAAACAAATAAATTTGTTCATCCCTCGCAGGTGCGTTTTAGTTGTTGTCATTGATCCAATTTATAGGTCGCCCATGTGGTAATACAGAGTAATTCAAAACATGCTGACGGATACTTTGAGAAGAGCTGCACTGGCCATTGAAATTAACTGGGCAGTGAAGTTAAACCACCTGAGACATTTTAGAGCAACCCAAATTCTGTAACTCACTCTCCCACTCTTTATAACATGCTCCACCCTCTCCCATACTCTTTCACCCTCTCCTTTCTACTCTTATCATTTCCCACCCTCTCCCATTTCCCACCCTCCCATGTGCCTCTCCCTTCCTCTCTTAACCTCTTCCATCTTCTGTACTACGACCCATTCTCTCCCAGCCACTGCAATGCTCTCTGCCGCCCTCACTCTCCCATTACCCAAACTTACCTGCGCTTACCCATACTTCCCTGCTCCCTCACCCCCTCTTGACCATCACCGTCTCCCAACCTCTGTCCTATTTCTCACCATCTCCCACCCTCTCTCCCGCCCGGCCTTATCCTCTCCCACACTTCCTCGGACAAAACCCACACTGCTGAATGTTGTACGAGTAGAGTCTTTAGAATAAGCTCACAGTGACCACTTTTCAACAGCCCTTAAACCTTTACAGGGTTAACGGTGAGCTCCAATTTCTCTTGCATTACAATTTCAATCTATGTTGCATCAATAATATTGCAGCAGAAAAATGGGTTCACTGCTCCTGCAAAGAAACATTCATATTTTGAAAGGGCCGGGAGGCTTGATAGAGCATGTTCTTGAATTAGTTTTGATCTGTTTGTGTGCCTTCCAACATAACAGCAGAGTAGAGGCAAATCCAGTTAAGAGAGGGGATGAGTTCACGCGATGGATGTAATTGCATTTGCTTGATAGCCTCGGGCCCGAAGTAGACTGCACTCCCTGCCATGTATCTTGTTGAATTGGTGTAAAATTCAGTTAAAGTATCTGTCCAGGCTTGAAACAGGAGCATAAATTGTATAGAGCCTCCCTTGCGGATTCTGTTATCCATTTTGTGGTTGAAGGGAACAAAGTTAGTCATATTTCATGCGAATGCTTCTTTCTTTAGACGCTGATGCCCTGGGCCTGTATGTAGTAGGTGTCCTGTAGCAGCAGAGACTGTATCCCTTTTGCCTTGGTCTTCATAAGCCTCATGTACAACAAGAACTAGCATTTATATAATGTCTTTAACTTGGCCTCCTGTTGCGCATCCCCGATTTCCATCACATCAGCATTGGCGGCCGTGTCTACAGCTGCCTCGGCTGTAAGCTCGGGAATTCTCTCCCTAAACCTCCCTGCCTCTCTCTTCTCCTTTAAGCCGCTCCTTAAAACCCACCTCTTTGATCAAGCTTTTGATCACCTGTCCTAATATCTCCTTATGTGGCATAGTGTCACATTTTTGTCTGATAACGCTCCTGTGAAGCACCTTGGGACGTTTTACGACATTAAAGGAGCTATATAAATGCACGTAGTTGTTGTTGATAAACGTCCCATGGAGAAAATGAACACAGAGCGGGAGTGGAAGAATTAGGAGAGAAAAGCATGGTCAAAAAAGGTGGGTTTGCAGTAACCTGCTTAACTCACCTATGCCCTTTTCTATTGCGGACTTGATTGGCTCTGTGACCTGTTGGAGTCCATAATGCCCTAGAATCAGTCCATTAACAATGTGAGGCAGGCTTCACAACATTGGCAGTAACTGGAAAACAATTTTGTTTGAACGTAAAACTGTGCATGCTGATTGTTCAAAAGAATTTTTGTCTTGGGTTTGTTATAGGGATCAATAAACCTCTAAGTGGGAGCTTTGCACACCCTGGTGTGCACAGTATAATTGCACCCGTAGGCATTTATTTCAATTCACCAATCGCATTCATTATTTTCAATTCTTGCACCTTGAAACTTAAGTCAAACCATGTTCCTGTTATTTAGAGGAACACTTTGCTGTAATAAAAGAATAATAAATCCAAGATCCTGCAACTTTCAAAGGAGCAGTTGGCACTAATTGGTATTCTTGCTGCGAGAGCTCCCAGACTTGGAGTGTGTGTGAGATGGAAAGATCACGCAGGGCAGCAGAGGATGTTTCTCTGAAGCTCGTCATCAAGGCAACATCAAGGCGCATTGTGCCCAGCTCGTACCATCACTGAGCGAGAACACTTGACAATCTCACTCCTTGCAAAGTAGGGAAGGGTCCTTCGTTCAGTGTGATTCTTGACCTTGATGAAGTGCACACATGGAGATGAAAGTTGCACCAAATTCTCTGCTAATTTGGTTGAACCCCTTCAAATCCATTCGGAGGTTGGACAAGGAACTTTTGGGGTGAGTCATTTTTAATGTTTGGAAAGCTGTGAGGAATCATTCTGAATGGATAACTCTGCAAATTTCAAGAAGTATTTCAGCAAAGGAACAGTATTTTACTGCATTATGCCTGCATAGAATTTACAGCACAGAAACAGACCATTCTGCCCAACTGGTCTATGCCAGTGTTTTTATGCTCCACATGAGCCTCCTCCCACCCTATTTCATCTAACCCTTTCGTCTAGCTTTACTGTGTTTACATTCTTTGTAGATCAGTCATGTATATCATTTTGCCTTGTCCCTTGTATGCTGGGTTCCTCAGTGTTGAGTTGGTTCTGAGATGATGTGCATCGGATGGAGTTTGGAACCAAGTCAGTGCTTTGTGGCGGACTCTGTAATCCGATGCTTGAGCCACGCGGGCCTGCAGTGCTCCTTGGCACTTTTGGTTGTTGATCAACCAGCCTGATTTATTGATGTTGGTCGAGGTTTCTTTCTGCTTAGTCCACCACTTCCCTCAACCCTACTGTCATCTCTGTGCAGTCAGACTGCCTCGTTGATGGTAGGAGGAAAGACTAAAACAGGCTGGGGCATTTTTCTCTCGTAAAGCGAAGGCTATGGGATGACCTGATAGAGGTCTTCAAAATTATGAAGGGGTTTGATAGGGTAGACTTAGAGAAGATGTTTCCACTTGTGGGGGAGTCCAAAACTAGGGGTCATAAATTTACGATAATCACTAATAAATCCAATAAGGAATTCAAGAGAAACTTCCTTACTCAGAGAGTGGTTAGAATGTGGAACTTGCTACCACAAGGAGTAGCTGAGGCAAATAGCATAAACGCATTTAAGGGAAGCTAGATAAGTACATGAGGGAGAAAAGAAGAGAAGGATATGTTGATAGGGTTAGATGAAGGAGGGTTGGAAGAAGCTTATGTGGAGCATAAACACCGGCATAGACCTGTTGGGCCAAATGGCCTGTATCTGTGCTGTAATGTCTGTGTCATTCTATGTAAGTTGACGACGAGCGTGAATCTTTTCAACTTGAAAATTAGGAAGACCAAACTCACCAAAACCTCCTTTCCCTTGTCGCTGATAGCATCTTCCTCCCTTGCTACTTGCTCAGGCTGAACTGGATTGTGCACAATCTTGACATCTTATTTGACCCAGAGCTGAACTTCAAACCCTATAACCAACCTCTGAGGTATGACAGAGTAAAAATAATAGGCTTGAGTTGTAATCTAACACAGGCAGTTTGATTGATGGACCTACCTGTGGTTTCAAGTCTTAATCAACCAGTCTATGTCTGGGAGACTATAGTTACTTGGAAATATGTGCAGAAGCTGGATAATTAATATAAATTGGGGCTGAAAGATTTCACTCATCAAATAACTCAAAATATGTTTCAGATTTGATGAGACTAAAGAACAAATTCCTCACCAGCCTATATATCACTGTTAGATTTTGCCTCCATTTTTAAAAAAACTCTTTTCCCATACCAAATCTCTTTTGACTTGTTGTCATTGTCTATTTCTTTGCACCATGGCCAAATTTTATTCCTTTTTAGGAGCAATTTCCTTTGGTTCATGTTCCACTAATTGCTTTTAGCGAGTCCCGTTCTCCCATCACCCCTCTGCTCGCTGACCTACATTGACTCCTGGTCCGGCAAGGCCTCAGTTTTAAAATCCTCATCCTTGTTTTCAAATCCCCCCACGGCCTCGCTCCTCCCTCTCTCTCTAACCTCCTCCAGCCCTTCAACCCTCCGAGATCTGTGCGCTCCTCCAATTCTGGCATCTTGCGCATCCCTGATTTTAATCACTCCACCATTGGCGGCCGTGCCTTCAGCTGCCTAGGCCCTAAGCTCTGGCATTCTCTTCCTAAACCTCTCCGCCTCTCTACCTCTCCTCCTTTAAGACACTCCTTAAAACCTACCTCTTCAACTAAGCTTTTGGTCACCTGTCCTAAAACCTCTTTATTTGGCTCGGTGTCAAATTTTGTTTGATAACGCTCCTGTGAGGCGCCTTGGGATGTTTTACTACATTTCATGCGCTATATAAATGCAAGTTGTTGTTTTTGCCTCCACAGATCTGGGTAATATATTAACCGCTGGGAAATGTTCAAATGCAAGGGGACACAAATATAAAATTAAGAATAAGAAGAGAAGTCAGAAGGAACTTTTTTTTTAGCTGAAGGATAATAAACTTGTGTCAACTAAGTTGCTTGGGAAGCTCACTGAAACAGTATAAGTTGCAACTAGATTTGTTTCCACAGAGTCGAGAGATATGGTGAGAAGCCAGATAGGTGGGGTTAGTGTCGATCAAAATAAGGCTGGATCGTTGGCCAATTAACCAATTTCTCTTCCTAAAAATTGTTATGTTCTTAACTCTCTCCTTTCCGCAGTACTTTTGACTGTGGCCGTTTTTTTGAATTTCATGCACCCTGAGGAGATGCTCCATTTGGTGAAGATGAATTTGGAATGCGTGTCCAAATTGGCTCAATTCAGATTCACTACAATTTGTCCAGTGATGACTTTCTTTGTTTGTTTCAGGGTAAACTGGCCTTTGGGTGTCTTGAAAACTTACATAGGGTTTCAAAAGGTCACAAGGTGGGTTTGGATGAAGAAAGCCTTTCAGCTCATTTGATCTCATCCTTTCAGAATAATAGCTCTACAGTCTTCCTATTAAAGCATCTCTTTGGTGTTTTTTAGATGAATACAATGTCTTGGCCTCAAACACTCTTTGTTCTGGCTTCAACCACTTTTGTCCAAAACATGAAGCTTTTTTTTTATTTGTTCACGGGATGTGGGCATCGCTGACGAGGCCAGCATTTATTGCCCATCCCTAATTGCCCTTGAGAAGGTGGTGGTGAGCCGCCTTCTTGAACCGCTGCAGTCCGTGTGGTGACGGTTCTCCCACAGTGCTGTTAGGAAGGGAGTTCCAGGATTTTGACCCAGCGACAATGAAGGAACGGCGATATATTTCCAAGTCGGGATGGTGTGTGACTTGGAGGGGAACGTGCAGGTGGTGTTGTTCCCATGTGCCTGCTGCTCTTGTCCTTCTGGATGGTAGAGATTGCGGGTTTGGGAGGTGCTGTCGAAGAAGCCTTGGCGAGTTGCTGCAGTGCATCCTGTGGATGGTACACACTGCAGCCATAGTGCGCCGGTGGTGAAGGGAGTGAATGTTTAGGGTGGTGGATGGGGTGCCAATCAAGCGGGCTGCTCCATGAATCCCGATCCCTGCAAAGACAAAGGCCCCCGTTAGACTTAGATTCCAGTTCGGAATTCTGCTGACATTTGGCTTCCTCTGGAGGCCCACAAAACTAAATTTATATCAGAACATAGGAACAGGAGTAGGCCATTCTGCCCTTCGAGCCTGCCTCTGATTTTAAGGTTATGTCCCCTTGTCCTAGACTCCCCCACAAGCAGAAAAAGTTTCTCTCAATCTACCCTATCAATTCCTTTCAAAATCCTAAAAGCCTAATCAAATCACCCCTTAACCTTTTATATTCGAGGGAATACAAGGATAGTTTATGTAATCTCTTCTCATAATTTAACCCTTGGAGCCCTGGTAACATTCTGGTAAATCTGCGCTGCACTCCTTCCAAGGCCAGTATATCCTTTCTAAGATGCAGTGCCCAGAATTGTAACATTTCACTTCAGGCACTATAGGGGCAGCTTTGCTTGTCACTTGTTCACGAGTCTTGCCAGTAAAACAAACCTTCAAACAATGCAGATGTTTTTATTCTGTCGAGACAAGAGTCTCAGGAGCTTCCAGCTTTAATACATCAACGGTCTGTGCAGCACTTTGCTTTTATTGACACACAATGACAGGACTATCTGAGAGGAAGAGGGGAAAGTGACGGTGTGTTTTATTTCAACAAAGGATGGTTGTTTCCATTTTTCTCAAAATGGTGAAGTGCTTTCTGTGTTAAGAGACAGTGTGGACGGTTCTAATCTAAACTCACAAAACCGTTTCCTGATCACATGTTGACTTTGCAATGGGGTGACTAGACTGCAAACACAGCTATGAAACCTTGATAAGAAAACTGAGCTTTGTTTTAGCGGCTACTGCAGGGACTATAACACTTGTTAACCTCCCTAGATCAACAAGAGCAGAATTATGCTGGTCTGGGTGCAGGTAAAAAGCAGACTGATCTGAACCCTGCAGCTTCTTGTGTGGATGGAATGATTTCTCTTGGGCCGTAATGAGAAAATTAACTATCTTGTGATGTTTTGCGACCTTTAGTTCATTCATTCATTGCTGCTACAAGTGTCAGAGACGGCAGAGGGTCCCAGCAAACCTCACAGGACCTGATTTAAGAGTCGACATTTAGCAGATATCTATTTAAAGGAGCACTGGCATCCAAGTTTCTGCGAGACAAAATAGAAAGATCCAAGGCACACAAAAAGAAATGGGTTTTCATGGTGGCTGAGTGTGAGATCATTGCAATTCGCAGCGAAAAAATACGAAGAGTTTGATCTTCGCACTGAAGAAAATTGCAGTTTAAACTCTGAATTTAATGGTTTTGAGGTCATGGCAAAAATTGTCACCTTCGGTCATTCTGGAGCAACTGAATGTACACATCTTATTTACCCCGAGGTCGTCTATTCTCTCTACCGGCTGCCCTCGTGAGAGTGTTGGTCTATAATTGAGTAGATTGTATTCAGTCTGTGGATGCAGCTGGCTACACGTGGCAGAAGGAAATGTAAATGTTTATCGGTCAGAAAGTCATTTCTGCCATACCTTATTCACAGCTCTTTCTATTTAAGTTTAGGTTTCTTATTTTTATTAAATGCCCTGGCCAATATATATTCCTCAACCAACATCACTTCAAAAAAAACCAAAATGATCTGGTCAATTATCTCATTGCTGATTGTGCGATCTTGCTGTGCACAAATTGGCTGCCGCGTTTCCTACATTATAACAGTGACATCACTTCGCAAAAGTACTTTGTTGGCTGTAAAGTGTGTTGGGACGTCTTGAGGTTGTGAAAGGTGCTATATAAATGCAAGTTTTTCTTTCTTTATTGAGAGATAAAGGGTCAAAGCTCAAAGTACATGATCCCAAGGTTGAAAATAGTGAATGAGCCAAATCAAGAAATAGCGGTTCATTGGTGTCATGTTTGGGTTTTAAAAGCCTGAAGAATGTCTTTCCCCAATAAGCGGATTCTTCTTTTTTTATTATTTGTTCATGGGATGTGGGCGTCGCTGGCAAGGCCAGCATTTATTGCCCTTGAGAAGGTGGTGGTGAGCCGCCTTCTTGAACCGCTGCAGTGCGTGTGGTGAAGGTTCTCCCGCAGTGCTGTTAGGTAGAGAGTTCCAGGATTTTGACCCAGCGACAATGAAGGAACGGCGATATATTTCCAAGTCGGGATGGTGTGTGACTTGGAGGGGAACGTGCAGGTGGTGTTGTTCCCACGTGCCTGCTGCCCTTGTACTTCTAGGTGGTAGAGGTCACAGGTTTGGGAGGTGCTGTCAAAGAAGCCTTGGCAAGTTGCTGCAGTGCAGATGGTACAGACTGCAACCACGGCGCGCCGGTGATGAAGGGAGTGAATGTTTAGGGTGGTGGATGGGGTGCCAATCAAGCGGGCTGCTTTGTCCTGGATGGTGTTGAAGCTGCACTCATCCAGGCAAGTGGAGAGTATTCCATCACACTCCTGACTTGTAGATAATGGAAAGGCTTTAGGGAGTCAGGAGGTGAGTCACTTGCCACAAAATACCCAGCCTTTGACCTGCTCTTGTAGCCACAGTATTTATGCGTCTGGAGTCATATATAGGCCAGACCGGGAGGTTTGCTTCCCTAAAGGGAATTAGTGAACCAGATGGGTTTTTATGACAATCCGGTAATGTTATGGCCACCATTACTGATACTATTTTTTTCTATTCCAGATTTTATTTAATTAATTTAATTTAAATTCCCCAGCTGCCGTGGTGGGATTTGAACTCATGACATCAGCCCAGGCCTCCGGATTACTTGTCCTATAACATAACCACCATGCTACCGTACCCATCCCTTTTTTAATCAAAGGCCCTTCTGACCCCAGTCCCTCCATCTCCTCCTCCCCAATGCCTCAACAATCTTTAACCTTTGTCATTTTTTGTTTAATTATCCAATTTCCTTCCCTTACCACTCCTTTTCTGAAGGTGTTGACTCATGCTCAAATCCATATGGTTCCATGGTCACAAAGAGCCTCTTGGAAACTAAACTCAAGTGGCCATATTGTGAGTGAGTCCCGGTCAAGTTATTCAACCGTTAGATCTGGATCTTACCCTTGCTTATTGTCCAGACAGTGTCCAAGAATCTGATTCCAATTGTGAACTATAGTCAATTCCCACTATCCCGCACTCCCCCCCCGTGTTAGCCTGGAGATACAGTTGAGTTCAACACCAACAATAACAACTTGTATTTATATAGCGCCTTTAATGTAGTAAAACGTCCCAAGGCTTTTCACAGGAGGGTAATCAAACAAAATTTGACACCGAGCCACATAAGGAGACATTAGGAACGGTGACTAAAAGCTTCATTACAGAGGTAGTTTTAAGGAGCGTCTTAAAGGAGGGAGGGAATTCCAGAGCTTAGGGTTGAGGCAACTGAAGGCACGGCCGCCAATGGTGGAATAATGAAAATCGGGGATGCGCAAGAGGTGAGAATTGGAGCAGTGCAGAGATCTCGGAAGGTTGTGGGGCTGGAAGAGGTTGCAGAGATTGGGAGGGGTGAGGCCACGGAGGGATTTGAAAACAAGGATGAAAATTTTAAAATCGAGGCGTTGCCTATCCATGATCAGCACAGACCTGGATTGAGCGACCTTTGCGGAGTTAATCCATATCAGTAACTTCATCAGGTTTAGAGAATTCAGCACATTGAGTGGTTTGAGACAGGCGTTTGTATTTTTATCAGTGTCAGCTGTGGCTCAGTTGGTAGCACTCTCGCCTCTGAGTCAGAAGATTGTGGGTTTGAGTCCCACTCCAGAGACTTGAGCACAAAATCTAGGCTGAGGCTCCAGTGCAGTACTGAGGGAAAGCTGCATTGTTAGAGGTGGCGTCTTTTGGATGAGACATTAAACCGAGGCCCTGTCTGCCCTCTGAGGTGAACGTAAACGATCCTGTGGCACTATTTTGAAGAAGAGCAGGGGAGTTATCCCTGGTGGTCCTGGCCAATATTTATTCCTCAACCAGCATCACTAAAACAGATGATCTGTTCATTATCAAATTGCTGTTTGTGGGAGCTTGCTGTGCGCAAATTGGCTGCCGCGTTTCCTACATTACAACAGTTTAAAAATACTTCATTGGCTGTAAAGCGCTTTGGAACGTCCTGAGGTCGTGAAAAGCGCTGTATAAATGCAAGTCTTACTTTTATCAGTCCCGCAATGCAGCCTTAAAAAAAATGTACATGTAAAGTCCCTGGAGTAAGTGACAATCTGGTGTATCTGTTGCTTCGAGCGTTTGCCGCCTTTGTTCCAAATACCTCTCAAGGTTTGAAGTGAGAACTGGTGTGAAATAACTGGAGGCCAAAACAAACAACATCTGTATTTATTGTCATGTGGGGCCATATTGTAACTTGTCATGTGACAAGATTTGTTCTCCCTTTTGATAGATAATGTGTGATGTCCACAGCAATTGCATTTCGTATTTTGTTTTAAAACAGAGTGAAGCAGATTTCATGTAAGTTGTGGATTACAGTATCAGTCTGATCAAGGGATTAGACACAAAGGGCAAGGTAAACACGAAACCAAAACTACACCCAGCTCCTGGGAGCGCACTTTCGTCGGTAATAATAAGCTCTGTTTGAATTGGATATTTTGGGTTCATCTTTTTTTCTCCTTTTCTAATTTCTTCTCCTCCGGGTGTTGAGTCACAAAGACAGAGGCTTCCACAGGTGTCAGCAGCCCTTAGATACCCCAGCCGTATTATTCAGATCTGAGCCTCGATAATGGCTGTTTGAAGACTGTTTAACTATAGAGGCATCACAGCCAAGCCCTCACCCTGATGTGTGTGCGTGTATATAAACACGCACACGTGCATACTTACGTACGTACGCACGCACGCCCCTCCCTCTTTGGCCTGGTGAATTGACAGGCCGGTGTCAATGCTGCTGTCTTTAGTGGTGGAGTGAGTGTCTCATAGCAATTCTCATCTCTCTTCTTCCCTTTGTATGGTATCTCCTCCTCACTCAACACCTTACTGATGCAGACCAGGAAATCTCATTCTGGGGAATTGGAGGGTTGGGGGGAACGGAGAAGGGAGAAGAACTTAGATTTAGCCAATTTATTGTTGCAATGCTACACCAGTGTGACCACAGGACCATCTCCAGAAGCAACATTTAGGAAAAATCTGTGGATGGGCCTTGATGGTGCAGTGGGCTAGCACACTAGGGGGTAATCCCACAACCCCTTGTGTGCTAGCCCACTGCACCAAACACGGTTCCCCCACTGTGTCTGTAGAATTCACCTCTGAACCATGCGTTTGAATGCAGCCCAGACTGATGGGCTGAAAGCATCCCCTCTCTCTCTGCTGGGTTAGAAGGGCTCAAGATGAAATTTGTTTTTCCAAACTCAACCCAGTTCTTTGTTGGCAAAACCATGTACAAATGAGTGCTGTCTTGGCTATACCACTCGAGAGAGGCCATGAGATGATTGGTGGGAGAAACAGGAAAATGTACACTGGGATGGAAAGGGGCATTGTTCTGAGAATGAGGTTGAAGTATGTTTTAGAGAATAAAGGAACAGGAGCTTCGCTCTTAAGTCGATTCTCATGCCGATTCTATGACCTGGAAAGATTCACAAAGAAAAGAAAGACTTACATTTCTATAGAGCTTTTCATGATCTCAGAATGTCCTAAAGCACTTTACAGCCAATGAAGTACTTTTGAAGTGTAGTCAGTGTTGTAATGCACGAAACACGCAACCAACTTGCGCACAGCAAGGTCCCACAAACAGCAATGTGATAATGACCAGATAATTTGTTTTTTTAGCGATGTTGGTTGAGGGATAAACATTGGCCAGGACACTGGGGAAAACTGCCCTGCTGTTCTTCCAAATAGTGCCATGGGATCTTTTGCGTCCACGTGAGAGGGCAGACGGGGCCTCGGTATAACGTCTCTTCTGAAAGACTCAGAGGTAAGAGTGCTACCCAGAGAGCCACAGCTGACAATAAACCATCAGATGAGGTGCAGTCCAGCAAGGGTTAAACACAATGTTAGCCGTTAACCTTCAGCAGGTGAGGTCATTGTATGAAGAGTGAGTTATTTCTAAAACCTGTGTTGTCGGATGTGCAGACTGTGCGAAGATTAAACTGCCCCGATGTCCCAGTTTTTGCAGAATCTGTCCTGGGAATTTATCGTGTCAGGAATAATGAATCTCTCAGTTTCAATTTGTTCTCCTTATGCCGTCCAGAAAATACATATTTTCATCCCACTCCCATATTGAATCCATTGTATTTTTGTCCCCATCCTCCAGGTCCAGGTGCCACACACTGGGGCACACAGTATGCCCCCTTGGATATTCAAGTGCATAGGCCTGAGGGCCTGCATTGCGCCAAAGGAATTCAGCTCGGCCCAGTGACGGGTGGCGAATGCAAACGGGGCTGGAAGTCTGTCCACATGGTGCGTGGTAGGCTCTTTAGGCCTCTGAGTTCCATGCAAGTTAGGCAGCCGCCCTGTAGTGCGGCTGGGGAGCCTTGGCCGGTCTCCAGACCCGCAGCGCCAGTTGTGGAATGGGTGTTGATTGGGGGGGGGGGGGGAGGGGGGGTGTCATAGAAATTTCTGCCTCTGCCAGCCCTTGCTCCCCCTGCCTTGATACCAGAAAAGTGCCCGGCACACACTGGGCAGCCAGCAGCCCATCACTTGTTCAGCTGCACCCTCCCAGTTCTGTGAATTTAAGATGTGGCCAGTTTATCTAAAGGGAAATCTGACTTTGGGAGCAATTGTAGCCTGACATTGTCCTGCAAAGAATATAATGTGGGGGAGTCCAAAGCTAGGGGCCATAAATATAAGATAGTCACCAATAAATCCAATAAGGAATTCAGGAGAAACTTCTTTACCCAGAGAATGGTTAGAATGTGGAACTTGCTATCACATGGAATAGCATAGATGCATTTAAGGGGAAGCTGGATAAGCAAACGAGGGAGAAAGGAATAAAAGGATATGCTGAAAGGGTGAGATGAAGTAAGATGGGAGGAAGCTCATGTGGATCATAAATCTGTTGGGCCAAATGGCCTGTTTCTGTGCTGTAAATTCTATGAAATATCAGGATGCTGGTGAGACACTGGACTGTATCAGACATGGTGGCTCATGTGAGCTTACATTTTGGCAAGCTGGAAGGTGGAGATTAATTGAATGTGACAGCATCATCTGACATCTCCCCTGCATCTCAAGCTCCCTCTCCAACTCATGTCTGGTTTGACTAGGGTTGGTAATTGAGATTGAGGTCATTTAGTTGACCCACATTTGCTAGTCTGATTTTCACAAAATGATTTCCCTTCCCCCACACTCCACCTCAGTTAAGATTGAAACAAATTCACAAGCTCTGTGTCCCCCGTGTTTTAATGGGAGGCTGCCAGCGGGAAGAAGTTTTTGGAAAGTCACCTTTGTTGTGTGCGGGAGTGGAGCTGGAGAGAAAAAAAAAGGTCATCATGGTGATGTCATCCAGTGACAAGCTTTTTGACTCGTATCGCGTTGTTGAATTGTGAGTTTGTGAACAAACGAAGTGAAGGTTCGTCAAAACGCTTTTTCATGAAGACACGCGGTGGGTGGGGGGCATGGGGAGGGGGGGAATGTCATTTTGTGAAAACTAGACTATCGAATGGAGGTCAACAAAATGACCCCAATCTCAATTACCAACCCAAGTCAAACCAGACATGAGTTGGAGAGGGAGTCTGGGGGGAGATGTCGGATGATGTTGCCCCCCAAAAATCAGGCACCATTTCCTCAATATTGGTCTGGCAGGGTACAAAGCCCAGGAATAGAAATGAATGGCCCATCTTGTGTTATCAGCAAGGGAGAATTGATAAGGTGTTTTCTTAAAAAAAAATCAGTTTTAACAAAATGTTTAACATTTAGAGCATTGTGTGGTTGGCAACATTCTCAGCTGCCTGTTGCAGCATTGAAACCGCCTTCTGTTTACCTGGGAAGTAAATTATCTTTAAACTAATCATTTTTTTCTCCTGAAACTAAACTCTGTCAAATGCTGCATTTTTCGAGAAATAAAGAAAGGAAGAACTTGCATTTATATAGCACCTATCACCACCTCAGGACGTCCCAAAGCACTTGACAGCCAATTAAGTACTTTTGAAGTGTGGCCACTGTTGTAATGTAAGCAACACAGCAGCCAATTTGCGCATAGCAAGGACCCACAAACAGCAATATGATAATAACCAGATAATCTGTTTTGTAGTGATGTTGGTTGAGGGATAAATGTTGGCCAGGACACCCGGGGAGAATTCCCCTGCTCTTCTTCAAAATAGTGCCATTGGATCGTTTACATCCACCTGAGAGAGCAGACGGGGCCTCAGTTTAACGTCTCAGTACTGCACTGGGAGTGTCAGCCTAGGATTTGTGCCCAAGTCTCTGGAATTGGGCTTGAACCCACAGCCTTCTGTCTCAGAGGCGAGTGTGCTACCTCAGAGCCACAGCTGACAGCTAAACGTCCCCTCTTCTGGGTGATTGACAGCTTACAGCCTCTGTACAAAATTAATTTCCTTGAGAAACATAGGCGAAGAGGCCAGGCACCAACCCATGTGCCGGTGTTGTTGGAGAGTAGGATGTGAGTGCTCACAAAGCAGTTCCAAGAACAATGATACCACATATTGAATTCCTACATTTAATATCTTGTACAGATCCTATTGTACGGTCTTCTTTGTCTAATCTTACACCAATTCCATCGCCAAGTGAATGACATAAAAAACATGCCGGCTAGAGACCGAACTCACAATTAATTTTATTAAAAAAAAGTAATGAAAAGTGGAGCTGTTTCATAAGTAGATTAAATGAAAATCAGAAAAATACAGGATTATAACCTTTCTTCGTCAAGCAAGCACTTTCGATGGGCTTCCAATAATCCAAACAACTTAATTCCCTATGAATATATATCAGTGTCATTTAATCCAATTTGATGATGAATTTTAAGACAGTTAGATCCTTATCCTCCGACAGGCTCCAGCTGTAAAACAGTCAGTCTGGTTATCCGACACGAACGTGCTTTGAGGATGTTAAACGTGTGCTGAACTGGCTGATTTTGTATCGAAATCCTCTTTAAATTCTCCCTATCTCCCATTTGGATTATTTTAAAACAGCTTCACCTTTCTCCAGCAGATCTTGCACGAACCTTCTCTTTGAAGCTGACACCCTCATTTCTGTACAATCACAGGAATATTTTTAACAGATGCACATTCAGCTCATCATTGCTCTTGCCGGTGTGCACAAAAACAGAATAGATGAAGGATTTGTTCACCACCCAAAGCTTCTCAGGCCCGAAAGCAGCCCCTCAATCTGTTGGCTGTATCTCTTGGTTGAAGGGTCTGATGTTACCATGTCTCCCCCAGTCCTCGACACCGATCACGCACCCCCCTTCCCACATATGGACCCTTCTACACGACACAGCACCATACGCCATGTTCCCCACTCCACACCGTGTAAGCCCGTCGCCCTCTGCACCACACACTGTGTAGCTGAGTGAGAGCACAGGCAAACAATAATGCTTTGGGAGGATTCACTCTCTGATGTTTCCATTCCATTTCTCGGTGAGGATCCAGTGCTGGCTTTACTTGGTGCTCCACTTAGGCATAGCCACCCATAAAATGATAAGGATACCAGCCCCCGGTGCAAGTACATGCCCCACTCGTGCACACCCTGCCCCTGTGTCTTCATTCAAGGGTCGTTCGTGTTTATTGTCAATCTTGAACAGAACTATCTGACTTACTGTTTCTCGTACTTATTCATGCCAGGCCCCACCAACAAAAAAAATTCTTGTGTCTCGTGCTCCTCTCATTAAGGATACTGGGAGTGGGATGTCTGTAACACGGGATAATTTTAACCTGACACGCCAGTCTGGAAAATGATGGGATCGGGTGGAACGCTGGTTTTACACCCCGCCCAATTTTATTCTGCATTGAAGTTAACAAAGAGCAATATTGGGTGGTGTGTAAAACCAGTGCTCCACCCGATCCCAGCAGTTTTCCTAACCGGCGGGTTAGGTTAAAATGACCCCCTATATTATGTCCTGCTCTCTTTTTTCACTTCTGTTTTTTTCTCTCTCTCTCGTCCCCCTCCTCTTCTGCACCTTCCTGCTCCTGGTCGCTATCTAGCGACACTTGCTGGAAGTGCGCCTGAATGTCGGATGGGGACACGATGGGGCCGAGCTGTCATGTTCTCCTCCGTCGAATCAGCCGCTGGCATTTCACTGCCAAGGCTGTATGCTGGTCACCTGTGCAAGGCACTGGGGGAGACGGTGAGGGGAGAAGATCAGAAGGAGAGAAAGACACATTGCAAATCGTCTTTGACGTGGTTAGTGAATTAGGTCCGAGGTCAAGGTTATTAATGTGCTAATTTATTCATGAGGCTGATGATGAAGTCATTTCCATTCTGAGTTGAGTGAAAATGTCCAGGTGCCTCTGTTATATGTCGGATAGCCAGGGCTAATGTGCTATTAAATAGGTTCAGTTATGTGCTGAAATGAACAGGACACGTGAGATTCTTATGATAGTGGTTTATATGCACTTGATTTTACGCTGTTGTGGTACATTTATAGTGATGCCTTTCTGCTGACGAAGGTTGCCAACTCTCCAGGATTGTCCTGGAGACTCCAGGAATGAAAGATTAATCTCTTGGGCACTGCTACGAGCAATCCGGAAGAAAAATCATAGGGGCATTAACGAAAAGAGAGAACCAACACAATTGTAACCAAGGGCTTCGGATATCATGGGAAAAGAAGGATGGAGCTGCAGAATGTGAGCCCGAAAACATTGTTAGGAATTCAGGAAGTCTATATAATTTGATTATTATGACCCTATGAACTAGTGAAAGAAAACAATCTGCATTTACCCAGCACCTTGGTCACATCTGTGGGAAACATCCCGAAACCCTTTGCATGCAGTTAATGACTTCAAAGTGTTGTGACTGCTTTACGCAGGCAGATATGGCAGCCATTTTGCACACAGCAAGATCCCATAAACAGTGATCAGATGAGTGACGGGCTCGGCTGGTTTTTTTGTTTTTGCTGGTGTCGGTTGAGAAAGGGAACGTTGGCCACTCCCTTGCGCCTCTTTCAATACGGCCATGCGATCTTTACCATCTGCCCTGAACCTGGCCCTGGTGTGATAACCTACTCAAAGGACTGCACCTACCAATAAAGCAGAACTCCCTTAAGGGTGTTGTGGGAGATATATAGTTTATGGACATTCTGAAGAAAACTAGCAGAAATTGTGGTGTAAATCTCCCAGCATATTGACTTTCTTAATTATCTTGTGTTCACTGGACAGTATGTTGTTTTCTGCATGTCCGTGAGGCTCCGAAAGAGCTTGATTATAGGTGCACAATGACAGCCCCTGCCAGTTAAGGCAGGCAGCGTGCAGCAGATGAAGCTTTTTTTTCCCGTCGTATTAAGTGAGTGTCGCAGCAGCAGCCGATGTCCTTCCATCTTAGCTCCACATGAGCCTACTCCCACAATGGGCTGTGTGGGCCTCATCAATAAGCGTGCGTCATCGAAAGGGAAGGGGAGCCTTTGGAGAGTTCTATATTCCATTCAAGCTATTCCTCCAGTGACTATGGGAGGAAAATATGAGAAGAAATGTGTGATCTACCTTTCTAAAAATAAAGTAAAGTTTCTTGGCTGAAAGGAGACTGCCATTTTTCCCTGTTTTTGTTCGTGAGCCACTGCAGTGATGGCACTAGGATTGGGACTGCTTGTGGTTTCGAATGCCTCCATTCATTTTAATGGAGGGAGGAGGTTGGAACACTGGACCATGATATGGAAGCCTCAGACCACAGGAAGTCTTCAAGATTATGAAAGGGTTTGATAGGGTAGATGGAGAGAAGATGTTTCCACTTGTGGGGGAGACCAAAACTAGGGGCCATGAATATAAGACAGTCACTAATAAATCCAATAGGGAATTCAGGAGAAACTTCTTTGCCCAGAGAGTTGTTAGAATGTGGAACTCGCTACCACAAGGAGTAGTTGAAGTGAATAGTAGAGATGCATTTTAAGGGTAAGCTAGATAAACACATGTGGGAGAAAAGAATAGAAGGATACGTTGATGGGGTTAGATGAAGAAGGGTGGGAGGAGGCTCGTCTGGAGCATAAAAAACGGCATGAACCTTTTGGGCCGAATGGCCTGTTTCTGTGCTGTACATTCTTTGTAAGTTACGTTCCTGGCTTGGTATAACAAATACTTTGTGCTACCATGTTGTTCCTGATATCAGGCTGCTCTGGGTTGCCTCCTTGTCTGGCCCCAAGTTGTGGCCTCCATTTAAAATGAACAGGAGACGGAGGCAGCACCTCAGTGAGGTGAACGGAGTGATCCGGAAATGGGAGGGCTTCCTTTGGCAGAGGGACCATTAAGTGTTTTTTCGAAGGTTCCCCGTCTTTCTTTCCACACTGGCGCCAAGGGACCACTCTATGAATAGAAAATGCTCCCTCCAGACTTAGCTTCTTCAAGGAGCTTTTTCATTATAATTGTCAGAGAGAGATGAGAGAATCCTCCTCCCTCTTACCCCATTAGTAAATCAATGACAGTGAGCAAACTCCCTTGTGTCTAAGAGTGCAGATTGCTTTAGGAAACTGTTCATAATCCAAGAACATTCATTTGAGAAGGAAAGGGGAGGGACTTCCAGAAACCATTCATGATTATGTAAATGTCAAATGAACTACCATTGTTCCATTAGATCTCCGGGGATTGCAGTAGCTTTTTATATAATGTGTAAAACAAAAACGCCACTCAACTCCTCTTACAAACGTGAAGTATATCAAATATTAATTGGCTTAAATAAGATAAGTCCTGAACGTATTGCTAAGGTGGGACAATAGATATAGAGGTCACATATAAACTAGTGAAAAATAAACCTAGATCAGACACCAGAAAGAAAGAACTTGCATTTATATAGTGCCTTAGCATTGACCTTATGATGTCCCAAAGTATTTCATATCCAGTGATTAATTTTGAAACACAGTTATTGTTATTGGGTAGGAAAACGCAACAGCCAGTTTTCACAGTGAGTTCCCACTAATGACAAAATGAGATGAATGGCCAGTTAATTTCTTTTTTGTTATGGTGATGAAGTGGGAATACTAGCCATGACACCAGGTGAGCTCCCTGCCTGTCTTCGAATAGTGCGATGGGCTCAATTATGTCCACCTGGAGAGGTAGATGGTTTAACATTTCATCTGAAAGGCAGCATTTCTGACAATGCAGCACTCCCCTTAGTACTACATTCCTGGCTCGGGGACGTGCAGTGTACAGTTCCTGGCTCGGGGACGTGCAGTGTACAGTTCCTGGCTCGGGGACGTGCAGAGTACCATTCCTGGCTCAGGGACGTGCAGTGTACCATTCCTGGCTCAGGGACAAGCAGCGTACCATTCCTGGCTCAGGGACAAGCAGTGTACCATTCCTGGCTCAGGGACAAGCAGTGTACCATTCCTGGCTCAGGGACAAGCAGTGTACCATTCCTGGCTCAGGGACAAGCAGTGTACCATTCCTGCTCAGGGACGTGCAGTGTACCATTCCTGGCTCAGGGACAAGCAGCGTACCATTCCTGGCTCAGGGACAAGCAGTGTACCATTCCTGGCTCAGGGACAAGCAGTGTACCATTCCTGGCTCAGGGACAAGCAGTGTACCATTCCTGGCTCAGGGACAAGCAGTGTACCATTCCTGGCTCAGGGACAAGCAGTGTACCATTCCTGCTCAGGGACGTGCAGTGTACCATTCCTGGCTCAGGGACAAGCAGTGTACCATTCCTGCTCAGGGACGTGCAGTGTATCATTCCTGGCTCGGGGACGGGGAGTGTACCATTCCTGGCTCGGGGACAGGGAGTGTACCATTCCTGGCTCGGGGACAGGGAGTGTGCCATTCCTGGCTCGGGGACAGGGAGTGTACCGTTCCTGGCTCGGGGACAGGGAGTGTACCGTTCCTGGCTCAGGGACAGGGAGTGTGCCGTTCCTGGCTCGGGGACAGGGAGTGTACCGTTCCTGGCTCGGGGACAGGGAGTGTACCGTTCCTGGCTCGGGGACAGGGAGTGTACCATTCCTGGCTCGGGGACAGGGAGTGTACCATTCCTGGCTCGGGGACAGGGAGTGTACCGTTCCTGGCTCGGGGACAGGGAGTGTACCGTTCCTGGCTCGGGGACAGGGAGTGTACCGTTCCTGGCTCGGGGACAGGGAGTGTACCTTTCCTGGCTCGGGGACAGGGAGTGTACCGTTCCTGGCTCGGGGACAGGGAGTGTACCGTTCCTGGCTCGGGGACAGGGAGTGTACCGTTCCTGGCTCGGGGACAGGGAGTGTACCGTTCCTGGCACGGGGATAGGGAATGTACCATTCCTAGAGATGGGGCCAGTCTTTCATGCAAGAGTGCAGTTGAATTCCAGCCCTGCTGGCCGCCATTCAGCAGCTGGATGCCACTTAAGAGATGTCTCTTAATTATTCACTTATGGGATGTTTGGCAGTGAGGGGATTTGAGTTAATAATAAAAAACACACATAACCAATGGAACACATGTGCCCTTTAAGTGCCACTGTGACAACAAAACAGCAAAGAACCCATTGAAATACAAAATGAAATGTAGAAGACAGATTGTAGTCCCACCATGTCGGTCTCGATGACTGATTCCCTTTGAAAAATGAAATCCCACCCATCTCACCACATTGCCCTGACTAAAAAAGTGTTTGTATGTATATGTCCGCGTATATGTATATGCGTATATGTGTGTGCGTGTGTATGTGTGTCTATATATATATATATATATACATACGCACACACTTACCAGAAACAGCAGCCGCTCTTTTGCAATACATGATCATATTTGACACGTTCCACATGAAGTAATTATCCTATCTAATACTTTCTCTATTTCTGTCTGTGTTCTTTCAAAGAACCATTTCATCCCCCGTTGCCTGAGCTGTAATCTTCCTTGCTGTGCGTGTACAAACATCGCAACAAAACCAAAATAGTTTAACGATAATATAATTTCTTTATTAATCTGTGCCCTGAATTCAGAGAATTTATCTCCAGTACATAGGAAGTCCAGAAGGCAAGCCCTCATTGATATAACACATGCAGGAAGGCTCATCTGTTCTTGCAGCATTACACGACATACCCAATGCTACAGATAAGTGAAGAGCATTTCACGGCTACCAGATTATTCCCTTAGTAGGAATATGCAGTCTTATCTCTTTGAGGGAGTCTCCTGTGTGCATATTGTGCACAGAGTCCGCAGGCCACAATATTTTACGTGATAGGATCGAGGAAATCTTAAAGGGGAAAAAAAAATTCACGGTGAAAGAACATAGGAACATGAGTAGGCCATTCAGCCCCTCGAGCCTGTTCCGCCATTCAATTAGATCATGGTCGATCTGTATCTTAACACTTTATTACAGCTCAATTACACTTAAAAGCTTCTTGGGCTACCCACCTTTATCGTGAAAGGGGGAATACGAGGGATCCATCTCAGCAATGATGAATTTACAGCAAGCTGTTTGTCAAGCAAGCGCCTGTCAGCCTGCTGTCTGCCGAGGAAGGATTTACAGTAATAATTTTACAGTTCAGTGGTGTGAAATGGACGAAATAAAGTGGATTGTGGCACGTGCTGTTGTCCAGTATAAATCTGCCAAGTCGGCGCTGGATTATAATCTGACCTAAACCAGGCTGTGTTCTCTGTGACCAGCGAGAGATCTGCATTCATCATACACAGCAGTACAGGCCCTTTACACAGCATTAAGTAGAATTTTACATCGGAAGCTGGGGTCAGCGGGCCTTACCCGATTATCTGTCCATTAGTTACATCGAAACTACGGCACAGAAACAGTCCTTTCGGCCCAACAGGTCTATGCTGGTGTTTATGCTTCATACGAGCCTCCTCCCACCTTACCTCATCTCACCCTATCAACATATCCTTCTATTCCTTTCTCCCTCATGTACTTATCTAGCTTCCCCTTAAATGCATCTAAGCTAATCACCTCAACTACTCCATATGTACAGCTGTGGCTCAGTGGGTAGCACTCTCACCTCTGAATCAGAAGGTAGTGGGTTTATGTCCCACTCCAGAGACTTGAGCTCAAAATCTAGGCTGATACTCCAATGAGGGAGTGTGGCACTGTCGGAGGTGCCGTCGTTTCAGATGAGATGTTAAACCAAGGCCCTGTCTGCTCTCTCAGGTGGATGTAAAAGATCCCCCGGCACTATTTCGAAGAAGAGCAGGGGAGTCCTCCCAGTGTCTTGGCCAATATTTATCCATCAACCAACACCACAAAAACAAATTATCTGGTCGTTACCATATTGCTGTTTGTGAGACTTTGCTATGCGCAAATTGGCTGCTGTGTTTCCTAGATTACAACAGTGACTACACTTCAGAAGTACTTCATTGGCTGTAAAGTGCTTTGGGATGTCTTGAGGTTGTGAAAGGTGCTATATAAAATACCAGTCTTTACGTGGTAGCGAGTTCCACATTCTAACCACTCTCTGAGTAAAGAAGTTTCTCCTGAATCCCTTATCGGATTTATTAGTGATTATCTTATATTTTTAGGCCCCTAGTTTTGGATTCACCTAGAAGTGGAAATATCTTCTCTACGTCTACCCTATCGAACCCCTTCATAATTTTAAAGATCTCTGTTAGGTCACCTCCTAGCCTTCTCTTTTCTAGAGGAAAAAGCCCCAGCCTGTTCAGTCTTTCCTGATAGTTGTACCCTCTCAGTTCTGGTATCATTCTTGTAAATCTTTTTTGCATTTTCTCCAGTGCATCTATATCCTTTTTGGTAATACTGGGACCAGAACTGTGCACGGTACTCATAAGTCTGATCTTAGTGTGGCCTTTGCTGCCTGTGGAGCTGTCCGTACCTAAGGAACTCAGACATACGTATCGGTTGGTTGTATTGAGTAACGCTGTTTGGTTTATAATGGACAATGGTTTCTGCACTCCAGGTGGGCTCCTCTTAAAGGGCCCGGGTTTTCTTTGTAAAGCAGAAGTGCCTCGCAGTGATTGACTGTATTCAGGGACCTGTAGGTGCTGTCTTATGCTGGGATGCAATTCCCATTAGTCTTGGGATAGGGGGGACTTTTTAATATCAAATCTCATTGAGCAGCAACACTTACTGAGGCTTTGCCCCAGCAAAAATAAATTGGGTCTGTGTTTACCCCCACCCCCGACACACTGATGCTAGGGTCCTGGCAGCCTTGCCCAAGTGGCCAGATGTCATACGTGAGCCCAGGCAGTGAGTGTTGGCCAGCTATTCAACCAAGGGAGGCATTGCCACCAAGCACAATCCTGCCCCCTGCCCAACATCGGCAGACACGTCCTTTGCAGCACGAGCCACCGATTGGGAAAGGGAGCTCGGGCTACCCAGCGCCTCCTGCTGATAAGTGCGTAGGTGCCAACATTGGGTGAGGGCAGCATCGGGCCTCCGCTCTGACGTGCCCCAAGCCTACTGAGACCCGCCGTCCAAGCTGAGGTACCAGATGGGGATGAGCCAGCACCTTCAGGAGAGATGAGGAGGTTCAAAAAAACAAACAGCAAGGACATTTCTCATTCTTCAAAGGGTTAAAACTTTTTGAACGTTTTAGCGATTGAAGAGAAGGTGGGAGGAATAAAAAAAAAAGACGATTATATTGTCAAGAAATTAGACTTTAATATTGATATAAACTACAGCAGAAGTGACAATTCCATCCTGTCAGGCACATCTTCACAGACTTTTACTGTCATTAAAGGCGGTGATTTTTCCTCTTTGACAGCTCCATATAGAGGTCAGATGTCAGCACCATTCAGGTGGCTGTTACTGTCAGTAACGCAGGAGAGATGTAGGGTCACACCAGCTGAGTCCCTGACACTGCTCAGCACCGCTGAAGCTGAGATGCACAGTGTAATTAGCTGGAAAAAGAAGCCAACTTTATATCACTCACCTGAGCTTTCTGATTTCACCTTCCAAAGAGGTCCTCACAGAATATCTGTCGACAGTGTTGCTTCAGACAAGTGGCAGGAGCATATACACACACACACACACACACACACACGTATATTTATATATATTTTTATATATATTTATATTTTTATATATATATAGGAACCACAATCCCGGGTCTGATTTTTCTCTTGTGACTGTGTATTCACCAGAATGATAGCCCAGGATTTTTGTTAGATAAGGGTATTAGTGGTTACGGAGCCAAGGTGGGTCGATGGAGTTAAGATACAGTCATGATCTAATTGAATGGCAAAACAGGCTCGAGGGGCTGAATGGCCTCCTCCTATGTCACAACGTTGAAGCCAATGGAGAATTTTAAAATGTTATTTTAATAAAAGTTCATTGCATTTTTTGCCCTTCTTATCTTTCCTGTTCACTGGTTCAGTTGCACAGGTGCCAACCACCCATTTGGTACCTTGCCAAATTGGTCATTTTTGGCAGGTGAGTTCAGACAGTCAGTATTGACAAGCTATTCTACCCAGAGAGTGGTTTGAATGTGGAACTCGCTACCATAAGGAGTTGGTGAGATGAATAGCATAGATGCCTTTAACGAAAGCTTGATATGTACATGAGGGAGAAAGGAATGGAAGGAAATGCTAATAGGGTGGGAGGGGGCTCGTGGGGAGCATAAACACCAGGACAGACCAGTTGGGCCGAATGGCCTGTTGCTGTGCTGTAATGTCTATGTCATTCTATGTAAAAGAGGCATCATAGCCAAACTCAATCCTGTCAAAACCCCGCCCACTGATTGCTAAATAAGTTCTTTATGATTTCACTACAAATAATAAGCATAAGAGCCATCTTCCTCCTGACTAATTCCCCCCCCCCAATAAACACCTCATGATTGGACATATGCTTAGAAAAAGGATTAGGGATTCTAAGGATAAATGCAGACGAGGGATCTTTAAATGCTGTGTGAAACCTGGGATCCGAGGACCATGGAAACGTCTCGGCAAAGAAGGAAACTGGTCAAGGTTATGCAGTGTATGCTGGAAGGTTAGGTTGGGTCTAAGTGTCAGCTCTGGCTCAGTGGGTAGCACTCTCGCCTCTGACTCAGAAGGTTGAGGGTTCAAGTCCCACTCCAGAGACTTGCACACACAATCCAGACTGTCACTTGGATGGTGATGATGAGCAGCTTGGATAGTCCAATGGCACTCCAAATCCTGGGCCTGAGCACTGTGTGAGGGATCTCATGGTGGAGAAGTCCACACCTGCAGTTTAGCCAAACCTGTCTGGCCCGTGAAGTGTTGCTGTGGATTTTATAAAGAAGCTCAGGATGCACCTCATGGCACCTGTCTGATAATCCAGCTGGACAACGAAAATCCAGGTGTGTGTTCTTCTAATCGAGAGACTGAGCTAACGAGCGAAGCCCCATGGTGCAGGACACCACCAATGCCAAAAAGAGTAGGAGGGAACATGGTCTTTTCCAGTTCTGTGTCGGTCAATATGGCCCCAGACTTCAGAACAGTTTACTGACTGGATCCCTCAACTGATTTTTCTTGCCAAACCCCTGTTAAAATGACTTTTGTCTTAAGCCCTGGTGGCCTCCTTGGACAGTCCATTCCAAACGTTCACCACCCTCTTAAATCTCAAACCGAGGCCCTGTCTGCCTGCTGTGGAGGATGTAAAAGATCTCGTGGACTATTTGAAGAAAGACAGGAAGGTTCTCTCAGTCCCTGGGCCAACATTTATCCCTCAACACCACCAAAAACAGATTTTCTGGTCATTTCTCTCATTTGTTATTTGTGCGACCTTGCTGTGCATAATTTGACTGCCACGTTTCCCGATGTTACAACAATGACTACACTTCAAAAGTACTTCATTGGCTGTGAAGCACTTTAGGATGTCCTGAGGTCATGAAAGACGCTATATAAATACAAGTTCTCTCTTCCTTTTGACCCTAATCTACCAGCTCTTGATTGTTTGCAAACTCCTCCCTCCAACCTTGATATAGGCGCAAGTTTTTGACTAGTTTTGTCTATCGACATTCCTGCATTCAGCAGAGGAACATGAAGCAAGTAAAAATGTAATGATTAGATGAAGGGTTTACTCGGCTGTGGATTGTAGAAGGAAGGTAAGATGGAGAGAGGAAAGGGACACCACAGTATTGTGGTCAGAGGAAAGAATGTGGTATAGTAAGATTCAGGGCTTCACGAGTTTTGACTTCAGCCAGTGATACTGATGGCGATGAGTGGAGGTTTAACCCCAGGGGCCCCAGGTAATATTTCACCGAGACATGTTTCAATCCTCTCCATCATCCCCAGAGTTCTAAAGCAAATGCATAACCAATCCCAGGCTCGTCAAGAGAAGTGCCCTTAACGTCAGTGTCGTTGCTGAGGAATGGGTTGCGTTGGGTTGTAATGGATTTTTGATCGCTGCAATTATTGAAATATGCCACACAGATGTGTCAAAGCAGCTTGACAACACTTCAGGATAATAACTGCTCATTGTTGGATTGCCAGTTTTCCCGTCACCTTTATAGAGGATGGGCTTTTACTTAATTCTATTTTTAACTGAGGCCGTGTCCTCTCTCATGATCTAACGATGCCAGCTTGATTTTGAAGATGCGCGTCGCCAATAGCAACCCTCTCTGAACATTAAAAAAAAATCAAACTGTTACTAATAATTAGCATTAGTTTTAACTTTCTTCTGCGTATTTCCGTATTTTTAAAAATTATTCTCTTGTTGAGGTTTTATTGTTTGTAAATGTTACTCTTCATTGACCTGGCAGTTAGCCGTGGCTGAAAGGGTAGCACTCTCACCTCTGAATCATAAAGGTCACAGGTTCAGGGCCCACACCAGAGACTTGAGCGCATAATCCAGGCTGACACTTCAGTGCAGTACTGAGGGAGTGTTGCATTGTCTGAGGTACTGTCTTTTGGGTGAGATTTTCAACTGAGGCTCTGTCTGCCCTCCCAGGAGGATGTAAGAGATCTTGTGTCACTACTTAATGGAATTACATATACAATTATATTGAATTTACAGCACAGAAATAAGCCATTCGGCCCAGCTAGTCCATGCCGGTGTTTATGCTCCACATGAGCCTCCTCCCACCCTACTTCATTAACCCTATCAGTATATCCTTCTATTCCTTTCTCCCTCATGTACTTATCTAGCTTCCCCTTAAATGCATCGATGCTATTCGCCTCAACTACTCCATGTGGTAGCGGATTCCACATTCTAACTACTCTCTGGACAAAGAGTTTTCTCCTGAACTCCTTATTGGATTTAATAGTGACGATCTTATATTTATGACCCTTAGTTTCGTTAGGATGTTGAGGGACCAACCATTTGTTGTATTTCGAAGAACATCAGAGAGGTTATCTCAGTCTCTGGGCTAACATTTATCTTTGAAAACCACCAAAAACAGATGAACCTGTTATTTATCTCACTGCTGTTTGTGGGACCTTGCTGTGCGCAAATTGGCTGCAACATTTGCCTACATTACAACAGTGACTTCACTTTAAAAGTATTTCATTAGCTGTGAAGCGCTGTGCCTGAAGTCATGAAGTGTCGGCCTAGATGTTATGCTGAAGTCTCTGGAGAGGGACTTGAAGGAAGAGAAACAAAGGATATTACCAGCGCAGCCCGTGGAGGTGTGGAATCTGATTAACGTCTGAGACCTCTGCTGAATTCAGAACTTTCGATAGGCCTGATAATACCACAAATCTGGTGGAAGACTGCGGTGGGGGATGGGGGAAGGGAGGAGGGGGATTGTCCACTGAATAATAACACGATGAAAAGTTATTCCAGTATGAAAACTCCTCTGATGATTTTATTCCGGATTTCTAAGAAATATGTTTCCTTTCTGTTTTTTTAAAGCCCGTTAGTTTTTCCCTCCCTGTTTTTCTCCACTTCTGTCAATTCCAACGCCCGCTGCTCCGTCCTGTTTTGGTGGTATTGACTCTTTGGGTGAAGTTCCAAGGCGACTGGTAGTTCTCCAAGACCTCGTCCAAGTGATCATTCTTTGTGTGTGTGTCGGTGGGCTTTTTGATCGCAGGGAACATCACAGCCTGATCCTGTTCTCAATTGACTTCAACACGTGCACTTTTAAGAGGAAAGAAAAAAAGAACTTGCATTTATACAGCACCTCTCATGACCTCAGGATGTCCCAAAGCGCTTTACAGCCAATGAAGTACTTTTTGATGTGCAGTCACTGTTGTGATGTAGGCAAACACGGCCAAACTTACCACAAACAGCAGGGCCGCAACGCGCCCAGGATGCAATGGGGCCCTGGTAAAATCAGGCTCCGGTAAAACCAGGCGATGGATAGAGCAGTTTCTGGTGCCCGGAGGATTGTGGCTATTGTAGCCGCCATTATTACTGATAACCGCAAGGCGACCAATGGCGTGAGCGTGGAGGCGGGGCGGTTGGAGGCGAGAGGTCATATGACGAAACCGACTGGAACATATCCAACGAGATTTGGCAAACCCTACTATTAATGGGTCAGTACTAAAGGCAGTATTAAAGGCAGCCTCACCCTGAAACATAACGGAGCAATGCTCCTGTCAGAGGAATGGCTGTATTCAGTTGAAGGTATTGCTGGCTTGCAGGTGTTTTTGTGGTAATCGTTGCTGTAAAGTAACAAGCCTCGGTGTTTGCTGTGGAACAAGCTCTCCTGTGGGAAATCCAATGACTGGGATTTTTTTTTTCTCTCTCGGCTTGTGCACTTTTGTAAAATAAAAAGCTATTGAACGCTGAAAATGACAAGGGGGGGGGGGGGGGTGGGAGGGAGGGAGCTATCCCATCCTGCCTTTCTGGAACATTCTGTATACCCAATGCTGATTCTGC